>NC_132786.1:89421250-89735000 GCF_048418805.1 Vulpes vulpes
AGGACAAGTGTATCAAATAGTGCCAAATTTTTCTTCATTAAACAGCTGATATTATTCCTGCTTTCGAGACATTACTGGAAACTTTGAAAGACAGTTTTTTCTTTCATATTTAAGTTATCCAAATGCATTTGGTAAATTTCCTTGGTTTTCTCCAATATTAAATTCAGGTTTGATTTAACGTCAAGGAGTCGCTAGAATTTTAGTTCTGTGACTCATTTTTTCCACTTTTGTTTTTATTATTTTCTTGTTTATTTAGTTTTGATGATAGAGGACTGAAAAACAGAATTCTGTGTATATTATAAATACCACTTGGTTGATTTACAACACCTCAAAATCCCGACAAGTAAATGGAAAATGAGAGAGATTGTATCTTTGATAAGATTAGTCTCATCAGGAAGTAATATTAAAATTGGCTTTCAGAATATAATCAAGCATTTGTCCGGTTATCTTTAATTGATCTGCTGTAAAAATGAGAGTGCAAATTGCAGATGAAATTGCAATGCAATGCATTACAAATCAAAGAAGAGGGTAAAATAAAGCAATAAAATAGGATGGGGATGTTTCTTTTCATCTGGGTACTCCTGGGCTACTTAGTATTTTTTGGTATTGCTAGTGAGAGTAAAAATTCAATAGCTTAAAATGAATGTGCACTTTAAAATGAACTGAAAAGGAAAGTTCTCCCAGTTTTGGTTACTTTTCATTCAATAAGGGAATTCCTTGACAGACTGCTTGTTACTGCCTCATCTGACAGCATAGAGAAACCAGCTACTCGGGCAACATGGGTGAAAGAGGGAAAAGAGGGGATAGAAATTAATGAGCCTGAATCTCGCCAGGGCTATTATTCTCTTACTCCCTGTTACTAAGTTAGGCGTGTAGAGATGCCCATTTCTTTTGTAGCCAGAAATGCTCAGGGAAGCACATAAGTTCATGGATTTGGGCTTACAGAGACTGAATCTCATCTGTCTCTTACTTGATAAAGTTCAAACTCTTTAATCTCCTTGAGCCTCAGTTTTCTTGTCCATAATATGGGCAAAATAATAATATGGGCAAAATAATATACCCCATCAGGTAATTATGACAATTAACAAAGACAGAAATATATACATTGTCTGTATTTTTATGTGGTATTTATTAATTCTCCACAGAGAGTTATGGTATTATAATTGGCTGTTTTTGCCACTATTCCTATTATTACTATTATCATTATTGTAGCACTTTGTTTTGGTTGAGGATTAGATCATTGACTAAAAAATGAATGTAGCATCCCACAGAATTAACCTTCCTACAAATCATACCTAAAGATAAATCCCAAATGATTCCTTTTTACTGTTGACTGTAGAATAGGCTTTTTCTTAGGTCTGTGGAAGAGGAATTCTTACTAAGATACTTATGTGTCTGTGTCATTGTCCAGAAACTTAGTACACAAACGTGAACATTTATAGAACTCATTCTTAGGGATGGATAGAATATAAAATAGTTCAGTGGTTACCAAAACTGGAAGATGGTAAAAAAATCACGTGGGACATTTTAAGACATACAGAAACTGAGGTCCAATCCTAGACCTTCTGAATTAGAGTTCTCCTGTGGGTTGTCTGTATGATAGGGAACATTTATGATGATTAGATTTATGTGTCAACTGCTACTATATTTGAAGATCAATTTTTAGAATAGTTATTCCTTTAGTAAAGTGGACTAAATACATTCTCTCCCTCTTATGTCATTTAATATTAACTTGAGGATTAATTTTCAGAAATGCTATGAGGAATAAATGTGTTCTCCCCCTCCCCTTTTACTTTTCTAACAATGTGGATCTTAGAACTATTCTAGTCTAGTTCCCTCCAAATACAAGGATCCTACCACTCTTTCCTCAGTCAGTAAAAGGAATACATATCACTCTATGATGCATCTTATTTAGTTCAAAGAAATCCCTCCTCTTGGAGCTAAAAGTCATCTCTTTGTAACGCACATTCACAGAAATTGGGGAAATAATCCTCTGATGTGCATCTGTGTGTATATTTGGGATTATCTATTATCTAAAATCCAACAATTTACACAAAATGCTGGGAAATAGAATGCAGCTATCGTTTGTGGGAGAGGATATGAGAGAAGTCCAGTGCCTATTCTCTCTATTGGGTTTTCTTCATGCAGGCTGTCGTAGCTCTCTTTTCAGACAAAATTTGAAAAATTAAATGCCTACAAGGACCAAGTAGGTAGCCATGACTGAAGCAGGTGGAAACTATTGCAAAATGGTGTCCTTCATTGACTAAGTTGAATTCTTTCTATATCTTTCTATTTGCAGATTATATAAGTAGTGATAGTCTTTACTTCTCAGAAGGTGTTTGTAATTCTTACAGTTTTCTTGAATACCATGGTCCTTTTGGTAGAGCTTTCTTTAATTTTTAAATTTTGATAGAGAGATGAGTCCAACAAATATTTTTCCCTGAACTCCACTTTAAGAAAAGTGACTGTGCAGGTGTGATGATAAACGGCAGCTGACACTGGGCTGCGGTATCTGGAGACAACAGAAGGAGTGAGGATGATGATGAATGGAAGAATTCATTTACTATCTCAGGAGAACAGCCGTGTCTTTGCTTACTGTTGCAGTATAGGAATAAAGACTTAGTGTTTTTGGATCTGATATCTTTTTCTTTCAAGAGGTCTCCATATTTTTAAGAGATAAAAATTAATTTAAAAAGTTTATAACACATTGTCGGCTTATACAGTTCAGGCCAATCAAAACACTTTTGTGGGATAACATGTGGCCCCGATTGTACCTTCTAATAGCACCCATTCTAGGCTTTAACTATTTCAAACATAAAAATAACCATAGATATTTAGCATTGATTCATAGTGATGCTGTGCAATATTTTTCTATGTTTAATAAAAAATGGTATTTTAAATTTTGAATTCTTTACTGTTTTAATTTACACATTTCAAACATTTGGAAAAAATATTCACTCTATATAGAGTCACAGAATGCCAGTTTTAAGTGTTCTTAGAGAAACTTTCATCTCTTCATTTTGCAGATGAAGAAGCTGAGAAGTAAATGGAGTCGCTAAAAGTTAGGCATGTAGTTAGTGGTAGAGTCAAGGTTTGAACCCCGAATTCCTGAGTATCACTCAGCACTTCCCTACCTTTCTACTATCATGTCTTCAATTTCTTTATTAGTTTGCTTATTGTAAGTCCTGCATAATTAGATTCAATAGACAAAAATTTCCTTATGCAAATTTTTCTACTGATCTAGTCCATAGGGTGACATGTGCATGTAGTTGGCATTTAGCCAAATTTAAAATGACTTCCTAAATGTATGCTCTGATATAATGTTTCAACATAACTTAGATCGAGTGATAGCAGAAGTAAAATTCGCAAACTGGTGGTCTTTTTCTATATATTATTAAACAACTAGTTTTCTGCTCAGTTGATTATATTGGTCATTTGTAATGTTTGGATAGTAAAGCCTCAGGAATTGGGAAGTAAGACATACATTGTGCTGCTTTTATTATTCTTAATTTTTTTTGGAATACATGAAGAGTGATCTTTCTTTGAGTCTTCTTTTTTTGGGGGAAGGTGTCTTTATTTTGACTTTGTTCGGAGCATTTATTATAACTCGTAAATTTCAGATCATTTTCCAATAGAATTCAGATTGTCTTGCCCAACCATAGTTAGGAAATAGCAAGTGATAATGCAGCCATATAGTCTATTCGGAATCCGCTATTTCTTGGTGCTGAGAGATGCAGCCCAAATCCCATTTACAGTGTTTATTACCTCTCAGAATCTGTGAGCAAGCATCTTTCCTGGTCCTTTTACTTGTCTGTCTTGTCTATTGGCTATCCATTTTCCATTGTTGTCCCAAGTTGGCTGCCAATGGTACATTTCTCAGCCACTTAATAACTTTACTTAGACAGATTTATAAGAAGCCAAGTGCTGTCAAGTCCCTGAGATGTATAGATTGAGGCTTTCTTCCTCTCCTCCACCCCTTCCAACTTTGCAGTATAAGTCTGTCTCCTTAATAGCACTTTGGTCTTAATAGACTGTGTCTCTCAGGGTCCGGCATCAGCTGCATTGTTGGAGCATGGCTTATGCTCATCTCTTCTGAGCTAGACTGCAGTTAAATAGGAGCAATTTATTTCTGGTGTTGTCAATATTACATTTCATGAACCTGAAACTCATTACATTTTTTTCCAAATTACCTTGCTTGGCTTTGTAAGGGCATTTTGTATTTGCCACAGATCATTCTTTTAGATTTGGAAAGAACTGAAACTTTTTGTTACACTTCTGATTGGTATAATAGGGTGTCATTTAAGCTAAGGGTGGGCAGAAGAAAAGCATAGCTTTTGACTATAGAAACTGCGCTTGCCATGCTCAATCATAAGGATAGTGGCTGTGGAGCTTCTAGCTCATGGTGTGATGGAAAGAAAAGAAAGAACCTTTTACATTAAGAAGTTTACAGTAGTATAAAGACAGGGAATGATTTTTCAGAATGAATTTAAGAAATACATCTGAAGGGCAGGTATGATTATAAAGGACAGTTTCTCAGTGGATATTGCGATACTGGATTCAGAATGCTTTGCTTTTTCTCTTACGTACATTTTATGTGGCATTGGATTATCTGTATGTTCCTCTAAGAGCAGGAGTTGACAAACTAAAGTACACCACCTGTTTATGTATGGAAATAGCTAAGAATTTTTATATTTTTAAATGGTTAAAAAAATCAAAAGACTAATTTTTCATGACATGTAAATGTTACATGGAATTCACATTTCAGTATCCATAAATAAAGGTATATTGGAACACAGCCATGCTCTTACTTACTTATTAGACCTGTGGCTGTTTTCATGCTACAACAGCAGTGTTCAATAGATGTGACACAGACTGTTTAGTCTACAAAGTCTACAATATCCACTCCTTGTTTCTTTATGGAAAACTTTTGCCAGTCCCTGTTCTAGAATGCAGTACGGGGCAACCATACATATTTTTTTCTTTTCTTCTCCCCATACCACTACTTAGAGGAAATCCTGATAACAGGAGCTACAAAGTCAAGGCTGGCTCTCTGCCCAGTTGGAGTTGTGTCAATGAAATGATTTAAGGATACAGCAAAGTTTCCTCTACCCACCAATATCTCATTTGGTGTTCTGTCAAGATACTTCTATCCTTGTCTGATCTGAGTCATTCTTTGAGCTCAATGTCCAGAGGTGATGGAAAAGGTCATTATTTACTGAAGACTACAAAAAAAGTATTTTAGAGTGGAAAAAGTCCTAGACTGGGACTCAAGAGACATGGGATCTAATTAGGATTCACCAACGAATGACTCAGCTACATGCACTTGAGCAAGGTGTTTGAGTTTTTCAGTTTTCTCATCTACAAGACCTTTAACCACAAGGTCTGTTTTAACTTGGAAGTTTGATTCCTTATTTCCCAAGGTCTGAGAGGGAAACCTCAAGCATTATTTGAACTTCTCTCATTACTATGATTGAATTTACTACCTAAATGAATTGTTACTATGCAAAGATGTAGATATTTTGTTCCCTGTTGCATGTTATTCATCACCCTAAAATCAATGCCTAGTGCAAAGGAGATGCTTAATCATCACTTTTGGATTAGTGGATAAGTGAATGCAAAAATGAAATGATATAATAATCATAACATGCTAAGGCTATCTAGCACCATGTCTCTTGGAGCTTTATGTATTTTTTTTTACTGAATTCTATCTTTATGATTTGTCTTCTTATTTAAAATCTTATACTTGAGAACTGGGAATGAGCACACTCTTTTCCTATACTTCTCAAAACCATTCTGAGCTTAGATTCTCAGAATGGCCTTACACAGGCTTTGCTTACACAGAACAAACCAGTCAATTCAGCTAATATACTAGACCCTCAGCAGAACTCCCACTGCCAGGTAGGCTGAATTCCCAAAAGAGTGCTAGAAAACTTAGAGGGCTGAAAAGTAGCTGGGGAACACTGAGTCAGAAGAGAAAGCATCTAGTTTTTGCGTCAACCCCAAAATTTAACAACTTCCACTAATAAACTTTTACACTTCTTAAATTTGTCCAATACATGTCAAGGTATTAATGAACATATGTTAGTTTTGTAGTTTTCTGCACTGAGAAGCTCCTATAGTTCCAGTTTTTTTGAATTTCAAAGGGCTCCTTTTTTCTAAACAGCAGCTGATCATGTTTAAGGAAGCAAATGCATAGACTTTATCATTAAGAAGTTCATAATTTTGTTTTAAGCCTTAAGAAATAACAAATATTTATAAATGGGCTTCTCATTGAGAATGTTTACCTTGAGAAAGGAGCTATTGTAAAGGAGCCTCCTTTATTATAGGGTGGATTTTTTTTTGTTACTTCTATAGAATAGTACCTTTAAATATTAGCTTTCTAGATCTAGAAAAGTAGAAAAACCTATTAATGTGTGTTGGCCTAATACTTAACATCACCAAATTATGAGAATTTAATAAAGATGTTTCCTAGGCAAGCAACAGTAGCATCTCATAAATACAATTAGGTAAATACAAATATTTGCAAGAAGACATGCTTATTTATCCTTATTGCCCTGTGGTTTCAGAGGCAATGGCTCTTGAGATGGTGACACTCATTGTAAGAGTAGAATGGGCAAAAAAAACAAGCCAAAACAAAACTTAAAATACACCTAAAATTATTCTGTCTTCAAAGCTAAATGGTATCAATGTAATCTATAAGTGTGTCATAATGCTCTTTGTTAAAAATCACTATGGATTAATGGTCAGAATAAAGAGCTATTTGTTTTTTTGTCATAGTGTACCTAACATTCATGTGAAAATCAATGATTATAAAATCTGAAGAACAACTTTGGATCTCCCTTTAACTAAGAATCCCAGTTTGTAGATGCATTTGGTAGAGTTGATGTGTGGATAAAGAGGGAAAGATGGTATCTCATCCAGATGGATTTTCTCTGTTTACTCTGTTTTTTGTTTTTTCTACTGAAATAGACATAGCTACTCTTTGTATTCTTACACATGTAAGAGATAGGGTAAGAAGACCTAGTTGTCTTTGTAAGTCGGT
Source organism: Vulpes vulpes (assembly GCF_048418805.1). Taxonomy (NCBI): domain Eukaryota; kingdom Metazoa; phylum Chordata; class Mammalia; order Carnivora; family Canidae; genus Vulpes; species Vulpes vulpes. The sequence goes on from NC_132786.1 coordinate 89,428,293, forward strand.
TTTTGATAGGTCTTATTTTTTTTTTTTAAGATTTTATTTATTCATGAGAGACACAGAGAGAGGCAGAGACATAGGCAGAGGGAGAAGCAAGCTCCATGCAGGGAGCCCGATATGGGACTCGATCCTGGGACTCCAGGATCATGCTCCGGGTCAAAGGCAGGCACCAAACCGCTGAGCCACCCGATAGGTCTTATTTTAAAGACTTCTATAGAATTTCTTTCTCCATAATATTTCTGTGTCAGCAATCATTTAAGTAAATTTTCTCTTTCCACATTTAAAGGCTCTAGTTCTTTACCTACTTCAAATGCTTATAGCAAAGGTGGAGTGAATTAGGATGATGCTCTTTGATTTTGATATCATCATGTTGATACCAACATAATTATGTTTATTGTAGGCACATGGATGCCACAATGAATGATGAATAAAAAGCCTTGCCAAAGAACAGCAGATTATGACAATGGCTAGTGTTTATTGAGAACTTCAGTGTGTCAGATTTAGTTCTAAGTAATTTGAAAGTTAGAACATTTATATTCAGAATATTCCTGTGAAATAGATACTTATCATCCTTTGTACTCACAGATGAGGAAACGGAGTGTTTAGGCATTTGCCAGTGACACATCCAGAAAGTGACCGTGCTAAAATTTGAACCCAGTGAATCCCACATGAAAGTTCACGTTCCATGTAATTTGTTTCTTTTTAGACATATTTTTGAACATACTATTTTGTCACAAAAATACTTTTAATTTATTAAACTCAACTTCCATAGTTATATTTTCCAAAATCTGTTCCCTGGAACAGAGGTTCCGTGGGGTAGTAACTCATATTAGTGGTCATGCCTGAATATGTTTGGGAAGTGATGGCGTGAACAGTAAAATCAATTTATCTTATGCAGGCCTTCTCAGGGCTTTTGTTCTCCTAATGCACATTGCAGTTAGTGTTTAAGACTAGGAGAGTATGCAGTGTTTTCCTCTCCTGATCACACTTTGAGAAATGCTTTCATATTAATTTTAGTCTATAGACCAGCATCTCCTGATAGGCTAGCCAGTAGCCACATGTGGCTATTTAAATTTAAATTAATTGAAATTAAATTTAAAGCACAATTACCTTAGGTGCATTAATCACATGTTAAGTGTTTAATAACAAGTGGCTAATGACTACTGTGTTGGGGGGTGCAGATGTAGAACATTTCCATCTTCACAGATATTTCTGTTACCACTGCAGTTGACTTCCATGCCTGAGTCTCTGGCTAGATGGGAATAATACTTTGTTAGTTGATTAAATGACACAGCCAGACAATAGTGGCCCATAAAAATGAACCTAGAAATAAAAACAGTGCCTTTTGAATGACTTTAGTTTTTTACTGAAAATGGATCTTTTGGTCAAAGTAGAACTGTAGTATTTATGAATCACTAACTTTTGTTATCTGTGGCACAATTTAAAAGATTTGTAGGCTTGAAATTTAAATAAATATAAACAGCAAAATAAATAGGGGAAAACATTGAAGAAAGGATAGATTAGTAATTGATCTTGAGAGCAAGAAGCTATTTGATAAAGAAAATAATATAAGACCAACTCTCACATCAGAGTGGCATTAATGGGGGAATGGTAATAGACTAGATCTAGGACTGCCTTTGGTGAATTACCCAATAATTCTGAAAGCAGTGTGTTCTTTAGGAATCAGGCAGGCAAAGTAAGTAAAAAAGGAGAGGGAAGGGAAATAGAACAGGGATTGGTATAACACAACAGGGATTTTCCCAAATCAGGATTTCTAATGTTGGTTGCCAGTGTGTCACATCTGAATCATAACTTCCCTGTAGTAAATGGAAATAAAAAAAATGATGTCATATTCGTTAAAATGAATAGGGAAAGTATTTGGAGTTATGGGACAAGGAATATATTTATAGTACCATACCTGGGTAACTACAAAGCAAGACATTGCCACCATCTAGAGGTGGCTGCTCTGAATTGCAAGTACACCATCCGATAAAACCAGTTTCAGAATTTTTTTTTAGAAAAGATTTTATTTATTTATTAATGAGACACACACACACACACACACACACACAGAGGCAGAGACACAGGAGAGGGAGAAGCAGGCTCCATGCAGGGAGCCCGACGCTGGACTCGATCCTGGGCTCCAGGACCAGGCCCTGGGCCGAAGGCAGGCGCTAAACCACTGAGCCACCCAGGGTGCCTTGTTTCAGAGATTTCCTAAGCGAGTATCTGCAAACATCTATAATGTTTGGTGGTGTTAAATGTGATCCACATTAATGAAATTTAAAAATGCTGTCAAGATTGAGGATTTATTTAAAAGACAAGGAATAAAAATATGTTCATACAGAAACCCCTGCACAGGGATCCCTGGGTGGCGCAGCGGTTTGGCGCCTGCCTTTGGCCCAGGGCGCGATCCTAGAGGCCTGGGATCGAATCCCACATCGGGCTCCCGATGCATGGAGCCTGCTTCTCCCTCTGCCTGTGTCTCTGCCTCTCTCTCTCTCTCTCTGTGTGACTATGATAAATAAATAAAAAATTAAAAAAAAAAAAAAAAGAAACCCCTGCACTTCATAGTAATAGAGTCATAGAGTAGTTTATACTTTTTTGAGTCTGCTTTCTTGATCTCAAAATTATATTTGTGAGATATACTTATTATTATTACATCTAGTGGTGGGTAATTGGTTCATTTTCATTGCTGTATAATATTAAATTGTATTTCATACAAATATACCACAATTTATATATCCATTCTACAGTTGATGAACTCTTGGGTTGTTTCCAATATTTGATATTATGCATAATGATGCTATGAATATACTTGTTGTTTATATACATTTTATATACACAAATGATGCAGTTCCTGGAGTGGAATTACTGGGTCCAAATGTGTGTGTTTATATCTTATTAATACAAACAAAAAGTTTTTTAAAATGATTGTACACATTCCTTGCAACTCTCAGAAATGTGTGAGAGCTCCAGATGCTCCACATCTTTTCAATCACATAGTATGGACAATCCTTTAAATTTTAGCCATTCTTATGTGTGGTGATGTTTTATACTGCTTTAAATTTTTTCATCTCTCACATCACTGATGAAGTTGAGAACCTACTCATATTTATTGGCCATTCAGATATCTTCTTTCTTGACATGGCCATTCATTTTTTCCCCATTATTTTCCCATTTTTTCCTACTGGATCAATTATCTTTTCCTTACTGATTTATTAGAATTTTTAAATACCCTCAATATGAGTCTTTTATCCACTAAAGATGGAGTTCTAGAGATGGTAATATACAACCTTGCCTTACTAAAGTTCATTATTAATGATACCTTTATGTTTAATGTAATGACATTAGAACATTTTAATATCATTTATCTCCATCCTGACTTATATGCCATTGCTGTCTTGCATTGTCATTCAATATATAGCTTATTTTTTTATTTTTATTTTTTAATTTTAAGCCAATTTTAGTATATAGTTTAGACACCACAATACATTGTTGTTATTGAATATATAGTTAAGAATCATTTTGATTTGCCCATATATTTTATCATTGATTTGCTTTTTATTACATCTTGCATTTGGAGGTCATATTCTTTATACATAACAATACATCTTGAACATCTTTTAGTTGATGGTGATACATTTTCTGTTTTTGATTGTCTAAAAATAGTTTTTGTCTTCATTTTAAAAAGTTATTTTGACTAATTATAGAATTATATATTAGTTTTGTTTGTATCGTCTTTTAGTACGCTAAAATATCAATCTGTTTTTTTCTGGCTTCTATAGTTTCCATTAAGAAATTGTTTTTATTATATTTTTGCTCCTTTGAAACATTTTGTCTTTTTTTTCTGAAGTTATTTTTATATTTTCTCTATATCTTTGTGTTTTAGCACTTTTACTATGATAATGCTTAGATGTTTTAATTTCATTTATTTATTTATTTATTTATTTAGAAGATTTTATTTATTTATTCATGAGAGACACACAGAGAGCGAGGCAGTGACAAAGGCATGCAGAGAGCCTGATGTGGGACTCGATACCAGGACTCCGGGATCATGCCCTGGGCTGAAAGCAGTTACTCAACTGTTGAACCACCCAGGTGCCCCTTAACTTCATTTAAAAACATTTACTTTATTTTAAACATAATTTTTAAACAGTATTTAAGGTTGTGTTTATATTTATCTCATGTAAGGCTCAGAACAATTCTTGAATGACTTGGTTTTAGGTTTATATAAGATTTAGAATACTTTCTACTTTTTTCTCTTCAAATATTGCTCTGCCTTATTCTCTTTTCCTTCCAGGATTCCAATTATACATATGTTGGCCGTTTTAACTACATACATGTATCTTGTAAGCTCTTTTATATATTTTTCCATTCTTTTATCTGGGATAGATTTTTTCTTATTTACTTTCCAATTTTCAAATTCTCTTAAGTTATGTCTATCAGTCTGTTAAACCTATACTATATATTTAGTACTTACATGCTTTTCAGTTTTAGAATTTCATTTGATTCTTTTGTAGTTTATAGTTTTCTCAAAATTCTTCATATTTTCTTCTAATTCTTGAAATGTATGACTTATATTTAAAGTAATGTCCTAAAATTCCATTATATGGCCTTATTTTGTTTACATCAATAATTTTCTTGGTTTTTCAATTGTGCCTTTAATATACCATGTTTAATTATTTATGGCATGCTCAAAACTGCATGTGAAAAATCATATAGCTATTTTTCAGCTCTTGGTGAAATTATACTCATCCAGGAAGGACTAATTTTTGCTCCTGAAAGATAGGCTTCAGACACATGTAGTCACACAGATTGTATCAGTACAATCAGGATATTGAGGTAATTTGATTCTGGATTTCACTCTCTAATAGTGCTCAGTATATTTCTGGTATACAGTATTCCTAGACTAGTCCCTCATGGTCAGAATTCAGTGTGTTGTATGTTTATCAGAATCTTGTTTTCTTTATTGCTCTTGTAAGCCCACTGAATGCAGAGCTTAGTTTCTCAGCACTTCAGCTGATATTTCGATACAGCAAATACCTGAGTGTCAAAAGAATTGCCAGGCTTAGACTACTGGTTTTATTTCCTCTCTTTCTTCTTGGTCCTGCTAATTCTTTTTATTTTGGTAGCCTTTTGGTGCTTATTAGGCAGAGTTAAAAAGAAAAACAAAAGGTCCAGTTTTTTCGGTTGCTATTGTGAGATAGTTTGTCCAAAACAATGTAGTCTGCCATTGTCAAAAGTAGAGATCCTCTACTATATTTCTTTTAGTTTCTTTCTTATTCTTTATTCATATTTTATAGCCTCACCTTTTTCACCTTTGCTCTCAATATCTTCTCTATATTTGTTAAGATATCAATTGTTTTTTAATTCATTTGAAGTTTTTATCTGTGTCTTGCACTGTTTCTGTTTCCTCTCAATTTCGAATCCCTACTTACTTTTTTTTTTTCTGCTTGTCCTTATCTTTCACAGTGGAGGCCTTTGTCAAACATATGGTGATTTGTGGTGATACTTATATTTAAGAATGATAAAATATATTCCTATTAAATGTTCTGTTTGTGGGGTTGGGGCTTTATACTGGTTAGTTTTGTTAAACGACTATCACCTGTTTTGCTGGATGGATGACTTCTTTATGTCAATATATATAGTGCTTTCCCTTGGGACCTGGGGAAAAGCCTCAGATAGACTGCCTATTATGTATCTGTCAGGTTGCTCATGTTCATGGAGCTACACAGTGCCAGCAGATTTCAGATCTTATCACTTAACATATTGATTTTCACTCTATTCCCTATTTTTAAGATAGCTTATTTTCTGCCCTTCATCACCCTCTAGTGTACTTGCTATTCCTAAAGCTTAAAATTCTTTGACAAAGTTTCTCAAAAAAATCATAGATTTTACTATGGTGTGAGGGAAGAGTATTAGCATGGCTTTTTGACAAGTGAAGTGGACACTGGGGTGGGGGAGGTGGCAGTAGGTCATTCTATAAATTTTCAACCCATCCTCTCATTTGCAATTCTATATTTCACCAATCCACTGGGCTTTTAGTGTTTCCAACATGAATTAACAGCTTTTTACAGTGAAAGTATAGGAAAAAAAGATAAATTAATGTGTTAAGTACAACAAAGTTCCCTAGGATTCATTATTTGTCCTTTCGTGTGTGTGTGTGTGTGTGTGTGTGTGTGTGTAATACCTAGCCAAGTGCTATCTATAGGTTAGATAGTTGTTTTGGTTGACCAAATGACTCTTTGGAAAATTTGTAAGTTTAAAAAGAAATCTTAGAATAATGTTGAGGAATTAAAATCATGTATTTGCAGAAGCACTTGTATATTACCTTACATAACACATATGTTAATTTTAGGGGCTATTTACATTATAAGCATTTCATTGGGTATAATATGCATAATTGGGAACACTCTTTACAATCATAAACAAAAAAATCATTGGATGCACCAAATAAAGGTCTGGACTCAGAAAATTAATGTAGAAAAATCATGGAATGTGTTAATGTAGATAAATACTTGGCAGTTTTAATGAATCAAAATGACTCTACCAATTGGTCATATGACACGACCTAATAGAGTCATCAGAGGGACTGTACATGGAGGAATTAGAGCCAGGAGTATAAAAATTTGGACTCTGATAGTGAGCAGGAAGGACAGTATCAATATTACTTCACAATCCAAGAGCAGAGTTTCATAGGGTTTCATGTTTTAGTTTAACTACTAAATTAAATTAGTTTAACTGTAATTGAGGTTATTGACATTACTCTTTTATTTAGTTATTTCCTTAGAAGTTATAGATACAAGGATATTAAAATATCCTCAGTCCTGGAAGAGAGTAACATTTCATTTGGTCTGAAATCTTATCCTACTCTGAAGTCATATGTAAATGGCCTGGGGTAAAGGATTACTAACTGATACTTCCCAAGCCAGGCATTGGTGAGGCATTGCATTGAGGTGGAAAGGACATGGACTCTGAAATCAGGCTGACTTAAGTTCACATATGAATAGGACCACTCGTTCTATTTTCTTAATCATTTCAGTCTTAGCATTGAAATGGAATAATGATATTCACTTCAGAACAAGAAATAGTATTTGCAAAATCAGTTTAACACCTAGTTAATATTTAGTATAAATTAGTAGCTGTGATTTTAACCTGATCCCTACTTTTCACTTTAGCTTCCTCTCCTGACAGTGTTTACTCCTAACATATTCTTCTGCCATACAGAATTTTAAAATTTCATGAATATTCCAAGTATTTTTTTTTTTACTTGTGAGTTGTTTTCCTTCTTCTCTACATGTAACTTTGCTTGGCTAGATCCTACTATTCCTTGAGGTCTCAATTTAGATACCACTTTCTCAGAGAGCCTTCCCTAAACCTCCAGATTAGGTTCAGTGCCCCTTCTCTGTATGTTCTTACAGAACCCAATCATGTACTTTTCACACTGTGTTAAAGCTGCCTATTTACTCATCTATCTTTCTTACTACACTGTAAGAGAGTAGAGACTATGTCTTTTTTACTGTTAAATTCCCAGGGCCTATTACTAAGAGGGGACTCTATAAAACTTACTGAATAAATGACTGAATGTTTCCTAGGGATTCATTCACAAATGTGGCACAACTGATAAGTAGAATTTTTAGTTTAATGGACATAGCATTCCAGAGATGGAAAAACACATTACACAAGTAGTTATATTGTGGGTCATTGAAGTACAATTATTACAGGGGCTATGAAGAAAAATAATGGTAGGAATTAAAGCTCATAACAGGAAATCTTGGCTGAAATCTGATCAGAGGATTGTCAGTCTGTTATGGCTAATCTTATATGTTAACTTGACTAGTCCATAGCACCTAATATTTGGTCAAACACTAGTCTAGGTATTGCTGTAAAGTATTCTGTAGGTGAGATTAGTCTTTAAATCAGTGGACCTTGAGTAAAAGAGATATCCTTCATATATGGGTGGACCCCATTCAATCAGCTGAAAGTCTTGTAAAAGAACCCCTCAGATACCCAAGGAAGAAAGAGTTCTGTCTCTAGATGTCTGTGAACTCAAGACAACATAAACTATCTGTCTTGAAAATTTTGGATTTGTCAGCCACTACCACTCTGTGTCCTTAAAATAATCTTTTTATACGCACACATCTTTTTGGCTGTTTCTCTGAAGAACAGAACTATATATAGCCATAGGAAGAAAACATTTAGGAAGTGATGTTTGGTTTGAACACTGAAAGAGAAGGAATTAGTAATGGAGGGAGTAAAAGCCACATTCAACAGAAGGAAAAACATCCAAGGGCCTTCAAGTGGGAAGATACTGAATCTTCAAAGAATGAATGCAGAGAGTGAGGGGATTACCATGAAAGGTGCTGGATAAGGTGAGCAGAGTCAGGTCATGTAGAATTGGTCCTGTATTTGGAGAAAGTTCACAGAAAACCATTTTTAAAAAAGATTTTATTTATTTATTTATTCACGAGAGACACAGAGACACAGGCAGACGGAGAGGGAGAAGCAGGCTCCGCGCAGGGAGCCCAATGTGGGACTGGATCCCGGGTCTCCAGGATCACGCCCTGGGCTGAAGGTGGCACTAAACTGCTGAGCTGCCCAGGCTGCCCAACAAAACCCATCTTTATTTGTATTTGACAATAATTATTAAAGTACTTTATAAAATTAGATCTATATACATTGGTATTAGCCATAATTTAAATCATCTGTACCCTTTTCTTCTCTCCTTTAATGGAATGATCAAGAGGGAACAATGATTTGCTTTTTACTACCCAAACTCAGGCACATACTGGGAAAAGTAATGGAAACAAATCCCATGAAGCACAAATAGATGTTTGAAAATGTGAGAAAAGATCAAATATCTGCTACATTGAAACAAAACATCAGTAAAACATTAGCAGAGCTTGAATGAGCCTGACAAAAGTTCACAAAACAATTCACTTGAGATAATGAGAAGGAAGTTCATGTGTGAGGCAGGCAGAACGAGATTCATATTATTTAATATTCCTTAGTTATTGTACTTAAAAATTACAATTTGGCCTTATCCTAAAATGTCAGTGCACATTTTTGTAAATTTCACTGCACATCTATTCATTGTGTAGCTTCCTTTAGAACTTTTAATGCTTTGTATATGTTCTCAGTGTTGTGAAATATTTCTGAAACCATACATATAGAGTGTTAAAGAAGAAGGAAAAAAGCGGAAGGGTAAAAGAAAAAAATAAACAAAGCAAAAAGAATTGAAACAGTTTTATTATAGATACATTTACAATAATCCAAATTTCAAAAAAATCAATATATTTTAAAGGAAAGGATATGAGAGCAAAGGAACGTATTAAGTGTATTCTATTTTTCTAAGTCAATATTTCATATTTAAAAAGTTGAATGTGAGAGTGGGAGAATGAATTCTTTAGGATAAAGCTGAACATAAGCTACTTTTTTTCTAAGAACTTAGTAAATAACCTTATATAGGAAGTGCATTAATTTCTGCATCTTGTGGAGAGGCCCAAGCAGTTGCAGTGACAGCAATGAGGAGAGGGTGGGGATGGCCAGGACCCACCATTAGTCAAATGGTCAATGCCTTGGGAGCAGAAATGGCTGTCCAAATCTGGGTGGTAAATGAACTGAGGATATAACAATGAAATGTTAATTTTCAATCAGTTGTACATTGGGCCATGGAGTTAATTTAATTTAAAGAGGTATTTGCATTTTGTCCAGATATATTGAGTTATAACTGAAATATAACATTATGTAAATTTAAGATAAATAGTATAATGACTCAATATACATATAATAATGAAATGATTACCACAGTAAAGTTAGTTGCCATATCTCTTATTACCTCAGAGTTACATCGTGTATGTGTGTGTGTGTGTGTGTGTGTGTGTGTGTGTGTGTGTGTGTGTTTGGTGAGAACACTTAAGATCTAGTCTCTTAGCACATTTCAAGTATACAATAAAGTATAACAATTAAAGTCACTGTTCTGTATATTAGGATCCCCAGAACTGATTCATCCTACAATTGAGAGTTTGTACCATTTAACCCACATTTCCCCATTTTCTTCTCTCCCCAGCCCCTGGGAACCTGAGTTCATAAGAGTTATATGAGTTCACCTTCTTTAGATTTCACATTTAAGGGACACCTGGCTGGCTCAGTGGTTGAGTGTCTGCCTTTGGCCCAAGGTGTGATTCTGGAGTCCTGGGATTGAGTCCCACATCAGGTTCCCTGCAAGGAGCCTGCTTCTCTCTCTGCCTCTGTCTCTGTCTCTCTCTCTCTCTGTCTCTCATGAATAAATAAATAAATAAAATCTTTTAAAAATCCACATTTAAGTGAAATCATATAGTATTTGTCTTTCTCTGTCTGACTTATTTCACATATTAAAATGCCCTTAAAATTCATCCATGCTGTCACAAATAGCACGATTTTTTTCTTTTTCTTACAGCTGAATATTTCAATGTATATATCATACTGTCTTCATTCATCCAATGATGGATGTTTCTATGTGTGAATAGAAATGGTGAATAATTTGGCAATTGTGAATAATGCTGTACTGAACTTGGGGGGTGCAGATATCTCTATGAGATGATTTTGTCTCTTTTGCATATATACCCAGAAATAGGATTGCTGAATCATATGGCAGTTTTGTATTTTTAATTTTTGAGGAACTACCATACTGTTTTCTATAGTGGCTGTGCCAATTTATATTCCACCAATAGTGCATAAGGATTTCCTTTTCTCTGCATCATCACCAACACTTAATATCTCTTGTCTTTTTTGTCATGCAATTCTAAAAGGTGTGAGGTGATGTCTCATTATAGTTTTGATTTGCATTTTCCTGATGGTTAGAGATGTTGAGTACCTCTCCATACCTGTTGGCTATTTATTTGTATGTCTTCTTTGGAAAATTGTCTATTCAGATCCTTTGGCATTTTTTAAATCAGGTTACTTGTTTGTTTTTTGCTATTGTATGACTGCCTTATGCATTTTGGATATTAACTCCTTATCAGTCATATAGTTTTCTCATATTTTTCTGTCATTCTACAGGTTGCCTTTTTATTTTCTCGATTGTTTTTTTTTCTCTTGCAGAAACTTTTTAGTTTGATACAATCTTACTTATTGCTTTTGGCTTTTATTGCTTGTGCTCTGGGTGTCATATGCAAAAAGATCATTGCCAAGATTGATACTAAAGAGCTTTTTCCCTAGGTTTTCTTTTAGGAGTTTTACAGTTTTAGGTCTTATGTGTAAGTCTAATTGATTTTGAGTTAATTTTTGAGTGATGTAAGATGGGAGTCAGGTTTCATTCTTTTGCATGTAAATACCAACCTGTAATTTTCATTTCTTGTTGTCATCTTACTTGATTATGGTATCAAGATAGTGCTAGCCTAGTGAAATGAATTTTAAAGTGTTCCCTTTTCTTGTATTTTTTGAAGGATTGGTGTTAATTTTCCTTTAAATATTTATTAACTTAAGATTTTAGTTATTTATTTGACAGAGAGAGAGTATGAGCATAGGGAGCAGTAGAAGGAGAGGGAGAAGCGGACTCCCCACTGATCAGGGAGCCTAACTTGGGGCTCAGTCCCAGAACCCTAGGATCATGACCTGGTGGAAGGCAGATGCTTAACTGACTTAGCTACCCAGGCTCCCCCTCCTTTAAATATTTAGAATTCATCAATGAAGCTATCTGGTTCTGGAGTTTTCTTGGGGGGCAGGAGGTTTTTGATGACTGCTCTAACCCCTTAATGGTAGTTTCAGATTTTCTGTTTCCCAATGATACAGTATTAGTAGGGATGTTTCTAGGAATTCATCCATTTTTCTACAGTATTCAATTTGTTGGCATATAATTGCTCATAGTAATCTCTTAGGATCTTTTGTATATTTTTGGTCCTAGTTATATGTCTTATCTTTCATTTATAATTTTATTTGGGCCCTCTCATTTTTTCCTGGCTAGTCTAGTTAAAGAGTTGTCAACTTTGCTTATTTTTTCAGATACCAACTCTTAGTTTTGTTGATCTTTTCTGGTCACTATTTCATTCATTTCTACTCTCTTACAATTTTCTTCCTTCTACTAACTTTACACAGTCTGTTCTTCTGTTTCTAGTTCCTTGCAGTGTAAAATTAGGTTATTTTAGAAATTTTTCTTGTATTATGCATTTTGTAGCTAAACTGCCTCATCAAAAATTTTAGAAGGCAGACACATTTGCAGTGCTTAGACTTGGGGAATGCCTTAATAAAATTAAGAGTAGGCTTGCTCTTACAGATACTGGCCTCCGTCCTTGAGGATGAACAATCATTCTTCTTGTGATAATGACCTTTTTATTAAAAGCCATGATTTCTAGAGAAAATTGGGGTGCAAGTTCAAATATTGCTATTGCTGGCATTATCTCATTAATATTCATTTTAAATTGTGGGAGCAGAATACAGATTATTGAGCAACTACTCAATATTTAACAAAAATGATTTTATTTAATTCTCACAAACAGTTCAATGAAGTGAACATTAGTACTTCATTTCAGAGATTTAAAAAAAATGTCTCAGAGAGGAAGAATAATATGTTCAAAAGGAGAGCTTATGTTCAAACTCATTCTGTTTACTCTCCAAACCTGTATAATTTCCAGTGTACTCATTTGAGCTAAAAGAAAAGTAATATTTAGCTCAGATATATTCCATTGCTAATGTTGTACTCCAGAGAAAATCCAAACTAAAATATAAATGTTACATATTTTGAGCAATTAAAAATAATGCAAATGCTCCTGATGCCATGAAGTTCTTTGGAAATTCAGTTTCACCTTGATAATCTTTCTCATCTTCCTCTTTTTTAAAGATTTTGTTTATTTATTCATGAGAGACACACAGAGAGAGGAAGAGATACAGGCAGAGAAAGAAGCAGGGAGCCCGATGGAGGACTCCATCCCGGGACCCCAGGATCATGCTCCGGGTGGAAGGCAGGAGCTCGACTGCTAAGCCACCCAGGCATTCCATCTCATCTTCCTCTTATCTAGTTGGTTTTACGTTGATTCTGTAGCTTTTCCTCCCTAAAATCTCACATCTTCATATTCTCAGATGGCTATGTGCATTTTTTATTTTGGCTGATATTGGATTATCAATTGTCTTTTTACCTTTATCTTTTTTTTTCTTTTTCTAGTTAGCCTGTTGTTGCTCTGGATGATTGAGAAGAGGATAGACCAGGTATATTAGAAGATATTGAGCATCCATGATATTGTTAACTGTCACACCTTTAAAATCCTGTTTGTATCCATTGGAACAAGAAATAGAAAAGATAACCACTGAATCCTTGGCTTCCAACAACTTGGCCACTTTTTGTCAGCATATAAAAAAAACTACTTAAGGGCTTCTCATTCTCAGAGTATTGCTATGGTGCCAATGAGGTGCTAACTTTTAAACCGAGCTATTAGATGATTTATAAGTTAAAGTGTACAGATTTCATCAGAAGCACTGAAAATGACCAGAAGATAACTTATGAGAATAAAAGTTATGCAAAATCTGGGCCAGTGACCAGCGATGTCACTTAGGGTCCAAGGAATTGGCTCATTTCACTAAGAACTGTGTTGTTTTGGAGTCCTTTCTATTTAATATTGTTTGTTAATCTTTTACTTTTTAACCACTTCCAGTTTGCATTTCAGAGTTATTTCCTTTACTAGAATGCATACTTCTAGGTATTGAGTGAAATTAGATTACCAGGGACATGACTAAACTAAGTATAGGGCAAGTTCCCTGAGTTAGAGGCTTAAGTCCCTTGGAAATAAAGGATTCCTTATTTCTTCAACCCTGAGACCACTTCTGGGTTTCAGTCTATTTTAGTCTATTCATTGTACATCCTTACATCACCATTATCATCTTGATTATGCAGTAACCACATATCTAATTCAATTAAAACCAAGATTCTTAGCTCCTAGCCTGGTACTCCTGTTTTACATTATCTTTCCTGTTTTTGAGAACAAGGGAACAAGGAACACTTTGAATAGAACTCACCAACATAAATCCTTGCCAGTTGTTCACTTTTCTTTCTTTCTTTCTTTTTTCTTTTTTTTTTTCTTTTTTGTGCTGCACATTCAACAGCTTGGGAAATTAGTAATGTGAACTTTAGTGGTGAATTTTCTTGCCACCAGTGTTTGCTGTGTAAGTACATAAAAGTACTGAGCTCCTGTTTTCTTACTAAAATTCCTCTTTTTCATTAAGAAATAGATAAACTGCAACTCCTGATTAATTGTATTATAGAACAAACAATTACAGAGAAGCAATTTGGTTTTAAAAATTAAGCTATCGTGGGGGTGGGGGCTTTGATTAAACCTCACAAACTAATAAATCAGCCATGAGGTCCAGACAGAACAGTGCTGATTTTTGTTTTTCTTGGGCAGCCAGCTTTTGGTATTGGATATATTATACCTACAGAAAATTAGTGAATGGCAATTTTAAAATTATAATAGTTCTTTGCCACATGAAAAGAGTTTTTAAAAATGGTGTTTTGTTCAAATAACATTGCTTCCTGAAAATGACAAAAGTGAAAGAACTAGCTATCTTAATTTCAAGCAGTGTTGTCTTGAGCAACAATAGCTCAATGATTTTGTTGTTCTTTTTAATGACCTAACCCTGGGGTAAATGATTGATAATGTTTGCTTTACAGTCACACTAGTAAAATCTTATCATGAGATGATCTATTCATTTGTCATTGATAGATCACTATGAATAAAATCATAGCTAGGCAATATCTAACATGTACCATCTTTTTTCAAATATATCTAAATTATAACAAATAGTGGGTTCTTCTAGCTGCAAATTGCTGTATTTTCACAACAGAAATTCAGCTTCCTCTTTCTTGTAGCATCTCTCTACTTAGATAGCAAGGGTAAATAATTTTAGGGATAGTGATGTCATCATAAAATTATGTGGATTATTTTTACGTAGACTGAGACAATCTCTGGAAAGCAAATATGAAATAGACTTTTGCTGTAGGAAGATCATAATTTTATTAATTTAGCCTAATATACACATTTAGGTGTACAAATTTATTATACATAAATTTATACAAATAGAAGTAATTTTGAAACTTCTATTTTACTGTAGTTTCTCTGGTATGTAAATTTTAAATATGGCTTTATGAATTAAAACAAAATAAAATAAAATCTTATTTGGAGGCATTCTATCTGAAATCCAGAATTTATTTACTGTATGGTATACTTTGGAAGATTTGAACTGTGCTGTATTAACATAAACTAATACCAATCTAATTTTATTATTTATTTTATTTTATATATATATATATTTAAGATTTTATTTATATGAGAGAAAGAGAGAGCATGTGCAAGGGGAGGGGCAGAGATAGAGGGAAAATCAGACTCCCTGCTGAACATGGGGTGGGTTGGGGAATGGCAGGGAGCAGGGTGGAAGCTCTGCAGGGTACCCAATCTCAGACCCCAAGATCATGACCTAAGCAGAAGTCAGACACTTAACTGACTGATCCACACAGGTGCCCCAATACCAACTTAATTTTAAATGTTTTTTGTTCTATTAACCCTAAATCATTTTCAAAGAGAATACAGTTTGTAAAATAAGATTGTTGGAGACTGAGCTTCTATGACAGTTCCTTAACAAATTTAATTTTGAAAACTTTCATTAATAAGCTGCAATTTATTTATTATAAATAAGAAGTGAGTTATTTTCAAGGATTTTATTTCTGGTATTGATATTCTATAAATAAGTTTAATGGAAACAGATCTTTGCTTTGTTTTGGAAGACAATTCACTTTGGGCACCTTAGCAAATCTAGCAGCATTAACCTGTTGAATACTTGGTATAATGAACTTAGCTAAAGATCCTATTTAAATCAGATATGAATTTATAATTATATAAAATATCACTTTGAGGGATCCCTGGGTGGCGCAGCGGTTTAGCGCCTGCTTTGGCCCAGGGTGCGATCCTGGAGACCCGGGATCGAATCCCACGTCAGGCTCCCGGTGCATGGAGCCTGCTTCTCCCTCTGCCTATGTCTCTGCCTCTCTCTCTCTCTCTCTCTCTCTCTCTGACTATCATAAATAAATAAATAAAAATTAAAAAAAATTTTAAAATATTACTTTGAAATACTTTATGAGCAGGATATTTTTAAAAGAGAAAAAAACTAAAGAGAGAATCATAAATAAGAACTGAGTAGACATTTAAAACAATTGAGATCATGGGTCAAGTCCCTTAGTCAGATTTGATTCCAGGTCAGGAAAATGTGAAACAGAAGAGCATTATTGTTATTATTACCCTGTAATTATATTTTACACCCAAGAACTTTTCAATGCCTCAAAACACTTTGAGTTATTTTGCATGATTTAAATGCAAACCAATGATACAAAATAGGAAGGGAGGGGGTCATCTACGTCTAAGTATTAGAGCATACTTGTTTTGATATACATATGTTCATTTTTTCTTTCTTTGGGCTACTTTCTTTTTATAAAGGTGTCACCAAGCATGGAATTATAAGAGGAAGAATGAAAAAAAAAAAAAAAAACAGAACAAAACATGTAGACAGAGCAAATATGTATACGCAAATTGAATTAATTAGGAAAAAAAACAAACTTTATCCCCTGCTCTAGGATTTAATATGACTTCGAAGTACATAATCTCTGCAAGAACAATTTAGAAAATAAAAGAACGGCATTCTAGTTTGAATGTATAAAAAAGATTAAGTGTTCTGAACATGATAATAATAAACTCAGAAAAAAATAATGAAATTCACTCCGATGCTAATATTCAAGCACCAGGGGGGCCCTAGGAAAAATATAACAATAAAATCTAGTTTCACATTAATTATGCCATTTGACAAACTGAACATTGAGTTGCTTATGTCCAATAGCCCTTATATAGGCAAGATCACAGACAGTCTGAGATGTTAAAATGCTGGAAATCTATCTTCCCAGGAGGATTTTTGCCAATTAGTTTGGGACTAAAGAATCCTGCCAGGCATGAGCCTGCCCAGCAAGGTAGAGGATCAGAAACAGGAAAAAAGAAATATTTTATGAGAGAGCTAAAAAATCAGCAACTCAGCTGGCAGCATAAAACTATGCTTGAAAGCGACTTTAGGATTTGGAGGCTTTTATAATGGATTGCATTATAATTTTAGAGGTCTGTTTGGGGAGATTTGTTATATTTCTGGCATTAGAAAATTGTGTAAAGATTATATGTTGTGCTTACTTATTATGATGGCCTGTACCTAATGAAGAATCTTATCAACTGCTGTGCATATATTACAGTGCAATTGATGGGAACGTGATGGGCCAATTTCATCACTTTAAAATCAAAGAAATAGTCCTGGATATTTAGACATCTGTAACAATTAATTAGGTGAATCCTTATTTTGTAAGCCTTTATTTGGAGATGAAACATAATGATGTGTGAGAAAAAAAATCCTCTACTCAGTGAAAACAGAGCTCAAAATATGAATATAACCTTCAAGTAGCTGAACAGCTCTATTAACACAGAAAGAACTAAGATATGAACTTTATAGGCATGAGTTAGCTACATGACTTCTAAAGAAAAATGGAAAATACAATTAATTTCCATTATTTTTCCAATCCTTATTTCTTGTCTTATTTCTAAACTCTTTAGTCATGATTTTATTCTGTGATACCAGAAGTACATGCTTATTGGGTAGAGGATGGCATCCTCGCTACTCTTTGAAAACCTGGAAGTTTGCATGCCTTCACTGAGTCTTTTGTAAATTTCCAATTTGTGTGTCCTGATACAATGAAGGATAATTAAATGGAAGGATAAGTAACTGAATGGCAAACTCAGGAGAATTTAGGAATCATGAGTTAACACTGCAATAATAAATGAACTGAATATCCTGATTATACTTGGTAGTTTTTACTATTTTATCGAAATTCTGTGCTTCCTTGACTTGGGTGATAACACATTCTTCTCCTATTTCTTTATTTCTTTTTTGGATAAGAAGCAGATAGAGCCCTTAATATATTCCAAAAACATTCAGGATACTGCTCAAAATCTTGTAAATGTACAAATAGTACCTACTGGATGATTCGCAAGCTATATACAGAGAGAGATGGCCAATTACTGAGCACTAGATGAACACTCATCAGGCAAGGAATCATTTCTAGAAAGAAATTTTTCCTAATATAGAAATTAACTTCATGAAGCTGAGGTCCAGAACATTTAAGTGTTTGAATGTATATCAGTCAGAATCCAAGCAGAGAAACAGAATTAGTAGTAGATGTATATTAACAGATTTATTGAAAAGAATTGCCTTTCAGTTATGAGTGAGAGCAAGACAGGTCTAAAATCCATAAGGTAGGCTGTCAGCAGGGGCAGACTGGAACACTCAGGCATAGGCTAACGTTGCTGTCCATGGGTGGAATTCCTACTTCTCCAGGAAAGGCTCGGTCCTGCTCTAATCCATTTCATTTAGTGAATCAGGCCCACACAAATGATTAGGGATAATCTTCCTTATTAAAGTCAACTAATTATAGACTTTAATCACATCTTTAAAATACCTTCTGAGAAGCACCTAGATTGGGTTTTGGTTGCATAACTGATGACTGTAATCTAACCAAGTTGACACCTAAAACTACACACAAGTAATTCTCATTGGACTTTCAGGGATAGAAAAAGAGGAGAAATTTGGATTTAAAAGAGTTGAGCATTAACTCAAACTTTGCCTGCTAATACCTATCAGATTCTGAGTAGATTACAAGACCTTTCTGTGTTGCTTTATTTCTAAAATTTGGCATGTTCTTGTTAACGAACTTTGCCATTACCAAAATAGAGATACTATTAGTTTAATCCACTTCTTGGCACATAGCATGAGTGCTCCCCCCCTAAGCAGTCAAATCTTATGATTAGTACAGTGATGTTTCCAAATAACAGTGCTTTGTACAATTTTATACAAGTAAAAAAAAAAGGCAAAAGCAGTGATGCAGAATTTTAAAATATAGTGAAGCCTCTATAAGGTATATTCTCAAGGTTGCTGGAAAGAGGCCTAAGTTGAGTATTATCTAAATTAGGGAAGCATTCTTACAACTTGGTACATCACTAAGTCATTTTGAATCTCAGATTAACTCACTTACAAAATGGGCAAATAACTACTTACCCTACTTAACTTTATAGGCTAATTATAAAGAACAAGTAAAAATGCATATAAAAGAACTCTGTAAACAGCTGTCATATTTATAAGTTTTCATCTTGGGAACTTGAAAATTATTATAAAGTAAATTTTATTTACTATTTAGTTTTTACAAATAATCTTGGTAAACTAAGAATTTTCCAATTATTTATTTTTAAAATTATATGTCTAAGTTTATTACACATATAAATATGAGTGCTGTGATTGCTGATTTATTCTCATTTCATTTGTCTTTAGTTTTCTTAGTGTGTTAAGGCATATACGACTCTAACTTTGTTAATAAAAATAGGAGGGGAAGTAATAGTTAGAAGAGGCATGTCCCAAAGATCACTCTAGGGGCTCCTGGGTGTCTCCATCAGTTAAGTGTCTGCCTTTGGCTCAGGTCATGATCCCAGGGTCCTGGGATGGAGCCCTGCATTGGGCTCCCTGCTCAGCGGGGAGCTTGCTTCTCCCTCTCCGTCTGTTGCTCCTCCTGCTTGTGTTCTCTCTCTCTCTGTGTCAAATAAATAATCTTTCAATAAAATAATCATTATAATTAGTAGTTAAGTACATTTGAGGTAACATAAAAACTCTTGTTTGACCAAATTTAATATTAAATAAGTTAAAGGAAAAGTTTTAGTTCTTTTACAGATTTTTTTTTTTACTGCAAACACCATTTGTGCTTTATTTCATCAGAATTAAAATGTTACTTTTTATATATCCATGTCATTTATTTATAATCTGGGGCCACTTATATTCAGCTGCACCTGTGAGGTTGTCTAACACAGAATGGATATGTGGGTTTTCACGGATAAATACATATACGAGCACACATATTCATTTATAACTAGTTCCCCTTGTTGCTGTTAGTTGATAGGTAGATAATACCTCAGAGCAGAATAATTGCAGTTGATATAACAGAAAGCACTTAGGATTGCAGGACAAATTTTAGAGGTATTTACCTATGTTGCCTTGAAGATCAGTTGATTGGGTTAATTTCTCAATTAGAAATGTTAAACAACTAAACAAAAAAAATCTTTGATCTAGTCTAGAGTAGAAGAAATTAAAAGATTTTTTTAAAATATATTTTTTATTATTTGACAGAGAGAGAGCACAAGTAGGCAGAGCAGCAGGCAGAGAGAGAGGGAGAAGCAGGCTCCCCGCTGAGCAGGGAGCCTGATGTGGGCTCAATGGGATCATGACCTCCTGGGATCACCATTGAGCCAAAGGCAGATCTTTACCAACTGAGCCACTCAGGCGGCTCTCAGAGATGTTTTAAAGTATGTGATCCATTTATATATTTGCATTATTTGGTTATTAAGTAGACTTACAGACACATTTACATCACAGATTTGACTAAATTACTTTTACCATATATGGGGATTGTCCTAATAAAAATACTTAAAATGTGAATTTTAGGAAATTTTGTATCAAGGAGAGTCTTTCCATTTTTAACCACTCAGTTAATTGACTAGTGAATTGGCTAGACCCTTCCCAATTCAGAACCAATCAGTCTGGAATAAGAAACCCTCATTAAAATGTACCAATGCTTAAGTATGTAACAAAAAGTACAAAAATGTTATTTGTAGAATCTAAGTGGGAAATGCATAGAAGTGCAATGTACAATTTTTTCAACTTCTCTGAATAGTCACAATTTTTCATAAAATATTTAATTGTGTATTATTTCTTGCAAATCCCATATAGTGTTATAGTAATAGACAAAGTCTCCACAAACTCTGTATTTTTGTATTCTAATATGTTTAGAAATCTTAGCTAAAAAATACATGTAGCTGTTTAATTCTCATGTCTAGGTTTGGTCATTTTGTCCAATGAGTATATGTTGCCAAAAATAATTCTTAACCAGTTCCAAAATGGAACATCCTAGTATATACATAAATCAATACAAAAGAAATTGTTATTGGGCTGTTTTGGAAGAGGTATATATTTTATGTTACCAATTATGAGTTGACTAATCTTCAAGCAGAATGTATTACTCACAAATTAGTGACACAGGATGGGTCTCCCCCTCCCTTCCATTTAGTTGCATACTGGGTGACATTTCAGTTGAGTTCTATATTTATGTTCCTTTTTTTATTTTAATTTTTTTGCCATATAATATTTTAAGTTTAATCAAAAGTCAACCTAGAAAGGCCATTCTGCCTAAGGGATATTTTTCCATTAAGTATTATGACATATTGGTGGCCTTGAGGGATTATTGGTTTTTGAAGAAATATTAACAGCTGGAAATTTGCATTTTAATACAGTTCTCCTCAGCTACTCAAGCAATTTTATTTTTAAGACCTGTGACAAGTTTCAAAGCTTTAGTTCTAAAGCAATCTAGTCAAGTAGAGCTAATTTTTGTAATAATTTTATTACAAATAACTAAGTTTCTAATAGTTTTTTTTTTCATCTGAAAATTTTAGTTTAAGGTGTCAGGGAAATCAACACCCAAATTTTATATCTGCACTAAAACCAGACTTGATAATTGGAACAAGTGAGGAAGAATTCTTTTTAAGTCTTTACTTTGAAAAATTGAGGAATAAGAAAATAGCACATCTAATTAGGTTTCTCTGATTAGTAGATAAAAATGAAGTTGATGCAAAGCAACCCTTCACAACAATTGTTTCAGTTATCTAGGTAGTTGTCTCTTAGGGAATGATTCCTAGGAAAGCAGAAGATGATGCTGTGAAATGAGAATGGAATCCTTCCCCTTTGATCCTGGTATTAAATATATACTCAGAGTTGCTATTGAAATTAATTGAGGATTTTGAGTCTGGATCAAGCAACTTATCACTTAAAATGATGGCAGTGAATAGAATTGAATGGTAGCCTTTATAATTACAAATGGATCTCTCTTCTAAAAATGACTAAGTGGCTAAATACCTTAAGATGGTGTAATAGGGAACACCAACTTCCCCGTTTCATTTTCAGTCTGAAATGAAAATTTAATCTTCAAAAAAGATTTATTTATTTATTTATTTATTTATTTATTTATTTGAGAAAGAGTGACAGGGGGAAGGGCAGAGGGAGAGAGAGAATCCCAAAGCAGATTCTGTGCTGAGCAGGGAGTTGGAAGAGGGGGGAAGAGTGGCTCTATCCTTGACCTCTGAGAGCATGACTTGAGCTGAAATCAAGTCAGCTCTTTAACTAACTGAGCCATCCAGGTACCTCTGAAAATTCAATTTCTTAGTCTAATCTGGACATCAGAAATGACAGGACCACAGCATGGACAATTGCTTATTTGTTGATGAACAAATCTAACCATGGCTTCATGGTCTTAACATATTATAGTATATACAATGATATTCTGGGAAAATGGAAGATTGGAGAAGAAAAAGTAAGAAAAGGGTGCCAGAACTTCTAGAAAATGGATGTGTGCTCTTCTTACAGTATTAAATTGGCATTATGACTAATATATAAGCTTTCAAAAAATTTCTAGTTTGCAAATGCCACCTAATACATCACCAAATTCTTTTATTTTCTAAAAATATTTTATTTATATATTCACAAGAGACACAGGAGAGAGGCAGAGACATAGACAGAGGGGGAAGCAGGTTCCTCGCAGTGAGCCCAATGCGGGACTCAATCCCCAGCCTGGGATCACACCCTGAGCTGAAGGCACAAGCTCAACTGCAGAGCTATCCAGGCATCCCACATCACTAAATTCTAACACTAGAGGCTTTTTTTTAGAATTTAAGTTTTTTAAAATGTTAAGTTTATTTAAACTAAGTTTATTTAAGTTCACCCATATTTGGTCATTTTAATATTTAATTCTACTTCATTCAAGACAGGAAAAAATATATGTAAGCCATGGCAAACTACGAGGTTTTCTTCTTTGGGTAACATTATTTTGTTGCTTATTTAAACTTTCATGGATCTATTAAAACCATAAAGCTAATGGGAGGAAGAGTTTCTAGCAATGTTTTGAGTGGTGTCTACACTATGCCTTTGCCAGGTGATATTAAAAAACAATATAGCAAAAGAGAATCCTATTCAGAAACATGAGGCGATTGAAATAGATCGCAGACTCCTGGATATAGGGTAGTAATTACCGACATTATTCATGCCAGAGTGGGTTTTTAGATCTAAATTATATGACTACCTTCCTCTATCCCTTGAACTCTATTGCTTACAGAAACTGACCAGTGATGACTACTGGATGATAGAATATTCTTGGACAGTGTCAAATATAAAGACAGAAAACAATCTGCGACAAAAATTTTATTGGCTCATGGGATATTTGCTTATAATACTTGGCTTATAGAAAACCACATAATCTGTGGTGTGATGCATTGTATTATGATTTTGAGTATGTTAATAGAATTTTAGTGTATTAGAAAAAGCATGTTCTTGAATTATACATAAATAAGTTTATGTTCTGTTCATATGACTGTGACACTGTGATATGGTAAGTATTTTATAAGCCTCAGTTTACTCCTGTTCTGCTCAAAGGGGCAAATCAAGACAGAATTGAACAAGATAAAGACAATGTAACACTTTGTAATTTGGTACAGAAAATATGCTCCTGTAGATACTGGTAAATACTGGTTGCCCATCTTCCTTTGCTTCCAGGAAATATATTTTTATATTTTTTACAGTTTATCAAAGGCAAAAGACATTTGTACAGTACTGATTGACTTGAAAAAATGCTTGGGCAAAAGGGTCTGAGTCTCTATTAGTAGATGAGCACTGTTGGTTCTAAGGAAATTGCAGGAATAAGAAAAACCAGAACTCTAAAGTGCCTTTTAATTTAAACCCCTGCAATTTTCCTGGCTTTCTCCCTGCTCTGAGTCCATGTCATACCAGCACAAAACTTTCCCATCAACCCCTGAGTTTCTCACAGGTTTACATGATATTTCCTTTCTTTTGTTCCTCTGTGGTTGATCTTGGCAGGAAAGGGAACCAGAAATCTTGATAGTGCTTGTTCAGCATTTGATAAGAAAAGAAACAAGAACAAAACCATATGAGTACTTGTGTCAGGCACTGTGCTGGGTGTTGGGTACCAATTGGTTAACATAACAGGTAAGACTCTTGAATTTTAGGATTTATATCTCTGTGGAGAGACAGATTTTAAGAAAATATGCAGACAAGGATGTAATTTTGATAAGAAAACATATTCTTTGAGAAAAGAAGGGATATTTAAGTTTAGAACTGAGAGATCAATAAGTGCTACCAGGTAAAATGGATTTTATGGTTGTGGCTTGAGCTGGTAGTATGGAAAAACATTCCAGATGAAGGGCAAAAGCATACATGAAGACTTAATGATGGGAAATTCCTTGGTTTATTCAAAGATCAGAATGAGAGCCATTGAAGCTCAAACATAAAACACACATATAGCCCATAAGAACACAGACTCAGCTGTATCTTTCACTGTTATACCCCAGTGCTTAGAATATTACCTGACACATAAATGTGCTTCTAGAATTATTTGTTGAATAAGTGAATTCACAATTAGTGACCTCTAATAGGTGACAGTCTTTGACAAGCTCTTGTTTCAAGTATTACTCTTTAGTTTCAAGCCCTAAATGCTTGAAGTATTTAAAGCTATCTTTAGATATTTTAACAGATATCTTGCTGGTATTCACTACTCTTTGGATGTATGAGTATGAGTGTGTGTATACTTCTTTTCACAATTTGGAGAACTGTATCCCCTAGTTTTATGTTAGCACAAGCATGTTATCCATGTGCACGTGTCTAGATGTTCTAATATAAGGTATTTTAAAGACTCACAAATAGCTTTTTAAAAAATATGTCCAGGCAGCACGGGTGGCTCAGCGGTTTTGCGCCGCCTTCAGCCCAGGGCGTGATCCTGGAGACCTGGGATCGAGTCCCACATCGGGCTCCCTGCATGGAGCCTGCTTCTCCCTCTGCCTGTGTCTCTGCTTCTCTCTCTCTCAGTGTCTCTCATGAATAAATAAATAAATAAAATCTTAAAAAATATGTCCAAGTAAGATGGCTGATAAATAGTAAGGCAGAATAATGACTCTCAGTAAGCAGTAATGAGGAGAATATTGGGCATCAGGTAGAGCTGAGGCTAGTCTCTGCTTTTCCACTAGCAACATTATTGGGTGTATCCAAGCAATTGCTTAACCCTTTCTTTGCCTCAGCTTTCTTACCTATGGAATAAATGTAAACATAATAAGTAGTCAATGAAATGTTGAATGAATGCAATCTGAGACATTTGAAACATGGCCAATAAGGAAGGTCACAGTAGAGCCCAGATAGATGTGACAAAGTCCTCCTCAAGAGTCTTAGGCAGGCAAATGCTTAGGAAGTGACTACACAGTCTTATTTTAATCCGGGGGGTACCTATGTGATTTTTATATGTATATTAAAGTAGACATAAGTGTAATAAGTGTTGCTATTGGTACATGTAATGTGACAACAGAGATAGGGGAGGAGAAATGTCTACAAACAAATGTAAGGCCTCAGAAAATAAAAGTCTTGAGGTACATAAAGTAGTGAGGGGAAATGACCCATAAATCTGCATAGGTTTCCAGGAAAGTCCTATATAACAACATAATAAAATAGATATATTTATAAAAACTGATCATTCAAGAAATTACTCAACTTAAAAATCTTAAGGCTTTCTGCCTCCGGAGATCTCAGGCTGGTGGGGGAGAGAAATATTTAAGAAATGTTCTTAGGGAAGTGAGAGATTTGTGTGTTTCTCCAAACCAAGGAAAAGAGGAAAAAGTGCTTCAACTTGCTTAAAGAAGTCATGCGTAGCTTTTAAGGCAGGTAACATTCATGGATGTGTTCTGATCTGAGAGGCTGCTGAGAGATCATGGAGATCATGTTGGGTGTACCTGATAAATTCCCTCAATTGTGTATTGCTTATTCAGCTAAGCCACTTAAGTATGGCCTACAATTTTCTTAGTCTTTATATATCCCATTGAATCCTTTCAGTCTCTACAATCCTATGCAGTAGTAAAACACTTGCAAAACATGGTTGGGATCTTTGCACTAAAACTCACTTATGAAAGCAAAATATGTCATTATAAACTTATTCTTTTGTGTTTCTTATATCCTTCTTACTTGCTTTTCAATGACCTCAACCAATTTATTTTATTAATGGGAAAAACAAAGTTGCTGTTGATGTGAAGATCAAAGGAAAACTGTTATATGCATTCTTATTTTCTCTCTGAATTTTTGGGTTAAGAGTAAAATGAGATAGAGTTAATATCCAAATACTAGCCCCTTTGTAAATTGATATAAAAGTATTAGACCTGATTGCAGAAGCAATGTTATTTTTTGTCAAAAACCTTTCTAGAAAATGAGCCAATAGGGTTTACCATAGCCATGATATAGCAGTTAGTTCTGGAACCAAGTTAGCAGATTAGTAGGAAGGAGTGGAGGAGGAGAACTTGAGACATGAGACAAGGTTTATGGTAAGAAGTAAAAGGGGAAAAAAAGCACCTGAAATTTGTACGTGGTGAAGGAAATGAGCCGTATATATGACACACATATATATATAACACAGCTTTTTAATAACGGCCCATATAATATAGCCTTTATATTGTACCTCATGAACCATGAACTCATAGGTATTAACCAGACAGCTTCATCCTAGTTCTAGGAACCACTTAGAGAAAGTAAAAACTATTAAAGTTTCATTTTTTATATATAACAATGACATTCTGTATATTTGCAGTTTGAATTTATGTTGATTTTTTCTGTCTATAAAATACTTTCACAAGTTTTATTTCCATTTTAACTCCCAACAATCTTATAGAGTAAAATTTAGACTCCTTTTCCAGGTGAGGAGACTGACTCTTAGAAAAATTTAATTAATTCCATGTCATACAGGTGTGTCTTATACACATATTTAGGGAATGTCTGTCATTGATTGCTACAGTGATGAAAGTAGACAGTGTCCATGATTTTGCAGAGCATATATTTGAGTGTGTTCCTGTGGTGGAGAGAGAAAAAAAACCCACATGAATAACCAGGGTAATTTCATGTAGTGAAAGTACTAGGGGAGGAAGGGGATCGAAGCCTAATTAAGTGGTCAGAGAAGTCATTTCTGAGGCAATGACATTTGAACAGGCAACTGTATAATAAAGAAGAATCAACCCAGGTCTGAGTGAAAATGTTTCAGGAAGAAATTATTTTTTAAAAAATATTTTATTGATTTATTCATGAGACACACACACACGCGCGCGCACACACATACACACAGAGAAGAGAGAGAGAGAGAGAGAGAGAGAGAGAGAGAGAGAGAGGCAGAGACACAGGCAGAGGGAGAAGCAGGCTCCAAGCAGGGAGCCCCATGTGGGACTTGATCCCAGGTTCCAGGATTGCGCCCTGGGCTGAAGGCGGCGCTAACCTGCTGAGCTACTCAGGCTGCCTAAGAAATTTTTATCAGGGGATGTTACAGCAATATTTTTATGTTGAGTGATCATAACATAAAGAAAAGACTCTTTTTGAGGTCTGTATAGCACATAGCTACTTTAAACGTTTGGTAGCCACTGCCTTTTAAAAATGTGTTTATAAGGTTATTTCCTATATACACGCTGTTTAGTATTCAAGAGTGTCCTTGCAACTCTGGCAATAATTCTAAGAGTGAGTTTAGGTCCAGGCTGTGCTTTCTTTCTTTAAAAAAAATTCTTATATTCTCTGGCAGCTGTAATACACCATGAATATTAAATTAAAATCAATTGCACACTTACTTATCCTACTCTAGGGATAAAAAGCATAAGCTAACTTGGAATTAACTTCCACTTTAAAAACATGACTTCATTTCAAAAGCTTAGGGTACTATCTGAGAAAGTTTGATATCCTCATGTCTCTTTATTAGAAGTCTTATGCAGCTAGTTTGGGTAGAAATAGGAAAAAGGAATAGTATTAAAATGTACATCAAGCAGACATGAGATTAACTCAGCTTTTTTTCCTCTAGATATTTTAGTACCTTTGGAGTATGTAGTTAGTAGATAGGCATGGAATCTTCTCCAAATATGTGTGTTCTCTTACTCCCACTCATTAAGCAACCATGCTCTTAACTAGGAGAATCTTAATACTCATGTATTTAGTGCTCACCTCAATGGTTGCCTGCATGAGAAGCTGCACTTAGTATGTCCCAGATGAGCCACATGTTGGAATCCGTATGATTCCAGGGCTCAGGCTGACCATGGCGTGGTCAAGTCTGCCCTCAGATCTGAACACAGAGAAATACATCCCAGGTTGTTTATGATCATGATAAAATGCTACTTATAACAATGTATCTATATATAAAAGGCAGGCAGAAAAGGGAACTATAACTCATGACTTAGGGAGAGTCACCTGAAAAGCAAAAACATTCTATCAAGACCAAGGAAGATGAGGCATAGATAAAGCAAAACAAAAATGGTTGGCTATATGATTTTGTAGGTCAGAATGGATATTGGAGATGAAGATATGTTAAGAGGTCATTAGCAAAGGTGTGGTATTGAAGGCTATGGGATGATTTGTATTATTTAGGGAGAAGGCATGAAGGTGGGAAGGAGTTGCAGAATCATGCACTAATTCCAACATTGAAAGATAAGGTAAAGGAGATATAAATCAGAAATGTAAAGAAAAGACTAGGGCATTTTGGTGTTGTGGAGGCCAAAGAGAAGAATAGTGTTTCAAGTAATAAGGGTTCAGTTATTTCATCAATGCTGACAGAAAGGATAAGGACAGAAAAACCTTTATTATGTTTAGAAAAAAAGGAAAGAAGAAAAGAAAAGAAAAGAAAAAAAGAAAAGAAAGAAAAGAAAGAAAGAAAAGAAAAGAAAAGAAAAGAAAAGAAAAGAAAAGAAAAAAAAGAAAAAAGAAAAAAGAAAAACAGTTCCCTGATCTTTCCTAAAACAATTTTGGTACACTGGTGGGGAGAAAGAAGCCTTAGTGAGGTAGGTTTAGGAGTGAATGGGAGGTGAAAAAATGGTCACTGGCTGTGTATTCAAGGATCTTCTCCAGGAAGTTGGATTATGTATCTGAAGTGGAAATATTGGACAGTAGTTGGAGTGGGAACACAGGAGTCAATGAATGTCTTGTTTGGGAGATGGGAGAGAGTATAGAATTCAGAATGTTTTAACAGTGTTGGGCCAAATCCAGTAAAGGAAGTAAAAACATAGGAGGAGGCAGGAATAGGAGTCTAAGTGGAAGGACTGGCCTTTAAGCTGAGGAGAATCACTTATTCATATTTCCGGTTGGATTTAAGGAAACTATGGGTAGACATGCAAGAAGGGAAATGGCAGGAAGTTGATAACTTGCCCTTCTTTGAAATGTAGCTAGTAGGAGAGGGATGGAAAGCTATTAAGCTCATGAAGCTGTTTCAGATGTAGAATTTAAAGCCATCAGAATTTGACTCCAGTAGTTTCTCCCTACGGTTTACATTTGAGCCCACTTTGTACTCCATTTATTGACTATCAGGAGAGATGATAGTGATTCCAAGAAGACCACATCTAACCTACAGCAGAAATTTTTTTCACTTTGTTATGCATCGCTAGGGGATGAGTAAGGTTTTCAAGGTATTACAAATTGAGCCAATTGTAAAAATGTGAAGGAAAAAATCCTACCATATATTGAGTACCATCTATGGATCAGACATTTTCACTTTAGTCCTAGAATTTTCTGTGAGGGAAGGATTCTACTTAAATTCAGGAAATTGAGACAATAAAAAACTAACTAAAAGTTGTATAGATAGTGAGCAGTAGAGTGGGATTACCCCCTTTTCCTCTGTGAGAAGTAAGACGATATAAATCAACCCAAATGGCTTTTTCTCCCAAGTTATAGCAAATTGCATAATACTTCATAGTTCTGGAAACAGAAGCTTTGAAGTTTCTCTTTTAGATTTATTTAAAACACTTTTTTTGTTGACAAATGATTTAAAAGTACCTCTATGAGGAAGATTGTACTCATATTTAGAACTTCCGTATTGTAATACATGTCCCTTCCTTACAAAATAAATTCAGCTAAGAAATGTTTAAACATCTAAGCACTAACCAGCATATACAAATAATAGATAAATGACAGATGAATCATATTGCTATATCAATATTCAGACAATTATATTTAAAAAATCTTTTCTGAAATTATTAAGAACAATAACCAGATATCTGCTCTTCTCCAAAATACTTGTAACTACAATTCAATATCCATTTGAACTATCTAAGGAAAAAATTATTAAATTGTCTTGTTATACATAAAATCAAACTGTGTTGCTCAGCACTTAGTAAAGAAGTACTTAATGTTGGTTGGTTGAATAAATAAAAAAATGCAAATAAAATGTAGTGTTTTGGTTAACTCTTATTCCTGAATAATACCCAATAGCATTTCTGGAAATGATGCTCAGTTAGTGGAAAGTATACTCTTAAAGATTAGTTCTATCCATGCTGACTCATCATGTGGTCATAACTCTGTCATTTACTCAGTTTATGTACCATTTAAGGACAGAATGAAGTTACTGTAGTTCAAAGTTAAATAAAATTGATAAAAACCTTCCAAAATAGGCAAAGGGAAATCTATAAATGAGTGTGCCATTTTTCACTTTTAACTTTAAGTCAAGTATGAATGATTCATAGCACTTCCATACCCATGACATTTTCATTATTAGAAATTTATTTAATTATCAGTTTTATGCCCTTTTCTATTAAGAAAATCATATTTTCTATTGACCATTCTTTGTGAATGGAGTTATCAATGTCATTCAACCCACTTGGAAACCTGAATATTGGTTCCATTATGCTGATGGGGTTTGCTATTGACAGGTTAAATAGAATACATTTTCCTAGGGCTCTGGCAACTTTTCCATGTATTCAATTGAACTCTTGTGCTAGTAATAGCATATACATAAAATGGATTTCTTGTTGTTTCCCATTTATTTCTTTTTGGTTTTGGAGTGGTGATAAATTCAATGACAGAACCCTCTCCGTACTGTTTTTTAAATTAGTTTATTTTGCTGCTATTTCATTATAAATATATGACAAAAATATAATAATCATTTCATGTAAATTAACAACTGGACGCATAGACTAACCGTATTTGTTATTTTCTGTTAATGTGGGTTGTTTCCAGTTTGTCAAAGTACATTAAAAACATATTACAATATCACATGAGCACTAAAATTAACATAATTTAATACACGCACCTATTTTTGTCTTCTATTCCAGATTGAAATCCATTACTAAGACTGATGTTTTATTCCTCTTGTGCTTGAAATTGAATTCTTCATCAGAATAGATAGTAACTATTTATATGAGAAAATTACAATTCCTCCAAATAGAAGAGGATTTCCCTTCCTATTTAAGTT
This sequence comes from Vulpes vulpes, assembly GCF_048418805.1. Lineage (NCBI taxonomy): Eukaryota > Metazoa > Chordata > Mammalia > Carnivora > Canidae > Vulpes > Vulpes vulpes. The sequence continues at coordinate 89,459,674 of NC_132786.1, forward strand.
GGTTGTCATGCTCAAATCATATATTTTGCTTTGTTGTTAGCTCCAATTGTTTTTGAATTAGAAAACACTTACCATGTCATTGAATTATTATAAGTAACACAACAACGTGAAATTCTAAGAATTCTTTGCTTATTAACTCCTTGACAGGAACTACTTTTTCTTTGCTACATCTTCATCCTTGCTACTTTTTCCGGCAACTGGTAACTGGGCACATGATTCTATTATCAGGGAGTTGCTTTCTTAATATCCCTTAGAGCTCATATTAGATTTCTATTTAGGAATTACCAGGGAAGCATATATTTTTTTTTCTTCAGGACAACTTGTATTCTAATTGTACTCTACCAGCTGAAATAAAACTTACTATATTTCTACATTTTCATGATAGATGCTGGTATATACTTCTCTTGAGTGGAAAAGTTTGACAGAATGAAAATCAGATAGCAACTGTAGACAATAAATATTAACTTCTTTTTTAAGACACTTAAAAAAATCTAAATTGTGCCAAAAGATTTTTAAAAATGCATAACTTTTTCTTTATAACAGAACAATGGCATTTTTTCTTTTTCATTTAAAGATTTTATTATAGGTAATTTCACACATACATACACAAACAGAGAATAGGACATTGAAGCTCTGTGTAATCATCTTCAAAAACTCAAATTTCTGACAGTTGAAATTGGCTGATCTAAGTGAATTAATGACTGTGGATTCACAAGAGAAGTTTCCTGATAGCCTTTCTGCTTGAAAAAATCAAAAGTATTCCAGCCTTTTTCTCCTTGACTAATATAGCACCTCATAGGAAAGTCCAAGATTGTATCAGATTAGGGCAATATTGCAATTATGTTAATATAATTGCATGTTTATTGAACAGCACAATTTCTTTCTATGAAAAAGTAACAGAAAACAGATTTTGTTCTTACCCTCAGGAATCTTACCTAATTTTGATAAGAGAATTGAAAGAATTCTATATGTATTAGTCCAAGCTAGACTTGAGTTACTATCTATAAATAGAAAAGAACTATTAGCATATTAATTAATTAGGATCACATTTGCATTTTTATTGTCATGAAAAAATATCTGTGTTCTAATTTAGATCTCCCTGTTATATTACTCTCATTACTGCCTCTCAGTAAGAGATAATCAGCTTGAAATTTATAATGCTATGTGAATAATACTGGTTTACATTTGGCAGAAGAGACCCATTCTGATTAATATTTCAAAGCATGACACTGATTCAACACAATAGGGTTGTATTTAGATTATTAGAGAATTATGCTTTACAATATAGCTGTTAATAAAAGAAACAACAGTGATGAACTTTGCTTATAACTCTTTTATGTATTCATACATTAACCTGTGTTTGTTCTTTGCCCAAGAAAATGATATGCAGATACACTCCTATATATAATATATATGTGTACTTACACTGAGATAACAAAGGTGATCTTAAAGCTAAATGTTTGAATTAGTGCCTGGCTTGTCCTAATTGAAGACTATCACATAACATAAGCAAACTTCACAATCCAAAATAAGTAGAATGAGTGATTAGAAAGGTGGTGTAAAACTGCTATACATAGAACAGGAAAAGGTGCTCAGAAATGAGAAAGTAATGGGTGTCAAAGGACAAGCAAAGAGGCTGGCAATGGTAGTGTCTTGAGATGTTTTGAGTAGTTGTATACAGAGAGCACTAGAATTCTAGAATTAAACTTGCCTATTTTAACCAGGGAACATTTGGCAACATTGAAATATAGTACAGATTAAGTACTTAAACATTAATAAAAAAATAAGTAACGGGTTATAGTAAAATGGCTAATTTCTCTTATTTTTTTTTTTTATAGCTGAACTTGCCTATCTGTGATGAACTTGTTGGAAATAAAACAACAGCATATATGGGTCATATTTTTATCTGATCAATACCTATTTAATAATTATGCCTTCATAATTTTCCAATAAAAATGTGTCCTTTTCACAATTACAATTTTAAAAAAATATTTTATTTATTTATTCATGAGAGACACAGAGAGAGGCAGAGACATAGGCAGAGGGAGACACAATCCCAGGGCCCCAGAATCACAACCTGAGCTAAAGGCAGATACTCAACCACTGAGCCACCAAGGCATCCCATCAATTACAAATTTTGGTCATTTGATAACAAACTCAAGAAAAATATCTGATTTACTTTATAGTATTAAAAGTAAGAATTTTATTGATCTGATCCTTTTATTATTTAAGGATAAAAACACTTGAGTTCAGCATATAATCTAGTGCATAAATACTTGTTGAACTGAAATATTCAGCAGAAAAGGAGGGCTGATGTGGTGGTGAAACTTGGCTCCCAGAAGGGATTCGAGTCTATCATTTTGAGGAAGATCCTCTTTATTACAGTAAATATAAAGATAGGTTTGCTTATTCAGCAGAGTTATACAATGTCAACCAACTGTTTTGCTTCAATACACTTATTAAAGCTCCAATTATTGAGGAGAACCCTTTTTTGATTAATGTTGCTATTTCTATTTGATGGCTTTGCCTCAAGGTTATAACTGTTTAGTGAAACATAATGCAGTTTAAGCTTGTTAGATCAATCAATTCTCATATCAGATAGTTATAAACATTTACAAACATCTTTTAATCTAAAAGTTACATAATAAAAAAAATAAAAGTTACATAATAATATCTTTCAGAAGCTCTTTAGTGCAACTCTTACTAACCAGCCATCGGTGTGTCTGAAACTGTTTATTTTTATAAATCTATCTGAATATGAAAAATGATACAGAAACATATAAGATGTTGAAAAATTACATGGTGTATGGATTAGTGTGTTACTGAATTCTGTAAGAGGCCTTGCATGGTTTTTAAGAAGACAAAAGGTGCTGCATAGTAAATATCCTCAAAACATTATTTGGGGTACAATGTGTTATTACATGACTTGGAGTTCAAAGATAAATATCAAAAAAAAAAAAAGATAAATATCAAGACGATCAAATGCAGACAACTAAGGGTCATTTGCACTCTATATTTAGTTATAGAGTTAGTGCTTTTTTGAACCTGAAGGAAGACTAATCTTTAGAGAGGTACATTTTGGTGTCCAAACAGCTAGCTAGACTTCTCATGGATGATTTCATTTGGCTTATGGCTGAGGAAGATGTCAAAAATCTGAAGGGGATCTTTGAGCGCCACTGATGCTGGCTTACATAAATCAGTATAAATACCTTGTAATTGATGCAAAAATTGACAGATAAAAACAAAAATATAGCCAAATATAAATGATCAGTTACTCTTGCCTAGAAACTTTGTCAGTATATGCAAATGCTTATTGTAACGTATTAATCAGATGAGTCAGATTGCCAATAAATAAAGCATTACCATATTTCACCAAGGATATAAAGGATGAACTTAAGACTTTATATCCTCCAGAAAGGAAAATCAAGACAAAAATTTAATATGCTGGATGTATGACATTCTGTTGACTTGGGGAAATCAGAATCATTTATATTTTATCAGTGTCCCATGATTCAATTGTTAGTCTGTGTTATAAAGCAAAGAAGAGACTCTTTTGGAAGATCCACATGCCTTGATAGAATAGTATTCATGTTGATTCTGTTGATTCTTAGTTCTACTGGCTATCAATCAATAGGCCTAACCCTAACCCTAACACCTCACACAATGGTGATTTTGAGAATATCAGGACTGAGCAACACAAAAGAATTCAGTAGGGATTCAATAGTTATTGTGGCTCCAGGATCTCATCCATGATATGTAAAATGACACTCCTCAGAGAAAGAGAAGTGGATATACTATGTAGCTGGACTATAGTGAGGAGAATCTTCGGGCTCCATATTTGATAATTATTCTTTTGTGTGAAATGAAGAGAAGTACCCTAGTCAGGAAAAAATTAGCTATTCTCATAATGTCCAAAAATAGAAAATATATCAAAGCAGTAGACATACTTTTCTTAATTCTAACACCCCTTGAACTGTATATGGCTTTTTCCTTGAGATAATTCATATGTAATGAGTATGGTGTGATTAAAGATAAGGAGACACAGGCCCCATCAGATAAAGTATTGTTATTTTGTTACTCATTACTTGTATATGCATATATGGATACACATACCTAAATTATGCATATTTCATTTCATATTTATGAATACATATATTGTATATAGTTATATTGCCTTAAAATTAATGATCCTTAAATGCTGATGAGGTATATAGCAATGATAAAAAATCAAAAAGTAATTTTCTTTCTAACAATTCTCAAAATGAAATACTGTTTTAATTTAATTTAATATATTTTAATATTTTAAAGTATAATTTAACATATTTAACATCAGAACGTGGGATTCATTAAAGATTTTTTAGGAGCAGTCAGAGCCTTGGCCTGAATCTTGAGTTCTAAACCTAAATAGACCTTGTTGGATGACCATTACAAATGATTTCAGATCTTAACTAAATTATTTGGGAATTCTAATTCTTGCTTCTCTCTCCTGCATCATTAATTTTTCCATAAAAAGGATTACTTACATTAATAACTACATATGCTCTTATTTCTATTATCATAAACAATACAATTACAATAATCTTTTTCAGATTGTACATTTCTTTCCACCTGATATTCCATAACAATATCTCCCTTAATTGAAAAAGTCCTCTGATTATTAACCTATGTTTGTGCTCTTCAATTCTTTTCTTCCTATTCATTTTTTTTCTTTTAAAGATTTATTTATCCATTTGAGAGAAAGAGAGAGCATGAGTGTAGGGGAAGCAGCAGAGGGAGAGGGAGAGCATCTCAGGCAGATTCCCTGCTAAGCACAGAGCCCTATGTGAGGCTCAGTCTCATGACCATGAGATCATGACCTTAGCCGAAATCAAGAGTTGATGCCTAATTGACCAAGCCACTGAGGAACCCTATTTCCCATTTATTCTTAAGCTTATGTATATCTGTCTTTCTCTCCATGCAATCATGGAAATTACTACTGTCAAGGTTATAATGATTCACATTGTAAAATGGAATGCTTAATTCTCAATTCCTATTTTACTTGACCTATCAGTTACATTTGAAATGATGGATCATTCATTTACCCTTGAAACAGTTCCTTCAGAAATCCAAAGGAGATTTCTGTTTTCTTTTGGCTTTTCTTCTATCTTGTTATCACCTTTCCTCCAATATTCCATTGCTTAGTATTCCTTTTCTGTTCAATCCCTAGATGTTGAAGAGCATGGGGCCCAATATTTGGACCTCCTTTCTTGTGGCACACCTTCTATATCTTTTCGATTCATAGCTTTACATACCATGATTTTAGTCAAAATCAAATCGGGATACAGAACCACATAGTAATTTGAACAGGGCAATTTTACTATAAATAATTATTACGCATAACAGGATTGCCTACTAAGAGGAAAGGAACTCTAAATCACTTAGGAATGCAAATATAAGGAGTAGCATCTATTTCTAGTGCTAAGACAGAGTACGCAAGACAGAAACAAACATGGAAAAGGACTTCTTTCTCCCAGGGATAAGGCCCAGATTTTGTTGGAGAGATAATGGCCATGGTCAACTGGAAGATTGACAGGTCACTGGGATATTGCACCATGGAACTCTCAGGGAAACTGCTGTAGGGATGATAATCTGGAAAGCCAACTCTTGGAGTTCCAGGAGAGCTACCCATGGAGAGGTGCCATATGCTACTGATTGCCTCACTCTATCTAAAAGATCATATTCTCAGGAAGAAGAAAGACTCCCCTGGAGTGTCGCTCTAGAACCTACTGAGGAAGCATTTCCTGATATCAGCCAGCAAGGGACAAATATGCTAATATTACATGTAGGACAAAAAACAGTGAAAGTAAAGGCAAGGGGTAATAGATTCAATAACTGATACAACTACCAAGAAGCTATTGAATCATACACATATATATACACATATTTATATATTTAGGTATTAAATATATAGATACTTATAGATATGTATATATATGCCATATTTATTTAATATATATCTATATCTACATATCTACAAAATAAATAAATGTATGTATACCCCTGTCTTCTCCCTATATTCCAGGCTACTATATCCAGTTGCCTGTTTGACATCTTCATTTGAATGTTTAATTATATCTCAAATGTAGCATGAACTTTGGATCTTTCCCTTAAAACTGCTTTATCTATAGTCTTTTCTCTTGATGAATGACAACTCCATCTTCCCAATTACTGAGTTCAAGAACTTTGTAATCATTCTTAAACACTCTGTTTCTCACTTTTAAAATCAAATCTGTTAATAAATACTATTGACTATATTTATTTATTTATTTTTATAAATTTATTTTTTATTGGTGTTCAATTTGCCAACATAGAATAACACCCAGTGCTCATCTCCTCAAGTGCCCCCCTCAGTGCCCCTCACCCAGTCACCCCCCCCCCGCAGCCCACCTCCCCTTCCACCACCCCTAGTTCGTTTCCCAGAGTTAGGAATCTCTCATGTTCTGTCTCCCTTTCTGATATTTCCCACTCATTTTTTCTCCTTTCCCCTTTATTCCCTTTCACTATCTTTTATATTCCCCAAATGAATGAGACCATGTAATGTTTGTCCTTCTCTGATTGACTTATTTCACTTAGCATAATACCCTCCAGTTCCATCCACTATATTTAGACATTGCCAAATTTCACCATATTCTCACCATAGTCAACACAGCTACCAGCATGGATGTCATGAGTTTTATCTTTTACCCATTTACTTCAGTGCCATCCTTGTTTCTCAGTTTCTGTCCTTGTTTTTCTAACATCTATTTCCAACCCAGTAGCTGCAGTGAGTCTTTTAAAGATAAGTCAGGCCATGACACTTCCCTGTTCAAAACCCGTCAGTAGGGGATCCCTGGGTGGCGCAGCCGATTGGCGCCTGCCTTTCGCCCAGGACGTGATCCTGGAGACCTAGGATCGAATCCCACATCAGGCTCCTGGTGCATGGAGCCTGCTTCTCCCTCTGCCTATGTCTCTGCCTCTCTCTCTCTCTCTCTCTCTCTGTGACTATCATAAAAAAACAAAACAAAAAAACAAAAACCATAGCCTGTAACAACAACCAAATGATTTCACTAGAGGCACAATGATTTTTTTTTAATCTCCCTCGAACATTCTAAACATGCATCGGCCTCAGGACCTTTGTACTTCTCCCCTTGTAGTATTTGATTAAATATCACTATCTCTGGCCGTCTTAAATAAAACCTCAGTCTGCCTCACTGACCCTGTACCCTCCTCCCCTTTTCTGCCTTAGTTCTTGCCATATGAATTACCATGATCTAAAAACTATAATTTATTTATTTATTTTAATTATTTTCTACCCCTGATGTTATGATTCACATTCCATGAAGCCAGACTTTTCTGTTTGTATTGTTCACTGTTTTGTGATCAGTGCCTATCCCAAAGGAAATATTCAACAAATATTTGTTGAATTAGTGATTAACAAATAGATGATTATTTGATAAAATGTTAGGGACATATTAATATAATTTATATTTGAGAAAAAATGTCCATTAGATACAATTTTAAAATTTTCCTCTCATAAAATGAAGCTAATATTTTATTGTGCTTAAATGTATTGCTTTTTCTTCCTCCTTCCACCCAATGTAAGGACATATTGAGAGAATTCTACTTTTTTGATCCTGTGTATTATCATAATGTATGACACTTTTTTCCAGAATAAAACTATTTTTCTTTTTTCTGTTTCTGGCCAGGATCAATGCCAAATAAATCATAGTCTTGAATAAATAGATCTTTTAAAGTACAGAAACAACTATTGTGTGTACCTTTGATAGTTTTTTTTAAAAACAGAACTGTCTTGTAGGTATAAATACACCATGTTCATTGCATTGATTATAGAAGGTGATTAAAGACACTTCTTATAAAGTATGCATAAAGAACATGAATATAGTATTTTTCATATATTATGTAATGAATATTAAATTTTAATTTATAATAATTCTGTTCACCTTTATTTTTATAGGATAATTGAGACCCCACAAGTCTTTTTAAATGCCACAAAAATTAGAACCATTATGTTTTTCCCTCTTGAGATGTTTCTTCAGGGAGAGCTGAGGAATTCAAGTCATTCCACTGACCACATACCAATATTAATTGTAGCATGTACAAAAATTGTAGTTGATGAAGATGTTATTCTTCCAGTATGAATAATTTTAAATAGTAAGATCTAAAGCATCGTTTAGCTCTATCATCTTCTACCTCCTGAGATGACACGACATACTGCAGGTGTGTCTATTCACCAGCAATACTGCAAACAACTCATAGTTCTGTTAAATTACTCTCTTAGCTTATACTGAGTCGGTACAACAGGAGCATTTCACACACCATTGGAAAGCCAAGGAAACTATTTCCAGAACATTATCACAAACTGAAGGATTGCTCACAGGATTGCTTGCTTAACATTAATGTTATCTTCTTTGAGAGGGCTTCACTGACCAGCTTATTATCAATCTTACCAAAGCATACTTGATCAAACCACCTTTCTGTGTTGATATAACACTGTATGTAGTTCTCTATTGACACTTTTTATATTTTATTTTAATTGTAGCATAGTCTCTGGCTAATGGATACATAAAAATTCTCACTAAATATATATGAATATGAATATGCATATGGCTATATATATGAATTAATGGGCATTTTCTTTCTGTATATTTCCCAAAAATATCTTAAGAACTTAAGGAAATGGGGTGCCTGGGTGGCTCAGTCAGTTAAGAGTCTGCCTTCAGCTCAGGTCATGATCCCAGAGTCCTGGGATCAAGTCCTCAGTGGGCTCTCTGCTCTGTGGGGAGCCTGCTGCTCCCTGCCTCTGCCTCTCTTTCTTTCTCTCTCTCTCTCTGTCTTTCATGAATAAATAAGTAAAGTCTTTTAAAAAGAAGAATTTATAGGAAATGATAGTCATAATAAGTAAATATATAGGTCTTATCAGAGGAATTCAAACTATAAACATGGAAATTTAAAAAATAAAAACTATAATTTCTAAAATATAAGTTTCAATAGATAGGCTTAGCAATGAATCTAAGATTACAAAAGAATGAGTTAGTTAATATGAAGCAGATTGATACAAATTATCCAATCAGAAAAATGTAAACACAAAAGAATGAAATTTGTAAAAAAAGAACAGTATTCCAATGACCTATGAGATATTATCAAGCAATATGAAATATGTGTAATTGGACTTCCAGACACATAAAGGGGGATTCAATAAGGCACAACATTTTTGGAAGAAATAATGATTGAAAGTTTCCAAATTTTTATGAAAAACATCAAGATATAGATCCAAGGATATTAGCAAAGAGCAAGCATGATGAATACAAAGAAAAATAAACCTAGGTTAGGAGTCTGTATTCAGCGAAAATAACCTTCAAAACTGTAGGTAAATAAAAACTGTTTCAGAAAAATAAAAACCAAGAGAATATTTCATCAGCAGAGCTGCAATATAAGAAATCCTGAAAGAAGTCCTCTAGGCTGAAGGGAAATGAAACCGGATAAAATTTAGTTTTACAGAAAAGTATGAGGCTACCATAATTGGTAAATATATGAGTAGATATGAGAGAATATATTTTTCCCTTCTCTCATTTAATAGACTATTAAGTAAAAAATGATGACTTTTTATCTCAATAATGTTTGTGTAATTAAACTATATGATTTAGTAGCTCAAGGAATGGTGTAAATAAAATTACATTGCTTCAAATATCTTACATTTTGTGTGAAATGATACAATAATTTTAATTAGCTATGGTAACTTGAAAATGCACATTTAACCCTTAGCTCTAAATAATACAAAGAGGTATGGAGAAAAAGATAATAGAGCAATTTAAATAGAATGACAAAAGACACCCAGTTAACCAAAAAGAAATCAGAAAAGGAGTAACAAAGAAAAAAAAGTGTTATAATTAGAAGAAAAATAACAAATGCTGAACCCCTAAACATAACCACATTAATAATTACATGAAATGTCAATGGATTAAATAATTTAATTTAATTTTAATTAAAAAACAAAGATTGTTGGACTGGAATCTGAAGTTGGCAAACTTTGGCCCATGTGTTTTAGTCACCTGTTTTGGTAAATAAAGGTTTATTGGAACACTGTTACATCTATTGACTTACATATTATCTTTGGCTATTTTTGTGTTATAATAGCAAAGTTGAGTATTTATGATTGAGTACTCAACTCAAAGTTGTGTAACATGATTCATTACAAGCCTAAAATATTAGATATGTGACCCTTTCAGAAAATATTTGACAGTCCATGGACTAGATATAATACTGCTTAGCCTTTTCTTATAAATTTGAACATTATACCTACCCTATGTATCTAAATTATTTACCCAAGAGTAAAAAAACTTGTATCCATAAGAGTTGTGCACAGATGTCCATAGTGTGTTACCCATGATAGTCTCAAACTGCAAAACATCAAATGTCCATCAACTAGAGAATGGAGTAGCAAATTATGTTATAGAATGAAATTATATAATGAAATGCTATTCACTGATGAAAAGAATGATGCAACCACCCATGGTTAAATTTCAAAAACACTATGTTGAATAAAAGAAGCCATGGTGGAGAAGATGTACATACAAAATGAATGCATTTATATGAAGTTGAAAAACAGGCAGGATTAATCTGTCTTATAGAATCAGAGCAGCGATTATTTTATTTATTTATTTTTTGTGATTGGGGATTGGCTGGAAAGAATGCAAGAGAGTTTTCTGTGGTAATGGAAATATGTATTTTAATTAAGTATTGGTTATAGCAGTGTATACATGTATCAAAACTCAAGGAGTTCCATACTTAAGATCTATATATTTGTGCTTAAATATATGTTTCTCAATCAAAAAAAAAATACGAAAAGAAAAACACACACACAAAGACACAAAGGGAAAATATTGTATTCCCCCAATTCTAAATACAGAATTACTTTTGACCCTGCAATATTTTTTGTACAGTAAAATGCTAATCTTGTTTTGAATTCTAGTCTAAAAAGAGATGATGAATTGTCTTTCAGCAAATGGCTAAATTATTACTTTTATCTTACTTTTTAGAAAGTAATTTGCTGTTAATAGTTATATTTATTGACTTCCTAATAATGTAGAGTGAATGAGTAAGGCTTGTATATCCCACTCATCTGTTGGCTTGTTGCATTGAATCCAGCATGTTTTGTTTTGTTTTGCTTTTTAGTATATACAAACTGTGAGCCTTTCAGGATATAATTTGATTCTATTACCAAGCATGTATTTGATCTTTGTCTCCAAATTTCTACAGTAGCCTTGCAAAATGTTTTTAAAATTTGAATATTTGTGAATAAAATGTAGAATGCAATGAACTTTATAGAATTTAATGATATCTATAATAGCAAGTTACTAATGACTTATAAAATTAAATTGTAACAGTGATAATACTGTGAAAAAACAATAATTACCTTTATAATACAGGGTTGGGGAATTGTTTGAATCAAATCAATGAGGAAAGGGAAAACAATCTGTAAGAGTATCTGTGAGAGACAAAAAAAGGGATCATATATTTAGATTTGAAGGTAACTAATAGGACTTCCCAAAAGCTAGCATTGCAAAACTGTCAAATAAAATATAGCAATGCCATAAAAGAGGGATTTGTGAAATTTCTGGATTACATGAAAATGACTCATATAAATCTCACTATTTCTAACCATTTAAACTGTATTGCATTTCTCTTTCTACCAGTGATAGTGACTGAATAACTATGGGCCATATGTACAAGAGGGTACTGCAAACAGTCATTTGCCTATTGCACCTTAACTTTATATGTACTGTTCATCAAACTCTAGTTGTAGTTCTAAGGTAAACACATGAGGAAAGAAGTACAGCTGGCAGGTGGGGAATATGGACCTGGCAAGTTCCCTACATAACTGGCTCAGTGTATACATTTGCTGTGCTCCTTTATGATTACATGCAGCTCTACACTATAAAAAGAAAAGCAACCTACTGTTTAAAATGCATTTAGGGGGCGATGAAGGTCACAATTGAAGTGTGAATTTATTTTAGTTGGTTTGAGTTTCAATTCTAATGCTTTTACTTTACTGTGTAAAATCTCTCTCTCTTGCTGTTTTGAAAATTGCACTTGTACAGAGAAAGGTCTCATTTAATTCAATATTACTTTACTTTTATATATAGTCTTTCTTTAAAATCGTGTTCCAAAGGCTGAGTTAAATAATACTGCTTTAAAGTGAAAATTAAAAAGTAAAGTCAGGGAGAGAAAAAAGCAAGTGTCCACCAAAATGGTGAAACATTAAGATGGATAATTTTAAAATCATTACCTACAAAGCCCCATCTTTGGAGGAATCTTATTGTTGAGTGAACCTAGGAAGATCCATAGCTAAAAAATTACCTGTAGTATTGCTATAGATCGTCTATTCTTTAGTCCACACTTTTGGGGCCCTTGTCTAGTATTGCCATATTTAATACATAAAAATACATAATACTAAGTTATATTTGAATTTCAGATGTACAGTAGATATTTGTTTTGTGTAAGTATGTCACATGCAGTATATTTGAGACATACTTATCCTTAAAAATATACACATTAAATTTAACTTATGTTATGTATTTTACTGACATCCTATTGTTCTCATACTCAAATACTCAGGAATAAACAAAATACTGGTATTTCTGGGACACCTGGGTGGCTCAGAGGTTGAGCATCTGCCTTTGGCCCAGGGCGTGATCCTGGAGTCCTGGGATCGAGTCCCACGTCGGTGATCCTGCATGGAGCTTGCTTCTCCCTCTGCCTGTGTCTCTGCCTTTCTCTCTGTGTGTTTCTTTCATGAATAAATAAACAATTTTTTTAAAAAAATTGGTATTTCTGGTGATCAGTGTCTCAGAGAGACCAACGTGAAGTTCCACTTAAGACCATGGTCTTTTAGGGGCATCTCGCTGAGTTAGTCGGTAGAACATGCAACTCTTGATCTCGGGGTTGTGAGTTTGAGTCCCACATTGGGTGTAAAGATTACTTAAAAATAAAATCTTAAAAAAAACAGACTGTGGTCTTTGAATACAACTCAAGCTATTATGATTTGGCAAAGTGAGTATGTATAAGAAGGCAATGATGCCTTTACGTTGAGAACTTCTTTCTCTACATGTCATATTTTCTAGAGGGTGGTTGCAATGACACCCATGTTATTGTGCATATTTGTTTTTAATTATCTCCTAAGATTCCAGGTGCTTCCAATATCCATGGCTCCTGGGTACTGGTTCAACTTTTCTTATGTAGACATATGTTTCCATTTTTCATATTTCAAACTCCTGACCCAAACACAAACTCCAGTTCCCAGAACTTTTAATCACCTTCAAGCCCCATTTGCCCTTTCATGAAACAGAATAATATTATCAACAGCAATATTGTTTTTTTAAAATAAATCTACTTTTTAAGATTTTTAAAAAAATAAAAGTAACCTCATTACCAATACATTTCACAGGGTTAAACAAGAAAAAAGTATTCTCGTTAGCCATTCATCAGGCTTAAACTGATGATAAGGTATCATAGTTTTTCAGGCTGATGATACTTTTCGCTTTCATATGGGGTGATTAATTCAATAGAGAATGTACTCCCCTTAACAAGTAGGCTTATCATCCAAGACAGTTTTATCCATCCTATTAGGGGATTAATGGTACTGTGAATATATCAGGAACTCAAAATGCAAACCTTTCTCTTGAATATTTTATCTACTCTTGATAAACCCTACTTAATTCTATCATATCCCATACACTTTATTTACCTTACAACAGGATTTAATCTCTAAATATATTACAACATTTTATCTTGTGAATTTATTTACCATTGAGAAGGATCAAAACAATATGTATGGTAATGACGTTTAGAAAACCTGATACTTCTCAAACCCTAGTGCCAGCTCAGATAGCTGTGGAGAAGAAAAACTACGAACCCCACTGAATACAATTAATACAATCAGAAGCTTTATAATTAAGAGTAAGAGAATGAATACATGTGTAATCATCCTTAATATTGGTGTCTGGCAAGCAAGCTTTTCAGGATTCATTAAAGAGTTTCACTGATACTCTGTAATAGGATGTGAATAATAGGATTAATATAGCTATGGGCAGTGTTAGGTCAGCTGGCAATAGATCAATCCAAAAAGCAGAGCATATTAAAAGGATTATAGATTAGCAATTAGATGGCTTCACAAACAAGGAATAGTTCCTTGAGCATCTCTAAAGGTTAACAGAGATAGAATGTCAATTTTTTCAGTTTATAATCCAGTAGTGCCTGAAGATGAAAGAAGAGATGGGATTTAGGCTATGATCACAATTGACATAATCAAACCAAACCATCCTTTAGTATCAGCCTCTGGATTTCAAAGGGAACAGATCTTAGCATAAGGTGAGTGGAACACTTGCAATACGATAATGAAATAGTTCGAAGGACAAAGGTTTAGATGTTAGCATTCTGAGAAAACTGTCATAGTCAGTTATTCAGATCTTATATTCGGCATTAAGCTTCCAAGCTTTTGTGAGATCCCATGGTATATGTAAGTGAATTCTCAATTTCTGTGGATGAAAATCAATGCTGTGCATTATGACTTTCACATTTTATTGAAATTTCGGCTTGACACATATTTTAGATTTATCAATAATATATAGCTATCTGAATTTCTGTCTCCTTTATTGTTTTCTGCTGAGATATTTCCAAATGGCGGTATTATACTGCTTTTCATTATACCATATATAAAGAAAGTCTGGTGTAAGAACCTGCTGATATTTAGGATTTTATTTTTGATAATTTATAAATTCATGACCAAAGAATTTGTGCCAAAGAGCTACTGAAACGTTTAAACTGTTTCCAGGAAACCAATTTTTAAAAATATCTTCATAAAATACTGTAAAAGTACTACTATTCAGAAGTGTAGAGTATATACCACTATTTATTTGGTTTAACACTCAGCAGGAAAGCCTGGGAAATATGCCTGCCAAATCACATTAAATGAGAATTTGTGGAGTGGGCTTTCCATCTCTGGTGTGTTAACGCTATTCTGACCTTCAGCTCTTCTGCAGTCTTTGACTTCCTTAATCAAGCAGTTTGGCACTATAAAAAGTTCAGTGTTTAAGAGTAAAGTTTAAATAGTGGTGCTTTCTTTGTGTGGAGGCTCCTCCATAGTCTTCTGAGATCACTCATTGATTTCAGTTGGAATGGAGCTCACACATTTCCATGCATAGTTGGCTCACATGTTCAGATACACAGCGTCCATGTCTGATTTACTACATATAATTGGTAAAGGAATGCAACCTATGGCTAAGGCAGGACAACATAAAATAGCTTATAATCTTAGGGTCCTATTTCAAATTCACACACCAGTTAATACATATATGTCGAGTCAACTTTTGTCAAAATTGGCATATTTTGTCTTGTTCAATGATGCTAATATAAACCTTATGTTAGATAATTATCTGAGAATCATCTGAGAATTAGCTGCTCATTTTGAAACAATGCATTTTCAGATTTCTGTGGAATTGTGGTGTGAACATTTTTACTTAAGATAATATTTGGCTTTCCAAAAAAGAATAAAGAGTACCTATGGGCTGTTTGACTCAAAGTGTTCAGCACTCATTCCCATATGCATAGTGCTAGATGTTTGTTACCTAGAGACTTCTCTGATACTTTATTTTGTATAAACATCAAAGTAGGGCTCTATAATGCTATAATACCTGGAAATAATAAATAAAGAATGGGTGGAATAAACAAACACCAATATGATTCATAACTGTTATAATGACACTCGAAAAGCATTGGATATTTTAAAATTTGGAAACTATTATGGAGATGGTGTGATTTAAATAATAGTCATATTTGCAGATGTGGAATTCATATTTTTGAGCCAAGAAATCATCCAAAACCACAGGCAGCCATGCTTCAGGTTATTTGGTGAGGAAAGGAATTTGCCTATATGACTTTCAGGTAGTATGACCCGGCCACATGTGGACAGTGCCAAAAATTGGAAGCATGTTCAAATGGTAGGCAGGAGTTAGTACTAAGCTGCTTTATGACTAGACAAAAAATTTTGTGTATAAACATATCAGGCAAAGTAGTTTGGTCTGTATTCATAAAACAGATTAGGGCTTATTTTTTAAATGAAAATTAATTTTATTTTTTCAGAGTTTATGAAACATGAAAATAATCTGCTCCTTTTTTCAATCTCTGGAAATTTGTAGGCTAACTTTCTAAACACCTTTTAAGTTCTTGATCTTTTCAGGTGTACTTTGCCTGTTTTTTCTTTTGTTTTGTTTTATATAAAAAACTCTCATTTCATAGAGATTTTCAGGTTTACTTACAGTCCAGTTACACTTAATCACTTTTGGTGATTTTTAAAACAATTCACCTTATTTTTATTTTCTTTTAATGATTCCTGATTTTATCAATGGTTTATAGCTTATTTCATGTTACTATATATTTTTAATTTTTCTTAAGTTTATTTTTGATTTGTTAGAATGAATGCACTTAAAATAAGACTGCTTGGTCTGACTTAAAATAGAGATTCTGAATGTCATTTATATTTCTATGTGATTTTATATTTTATTTTAGCTTTTATCTATGAAATATTTTTATTTAGTATAGTGTATCTAAAATATCAGTAGTTGGTTTTCTGTTCACATTCTGAAATTAATGTCTGATTTATTGTATTAAGTATGAGAGTTTAGACTACATGCTTATATTAATTTGATTTTTAAGACTTTCTTAAATAGGGTGATGAGTTAACAATAAGAGGTTAATTATTTTTGCCTATCACATTTAATATATCAGCTTTATTATCAGCTTAGAAATGCTTTAAAGGTAGTTTTTACCCTAAATCAATGAGCATATTATAAAAGGAATTCCAGGAAAGTGATTTAAAATTTTCCAAAATTTCTATTTATCTACTATGACTGGAATGTCATCAAGTGTTTCTCAGAGGAGAAGCTTCATAATTAAGTTGTACAGGATGAATTGATTTAGTCAGAGCCAGAAGCTGGGACAGTATAGGCCTGGCAATGCAAGAGCATGTGAAGACACTCAGAATAGGGAGCACCTAGAAAGGAAGGGTCGATATGAGCCCAGGTTTCTGGATTGGTGACTGAATAGTGACGTGCTTTATCAAAGTCCAAATCAGGCACATTTGGAGAAGGATGATATCATGTCCAGTATTTCTATAGAGCCATGCAAGCATACCATTATTTTTTATTTCTCAAATAAAATAATAATAATGATTAATAATAATAATAATGTTACCGTCAATGTTAACATCCCATTTTCCTCCTCACAACAAAATAGTGCAAGAAATAAGGCAGTTAACAAAATAAGGCAGCCCCCTTTTATATATGGGAACATTAACTGAGTTGCTGAAGGTCTCAGAGCAACTCAAGAGTGCACTTAGGAATCAAAGTTTGGTTTCTAATTTGCAAATTCAGGGCTTTTCCTGCTATTTTTACTAGAGATTCACCCTGTAATTATTTAACCTTCCTTTATGCATGTGGGTTGCATGCTATTTTGAGGTAAAGTAGATGCTCATTCATGTCCTTTATTATATATTTGTATATATATTCATATATATTATATGAGATAAAAGAGTCACCTTGCTGACATAATAATATTAATTTATAACTTCTTTTTATATATTTCTAATATTAAAGTTCCTCATTTTCAATTCCAGTAGAAACTAAATGATAGCGGAAAAAAAAAAGAGTAGTTTTTAGACCATAACTAGTTCTTGGAGAAAAGTTATTTCTAAAGGCAAGAATTTAGCTTAACTGGTGAAACGAAAACCATTCCTTTCATTACAAATAGCTTAAATGTGTAGTCTCATAACTCCCCCAGGCATGAACTTCAAAGCCCTCCCAAAGCAGTCCTGGAACAGGTTTCTTATTTTCCATTTGAACTTCTTAATCGATCTTCTCCACTACTTGCTATTCATGCTTTGGAAGTAGAAGGAAATATGAATCTGAGTTTTAGCTGAATCAGACATAAACAAAAGCTAGGAGCCAAAGTGAAATCTGCCATTCTGTCCAACTCCCTTCTAACTAACCCTCTAAAACCTTCTGAGCTCCAACTCTTTATAATAAATCAGATTGAGTTATTCACTTGCATTTGCTAAGAAGTTTATATTTGAAAAATAAGCTTATTTGTGAAAATACAGTAGCAGTTTAATAAAAAACACAAGAACATGGGTAGTGTGCACACTCCATTCTAATATATGTGCATATGATTTCAAGAAAATACATATTTGTGATAGAGCACAATTTATTGTATGGTTTGTGTATATTTACTTACATGAGGAGTAGTACATAGGAGCTAAGATTGTAGAAAGGGCATAAATTAGGACAGAGTAAAATAGTTTCTACTTTGAGATATAAGACAGAGGCTATTTTAAAAAAATTGGGTACAGAAGCATTTCTGGTCCTATATATTCTAGAAACTTGTTAAACAAAAGAAGTGAAGTCCGTTTTCTCTTCTTTTAAACCAGAGTGGGCCTTGGTGATTGCCTTGATGAATAGAATGTGGTGGAAGTGACATTACATGACTTTTAAGGTTATGTCATCAAAGGCAATTGAACCTCCACCTGCCTTATTCTCTCTCAAGAAACACATCTAAGGAATTCTAGAATTGTGTGTAAAAAGCCAGGATTCCTAAAGCAGCCATGCTAGAGAGACCATAATTTGAGGTCACATAGAGATAAGGAGAGATACCTGAAGACCCCTAGCTGTTAAAGCTCCCAGCTATTTGAGCCTTCCCAGCATCAACTGTCAGACATATGAGTGTGCAAGCTTTAAGGTGATTCCATCTTTAGTTTTCAGGCTGTCCCAGATGACACTGAGTGGAACCCAGCACAGCTACCCCACTAATCCCTGATCAAATTGCAGATTTGTAGAGAGATTCAATATCATTACTGGGTTAAGCCGCTAAATTTTGAGGTGATTTGTTATATGGCACTTGATAACAAAGAAACGATGTTATGCACACTTTAAATTGCATGATAACAATAAATTTGGTTCTTGATTATTTAGGAAATAGTATCAGTTCGTGTTTTATTTCTGCACTTTTCTTCTTCTTCATATATCTCCTGCCCATTTTTTGGAAATCGGGTTCCTATCATTGCTATATTGGGAATGTGAAAAATAAAAGTAACACTAGATAATTAATTGGGTTAAAGTATTTTTAAAATCAATAGTTGGGGAGAGAGGATGGGAAGAAAAATTTGCAATAGTAGCATGAAAAGTTACAGGCATGATTTTATTGAGATTTCTCATACAAGTCCACATTACTTTAGGCAGCAATATGTTTGCTGCATTATAGGTTGAAATTGGCACATAATCTTCAATGTTTCTTCAATATTACCCCAAATCATAAAGTAATAATATTTTTTAAAAAAAGTCTCTGGAAAACAGTATGGAGTTTCCTCAAAAAGTTAACAATAGAACTACCCTACAATCCAGCAATTGCACAACTAGATATTTACCTAAAGAATACAAAAATACTAATTTCAAGGAATATATGCATCCTAATGTTTATAGCAGAAGTATTTACAATAGCCAAATTGTGGAAACAGCCCAAATGTCTATCAGCTGATAAATGGATAAAGAAGATGTGGTGTATATATACAATAGAATATTACTTAGCCATAAAAAAGAATAAAATCTTGACATTTATAATGACATGTGTGGAGCTAGAGAGTACTGTGTTAAGTGAAATAAGTCAGAGAAAGACAAATACCATATGATTTTGTTTTAAGAAACAAGAGAAATGAGCAAAAGAAAAAAGGAGAGATGGAAGCAAAGCAAAAAAAAATACTCTTAACTATAGAGAATAAACTGGTGGTTATGAATGGGGAGAAGGTCAGGGGGATGGGTGAAATAAGTGATAGGGATTAAGGAGTGAACTTGTGAAGAGCACCAGGTATTGTATGAAAGTATTGAGTCACTATACTGTACACCTGAAACTAATATTACACTCTATGCTAACTGGAATTTAAATAAAAACTTCAAAAATAAAATGGAAAAAATAAATAAAATTCAGATTTAAAAATTATAAACAAAAAAATCTGTGTCTCCCTATTCAGATGACAATTTGGCATTTTTCCTTTATTATATTGTAAATCTGATTATACTTAACAATTCATTATGTTCCATAAAAGTCTTACTTTTTTAAAAGATTTTATTTTTTTATTCATGAGAGACAGAGAGAGAGAGAGAGAGAGAGGCAGAGACACAGGCAGAGGGAGAAGCAGGCTCCATGCAGGGAGCCTGACATGGGACTCGATCCTGGGTCTCCAGGGCCACACCTTGGGGTGAAGGCAGCACTAAACCACTGGGCCACCCGGGCTGCCCCCATAAAAGTTTTAAACACAAGTCCATGCAATGAAAAGATGGGATTGTTATTTAACAATATGTACAAAGAAGGAATGGGGCTGGACATGCAGCATGTGCTGCATGTGTTCCACTGATGAACACTTAATCACAAAAATGCCTTCAGGTTCTCTTTCCAGTGGAATAGAGGCCCTGCCTCTGATAGATACTTTATTTCTCTTGCTTTCCAATGTATAGAAGCTTTCTCAGGGATGGGGTCTCTTGCCTCTGGAAACCTTAGCTCTTTCCATGCCTTTACTAATTAATGAGAATGGGCTTCAGAATACAGGTTCACTCTTTTACATACAAAGCCTTCATTTTCTCCCTGCTAGTACAATTATTGTAGAATTATACTTATCAGATGTCTCTGACCCCCTTGGTTAAAGCACATATAACATAGAAATGCAAACCTACGCTGCAGCTTGGGTTGAGGAAGAAGATAAAGTTTAATATTCTCGGGTGAGACTATAGCTTGAAAAGAAAAAGACAATGATATTGTATAATTAAGGACTTTTTTCCTCCACAGAGCTACTAAGTCAGTAACAAATGCATTTGTTTAGAGAAAACATTGTGCTGAAATTTTATTTTTAAGGCCTAGTTTTTGCCAAGTTGCAGATTCTCTGAAAAGAAAATGCAAATGGCCACTAAATATATGAAAAAGACACTCAGTCCTACATAAAAGAAGAAGAATAGAGAAAATACTACAAGTTATGTTTTTTCACCTATCGAATTGGCAGAAGTCAAACTGGCAACAAGCGGAGAAAGGGGCGCACTGATGCATGTTGTTGGCAAACAACAGATCCTTCCTTAGTGCTTTCAGAGACAGCATGGCACTAGGGAAGGATTCTTTGTAGCACTTTCTCTTAGTTTCTGGTAGTTCTTTGGTTCTGTCAGACAGTTGAGGCAGACTGATAACTTCAATCTTTGTGGTGTGTGTGTGTGTGTGTGTGTGTGTGTGTCTTTTTACAAATTTCCCTTTTGTAGGGACCCTACTTATTTTGTATTAGGAAGCCATTCTACACCAGTATGACCTTATCTCAACTAATTATATCTGCAATGACCCTATTACCCAATAGGGTCACATTCTGAGTTACTTGGGGGTATTGAATATGGGTGGGCACAATACTACTATTCAACCCATAACAGAGCAACTTATGAATATATGTCAAAACTGAAAGTGTACTTAGCAATTACATCAACACAAGTTATTTACTTGTTATATAAGCATATGAATGTGTAAATGCAGTTAACAAAAAATTAATTGCAGCATTGACTATAATAGTGAAAGGCTGGAAACAACATCAATGACTACTAATGGATCACTGAAGAATAAAGATCTATATCAATTCATAGAAATATTACAAAGTTATACTGCTAAGAAAAAAAGCAAGGTGTGCGATAGTTGTATGACATTTTACCATTTGTATGAATATGTGTTTGTGTATGTATGTACACTATTCCAACTTCTGTGAAAATGTCATGTCTATTCCCCATTCCTTCAATCTGAGCTGAATTTGTGACCAGCTTTGACTAACAGCATGCAGCTTTGTAGAGTTACAAACCTAGGATTCAAAAGGCTTTGCATCTTCTGCTCTTGTCCTCTTGCTATCCTAAGGCTACTATATGAAGAAGCCAGGTTTGGCTCTTCTAGGATGAGAGACCATGTAGAAACAGAGGCCCAGCACTCTTAGGAGTGCCAGCACTAATTGCCAGAAATTGAAATGAGGCCATATCCTACCTTTCAGCCTCATTTGAGGTCCTGATGACTGTAGCGATTTGAGTGACCCCCATGAGGCATCAGCAGAAAAACCACCGAGGTGATGCCACCCTGGACCAAATTACTAAAGCACATAATTATGAGTAAAGAAAATGATTGTTATTTTGAGCCACTAACTTTTGGATGTCATACAGCATAGCAATAGTTAACTATGCACACACAAACACACAGACACATGCACTCGTATATGTTTGTGAATAACTAGAATATTTCTGTATGGAGATGGAGGAAATGCATAATAGTGGTTGTCTTCAAGAAAGGAAAACTGGTATCTAGGGAAGAGGGGTTAGGAGGAAGATTAACTGTATTAATTGTTTCAATGTGTACCCAATATTTTTGAGCTTTTTGTCATACGAGTATATTTTCTATTCAGAAGTAAAATAATTAAAAATGCAATACTGTGTTAAGATATCAAATAATATGATATATTGGCAGGTTATTTGTTCATACTGGTACATGTCACTTTTAAGAGTAAGGAACCAGCAGAGGGAACATTGGAGAATGTTTTTGCACTGGAAATAGTAGGGTTAGTTTCTGAAGTGTTTTAATCCTGAAAACTCACAAAATCTTACCAGAAAATAAGTCAGCAGTGAGGCTTATTAATGAAGACCCAAGGAGTTACCACAGAATACTCAGTGATATATTGAAGATAGATTGATAATCAAAGTGAATGAAACATATTAAAACATCTTATATAGCCTTTCAACAGGATGTCCAAAAAATAAATAAAGGCCACAAATAATACAAAACAGTAAAAACCAAACCTTGACTTTAATTTTTTATATTGCTTATTTGAATAACACACTTATTTCAGCATAGAGTGAACAATTTCATTCAAAAGCACAAAGAATATGTCTGTGTATATGTGTATGCCTATCAGACTGTTCTTTTTATCAAATTATTAATTAGGAAGGATGTTTGTATCAAAGATTTTCATTGTGAAATGTTTCCTTATAGGAGTAGGAAAAAATAGAAAAAATAGAAAATACCACTTGTAAAAATTCAAATTACTGATGATTGGTAGAATAGGGGTAGAGAATAATTCCAAGCACAGGGAGGACGGTATCTCTGTATAATTCAGCTTATTAAGTAAGTTCTATTCAGAATGTCAAAAAGCAAATATTAAAAATCCTCATTCAAAAGCTTCATTATAGAGGAAGGCATATATGTCACCATCACATTCACACACACTCCCTTGGTTTTGTTATGAAAATAGCATATTGCTCCCTGGAAGCAAAATTTTGCCAGAAAGGCATGCTTTATTATTTTAAATTTTATGCTTTTACTGATTATAGATCTATAAACTGTGCTGGTCACTAAAAACATAACCTTAATAAGTGACAAGAATTACATGGTGGCAGTAGTTGTGCTAAAATCATCACAAAGTTGAAATTATAATTACAAAAAAACATAATACAATAAAAAATGAGGAAATTATAAAACTGCTGTTTTGAATACCCACTAAGTGCCAGGTATTTTATATTCATTATCTTTAATACTCAAAACTACTGCCCTCCAATTGCTTTGATCAGTGCCTTTCCTGATTTCAGTAATTACTGATAAATCTGCCCCAAGATTATTTCACAAATTTATCCCCTTCTCTCTGTTTCTACTGCCTCCACCCCCTGCTAGGTCACCAAGTCAATCACAGACTCTAACTCCCTTGTTCCTCTGTATCTTGACTTTTGATTCTCCACATCACTGCAAGTTTATCTCAAATCACAGCTAATTAAAATTCTTTAATAACTGTGATCCTAAAAATAAAATACAGGCTACTTATAGTTTGTAGAGTTCATCATCTCTCAAACCTTATCTCAAGCCACTGCAGTCTTTCAGTGTCTGAGCCACAGATACTCTTGTAATCTGTATACACCCATTGCAGTATAATGCCTACTCCAAACTCAGGGCCTCTGTAAATGCTCTTTATTTGGCTTGAAAAGACAATGCTATTCTTTGCACTTTTAGCCGTGAATTCAGCTTAGATGGCCCTATAATGGAGGGTTTTTCCTTAAGTATATTACTTATATTGTACCCTAACCCTTCATTATTCCCTTTCTTGGTCACCAGTAGGTAATCTCCACAGCACTTCTCAAAATCTGAACATATTTTTGTCCCCATTTGTATATTTATTCACATCTTTTTATACTCAGGTAAATTATCATTTAAGTTTATGCACAAAATAAGGACATTTTCTTTTTTTAAAGATTTTATTTATTTATTTATTAATGAGAGAGAGAGAGAGAGAGAGAGAGGCAGAGACACAGGCAGAGGGAGAAGCAGCCTCCATGCAGGGAGCCCGATGTGGGACTCAATCCTGGGGGTCCAGGATCAGGCCCTGGGCTGAAGGCGGTGCCAAACCGCTGAGCCACCCAGGCTGCCCCAAAATAAGGACATTTTCAAATAAAAACTTAGATTTTATCCTGAGGAAGTACCAAAAAATATACTAAAAAAGAGATAATAAACCCAGAATAAAAACAAAATTAGGTAAATTATTATATTGCTATAATAGTAATGATTAAGTAATGATTTTTTTAAGTAATGATTAATATTACACTTATCATATTTAAAAATAATTTAAAAGGGAACAAACTCTTATCTGTAAGATGAATAAGGTATGGGTATCTAACGTAAAACATGGTGACTTTAGTTGATAACATTATATTCTGTAATTGAAATTTGATAAGAGAGTAGAACATAAATGCTCTCACCGAAAATTAAATACTTAATTAAATAATAAAAATAAAAGATGAGTATGTGAAGTGATGGATGCATTAATTAACTAGTTGGGAGCTTCCTTTCACAATATATCCATATATCATTTCATCATGAGGTACACTTTAAATATCTTACAATTTGTCAGTTATACCTCAAAACTGAAATTTTAAAAAAGTTGGGGGGAATGGCTTCTATATCTGTAAGTCAGTTTCTTTGAAAATTTAGGTGAATGTCAGAATGCCTGGGTGGCTCAGCTGTTGAGCGTCTGCCCTTAGCTCAGGGTGTGACTTCGGGGTCCTGGGATCAAGTCCCACCTGGGCTTCCCGCAAGGAGTCTGCTTCTCCTTCTGCCTATGTCTCTGCCTCTCTCTCTGTGTCTCTCATGAATAAATGAATAATATCTTAAAAAAAGAAAGAAAATCTAGGTGACTAGACAATTTTCCAGGGAAAAATAGCTCAACAAATAGTATAAATCAAAATAGTATTTTCATAGTTTTATAAGTTAATATTTAAAGCATTTCCTTCCCAAAACCTCCAAATCAGAAATTCTTATTTTCAAACATCAAGGAACACATGGAACCTATTGTATATATACTCTTGCAGAGAATAAAAAGGAAAAATCTCCCCAATTCTTTTCATTGGATTATTATTACTTTGATAGGAAAACGTTGCAAAAACTTGATAAGCTCTAAAATTACAGTTTAGCATAAAGGAATAGATGTCAAATTCCTAAATAAACTGACCAATTGAAATAGTGTATAAAAATATAGTATCTTGGAGAGCCTAGGTGGCTCAGTTGGTTAGGCATCTGCCTTGGGCTCAGGTCATGATATCAGTATCCTGGGATAAAGGATAAAGCCCTGTATTCTTGGGCTCCCTGCTCAGAGGGGAATCTGCTTCTCCCTCTTCTGCTCCCCCTCCCCTCTTCTTGTGCCCTTTCTCTCTCAAATAAATAAATAAAACACTTTTAAAAGTATAATATCTTGGGCAGTCTG
Organism: Vulpes vulpes; assembly: GCF_048418805.1. Classification (NCBI taxonomy): domain Eukaryota; kingdom Metazoa; phylum Chordata; class Mammalia; order Carnivora; family Canidae; genus Vulpes; species Vulpes vulpes. The sequence continues at coordinate 89,485,556 of NC_132786.1, forward strand.
GGTGGCTTAGTGGTTTAGCGCCGCCTTCAGCCCAGAACGTGATCCTGGAGACCCAGGATCCAGTCCCATGTCAGGCTCCCTGCATGGAGCCTGCTTCTCCCTCTGCCTGTGTCTCTGCCTCTCTCTCTCTTCCTTTCTCTCTCTCTTTCTCATGAATAAATAAATAAAATCTTTTAAAAGATATAATATCTTGACCAAATTGAGCATTTTCTACAAATGAAGGTATAAGCCAATATCAGAAATATCTAATGCAAGCCACCATGTGAAAGGATTAAAGGATGCAACCCAATAATTATTTCAGTAGATAAAGTACATTTAATAATTCAACACTCATTCATAAAAAATATTAACCAACTTAGAATGCAAGAACACACCTTTATCTGAAAAGTGCATAGTACATTAATCATGATTTTTAAAAGCATTTCAACAAAGTCAGAAACAAAACAAGGATGCCTATTGTTACCCCTTCCACTTGATATTGTACCAAAGGTACTGGTCAAGGCAGTTAAAAAAAAAGAGAGAGATTGGAAAGGGAGAAGGAAATAAGGGATAAGACTGCTGATTCTTACAGACATTATAATGTCTTCATAGAAAATCCAAAAGAATCTAGACATGCAGTTAGAATGAGATAATTATAAAATTGTTATGCATAAAAGGTATAACATGTAAAAAATAATTATTTCATCACCAGCATTTCTAACAAGAAAATATAAATCCTATTCATAATAGCCATAAAGTATAAAACTAATATGGTTTCTGGAAATAACTTTCCAAGACATGCAAAATATCAGTGAAAAAATAGTATAATCCTATTGAAGGCTAATTTAAGACAAGCTGAAAAATATTCAGGGAAGAGAAGTCTCAGTTTTATTAAAAGGTCAGTTCTTCTCAATTTATATCCAATATTCACTACAATTCCCATAAAAATCCCAATATTGTTTTCATATGAAACTTGATTAGCTGAACTGAAAGGTCATATAGAATATCTAAGAGATCCAAGATGATAAAGTTAATAAGGAGTAAGAAAGGGTTAGCAGTGTTGTGTCGATGCACCCATTTAGTTATCAAGACACATGGATAAAACAGTGCGTTAGAAAATGAATAACAAAGAATAAAGAAATAGATCAATGGAAAAGAATGGAAAATCCTAAGGAAGACTGAAGTATGTGTGCATCTTAGAATATGAGATACTACAGGTGAGTGGAAAAATAATTACCTATTCAATAAATAATGCTAAGACTTTTCATCATTATCTATTATAAAATGCAATTTTTTTTTGTATTTAAACATCTTTGAGGGGCGCCTGGGTGGTTCAGTGGTTGAGCATCTGCCTTTGGCTCAGGCCGTGATCCCAGGGTCCTGGAATCAAGTCCCACATTAGGCTCCACGTGGGGAGCCTGCATCTCCCTCTGCCTATGTCTCTGCCTCTCTCTCTGTGTCTCTCATGAATAAAAATAAAATCTTAAAAAAAATCTTTGAAATCACAATATGTCCTAAGAGCAGTGGCACCTGATAATTGTCATCACAGAGGTAACAGTTTTCACCTCAACACAGTCGTGTATTTTTTATTTCTGCTCGTATTGGTACCACTCACCAAGCAATGCAACTCAAGTAGGAAAAACTGGCTCATCTTTTGGAGTATATGAAATCATAATAAGGTCTAGAGTGACTAATTTGAATAGAACTATTATTAAAGCATCAGATATTACCAGCAATTTCTTATTTTTCTTGAAGAGAAGCTGCTTCATTTCTAGCTGTGTGTGATTCAGTCAAAGAAAAGAACAAAACTATGGTCTAGTCAAAAAGTAAAATGAATTGAAATTTGTAGAATAAATAGGCTTCAGTTAATTGAAAGAAAATCCTAGTTCTGTTGTGTTATATACTTTTAAGGAAAAGTGTATCGTAATGCTAAAGGTTGGTGAGAATGAGGGGGAAATTCTCTTAGATATTTGCTAGTACTGAAATTTAGTTCAAACTCTTTTGAGGGCACTTGATGAATGTTGGTAAAACTGAAAATGCACACATGCTGTACTTAGAAAAATCCTTTTCTAGTTATATGCAAGGGTTTGCAACTCACAGTGAGGTCCTTGGATCCACAACAGCAGTAACACCTGGAAGTTTATTAGAAGTGAAATTTCCCAGGCTTTATGCCTTAACTTGAATCGGAACTTGGAGTTTAGGAAGATCCCATGATGATTTCTGTAAACAGGAAAATTTAAGAAGCACTACCCTAGAGAATCTCTCACATGCCATTCTAGGGAAGATATATAAAAATATTAATTTATTCTCAAAGAGACAAAAAATAACACAAATGTCAATTTGTTAGAAAACAGATGAATAAAATGAGATGCACTCATAAGATGAAATGTATTAGCAGCTGAAATGTTTTTTAATTTTTATTATATTTATTAATTATATTATATTTATTAATTATACTATATAATTATGTTATATAATTATAATTATTATATTTATTAATATTAAATAAAACACCAAGATATAGAATAGCAAGTGCTGTATGACAACATTCACATAATTAAAAATGAAGCAAAACCTCATAAAAGCAGAAATATACAGGTAGCACATATACAGTCAAATATGTGTCAGTGAATTTATGTCTGGGAAGGGAGGAAAAAGGGTGATGGAAACTTGGAGGGGAAAGTAAATTTCAACCTTCTGGTTGTTATTTTTCTTTTTTTTTTCTTTTCTCTCTCTTTTTTTTTTTAAAGGACAGAAAAAGTGTGCATGAGAGTGGAGGGACAGAGGGAGAGCCAGAGAAAGAGAATCATAAGCAGGTTCCATGCCCAGTGAGGAGCTGAATATGGAGCTGGACTCAGGGCTGAACCCAGGGCTAGATCCCAGGACCAGATCATGACCTAAGCTGAAATCAAGAGTTGGATGCTTTACTGACTGGGCTGTCCATGTGGCCCTTTATTTCTTAAAAAATAAGGAAATATTAACATATTACCATTAATTCTTTTTGTTTACTGGGAATGGTATTAATGTATTTGTTATAGCATCTTTTTCACTTTCCTAAATGTAGTTTTTAATAGTAAATAAAAATGTAGAGAAATTGGACAAAGAACATAAGGCAACTCACAGAAAAAGAAATATTAAAACTGCTAAGCATATATGAAGCTGCTCACTCTGATAGTTAAATAAATGTAAAATAATGAAACAATTTTGTGGGTTTTTTTCATTAAGTAATTTGGCAAAAAAAGAAAAATTTTGATAAATAGTTTTTAGTAGATTAAAAAAGGAAGACTCTCCTAAACTGATATGGCAGTGTAAATTTTTGAACTTTTAAAGTTGGTTTATATCTGTCAAGATTTTTTTTAAAGATTTCTTAATGTGCAAACCTCACTGCGAAATTCTGATTCCGGGGTTTCACAGTTTAGAGGCTAACACTTTTTTTAAAAACAAGATTTTATCTATCTGACAGAGAGAGAGAGAGAGAGAGAACAAGCATGAGCACAAGCAGGGGGAGAAGCAAAGGGAGAGGGAGAAACATGCTCTCCACTAAGCTGGGAGCTTGATGTAGGGCTTGATTCCAGGATCCTGGGATCATGACCTGAGTTGTAGGTAAACGCTTAACCAACTGAGCCACGCAGGTGCCCCAGAGGCTAACACTTGTGTACAAAGATTTGTGTGTATTAATGTTGATTACAACATTGCTAATGATAAAAACTAAAAATATAAAACTAGTATAAAAATGATTGTTATGCAGCATAGAAGATTAGTTAAAATATAACAGGTACATCAATTCCATGTAGGAGTGGTCAGATTGTGAGCAACTTTTATTTTTATAAATTTATGTTTTTTTCAACAAGAATAGTTTTATTGTTTCTGAGTTTAGAAAAATTACCATTTGCCAAAATATTTATAGTCCTTTTCATTTCTTCTTGTAGAATATAAATAATATTTTTATAATATATAAGTCAGTGCCCCTCTGAAACCTCATGTGAGTGAGCACAGAATATGACATTGTTGCTTTCACAGAAAAATACCTTGAAAAAGGGAGGATGTTTACTACATTCTGAAAGTATAGTTAAATAGAAGTTCTACTAGGTGTTTGTAGTTCTCCCCTCAAAATAAGATACATAAAATCATATGTATATATCCAGTATCATAACTGGATACTACCAGTTATTCATTGTTGACAGTGAAGGGAATAAGAACATGCTGAAGGTGCAGAGTTTCTCATAGGATGTGGATTTCAGTATTGTTTTATGAGAAAATATAGTCGTTGTATTAAGGAATTCGATAGATTATACATTTTCAATCATCATTAATATTTAAATTTTATGACTTATTTAACTTTTGGATTTCATTAATAGTTAAGCACTATGATTTATTTAAATTGATAATATTTCATTAGATTTTAAAATTTAACATTAATCAAATTAAATCTAAATCATTAAATCCAGTGTTATTGGGGAAGAATCATGAAGTATCAGGAAGATGAGGAGTGAGTACATTCCAGGAGATATATCTATCTATCTATTATCTATCTATCTATCTATCTATCTATCTATCTATCTATCTATATCTATCTATCATCTCTACAGAGAGAGAGAGATAGTACATATATGTATATACATATTTCAAAAAAGGCACTGACAGTAGTCATTGTTTTACGTAAGTGCACTTGAAATTATCAATTTCTAAAATACAGTGACTGGGTTTGCTTAATTTTACTTGCCACTGTCTGAAACTTTTATAGCTAAGTGCTTAAGAAATTATTTCATTGATGACTGCTAAATTTAGGTTAAGTATAATATACATATCTACAGATGCATATAGGTATGGATATAAAATTGCCATTAAAATTATGCTTGATTCTATACTCATATTTATGTATCTATGTTTTATGTGATCAATTCATTCTTTTGTGTTCCTCAAATACTGCATAATTGCAGCTTGTTTATAGACAGAATTCTTTTCTTTTACAGGGTAGAGAATGAAATGCAATACTATGCTTTCCTTCCCATCTTATTCTGGTTCCCTGACAAGGAAATAGAAAGTGTTATCAACTTCAGTTTCAGATTCTTAGTTATGATGATTTCTCTTTGTGTAATAAAATACCATTTTTGTGAGTTTACTTCTTTTGTTCTGTAGTCACTGACCTGGCTTCCAAAAACATGATTTCATAGAGCATTTTCTTAGACAGTACTTTCAGAAATGTCATTACAGCACTAGAGAATTGGCATTTTCTGTGCCAAGATGTCATCCTAATAATACTGTGTCTGAGGAAGTAAAGCTGGGAGAAATAGCTAGCAGGGTGATGAAGGACAGATTTGTCTCATCTGTAAATAACAGTGATTTGTGGAATGATGATCTCACCAACAGGGCTTCTCTCCTCCTCCTCATTAAGATATTGTGCAGTGCCTAGTGAAACTGTCAAGGACCCTAATGGGAAGTGGGAGTGATGATGGAAAGCTTCTGTTTTGTTTCTCATTTTAGTCACTTGTGAATGTAGCTCTCTCCATTGCAGAAGAGAGAGATCAGGTTATGATGGACCTCTTCTTATCTCTCCTTGATGCGAAGGGCAATTCTTCTCTGGGCCAGAGTCCTGCTTACCCTGCAGTTCAACCTAAAGATCTTTAAGGGGGCATGGTTAAGTAATGTTGGAAGAGTCAGGGCCCATATTCAATAACTTACATGATGGTTGCTGTTGCCAAGCTCTGGGGACAGTTTGCTCAGCCATTAAACTGAAAGGAATGAATGAGTTCAGTTGTTTCCCCCAAGCAAAATTGTCAAAAGGATAGTATCTGTGCTTCTTTCAATCACATTGCATAGAACCTGCAATAGCACCTGTTTATGATCATATAATATTTGCTGAAATGATGAGATTGCATATGAGAATATACTTTAAAAGAGAGATCTGCTATAGACCAGAGGACAAGGACCTACATCAATAAAAGCAGCTCCCACCAGGGACCAAAATGTGTAACTTCAGGGGACTTAGGAATGGATAGCAAAATAGGTCCAGGCCATAGTCATTTCTATAGTTCTGATTTATAGACAAGCTATTTGCTAAGGTAAATGCGACACAAAAATGGCAATTTTCTATATTTCCTTCTCCATCTCTGACAATTGGATATTTTCATCTCCTCCTCAGAAAAATGTCACTCCATGTCATCTACTTGGAACCAATGTTGATCCTGTCAGATTCTCTCTCCTTTTTTTTTTTTTTTGGTTAGTTTTTTAGAGGAAGAAACTTAGAGAGGTTAAAAAATTTATCTCTTTTTTAGAAAAAGATTTATTTATTTATTTGAGAGGTGGAGGAGGGGTAGAGGGAGAGAGAATTTCCCTCAGACTCCACGCTGAATACAGAATTCAGTGCTGGGCTCAATCTCATGACCTTGAGATCACGACCTGAGCTGAAATCAAGAGTTGGATGCTTAACCGACAGAGCTACCCAGGTGCCCCTAAATAATTTATTTCTTAAGTGACAGATCTAGGACTTGAATTCAGTTCCATTCGGTGTCAAATCCGTGTTTTTGTTGTTGTTGTTGTTAACACTGATATATGATTCCTAATCCTTTTCAGTCATAAGTACCAGAAAATCCAAGTTGAATTAATTTAAACAAGGGTTGCTTTCTAGAGTAAAAACTGAAAACTCCAGAGGCAATGTGTTAGACATTACTACTAGTCGATATCTTATTTTCCCTGCTTCTAGCTATGTCTGAAAGTGAGAGTGACTACATTAGACCAGGCTTTACCTGAAACTCTCACTGTAACAGAGTCCAGAATGTCCCATTAATTAGATTGGTCACAGTGAACCTTTTCAAAATTATCTTACTCTATTCAACTATTTGCCTTTTCTTTTGAACTATGACTGCTAGTTGCTGGTCCAGGAGCACACATCATGTGTTTATTTTCCCCAACTTGAAAAGATACTGGTATTGCTCTATTTAAACTTAATTCTATTAGTTCTTTAACATTTGCTTCAAGAACAACAGCTCCAACAAGGCCTTATGTGCTTATCCTTGGTTCATTTTGATTAAGTCTTATAGATCTTGTGGGTTACTATGTTATCTAAGTATCAAGTCAAATCACAGCTTAGACTACAATAAGGACTAGTGAAGAATGAGTGTGATGACTGTTTGTATTACTTAACTCTTCTAAGAATCTATCAGAGATAGTGATAATGGTAGCTAAAATTTTTTAAAAGATTTTATTTATTCGAGAGAGAGATAGTGAGAGAGAGCACGAGCAGGGGGAGAAGGAGAAGCAGTCTCCCTGCTGAGCAGGGGGCCTGACATGAGGCTCAATCCCAGCACCCTGGAATCATGACCTGAGCCAAAGGTAGATGCTTAACTGACTGAGCCATCCAGGTGCCCCATTAATGAGCATTATTTGTTAGCCATTGTTCAGACTCTTTACATATATGAGCACATTTCATACAAATGAAAACCTTAGGGGATGTTCTTGCATTATCAGTATTTCACAAATGAAATAGAGGCAGGGTAGGCTACTTGCAAAGATCATGGAGTTAGTTAAGTGCCAGACCCAAGATCTGAATCCATATTCAACCATCGTAATATATTTACTAAAGGATACAGTTCTTTAAAAGATTATAGTCTAATGGTTGCTTATCTAGCAGCTAAAAATCAGGATGGGAAAAGAATTTAAAGTAACTTAAAGCGATTTCAGAATGAAGTGGGACAAGACATGATAAAGAGAAAATTTGGGGTAGATATGTATACTGTCTTTAAGTATTATGCAGGCTGTCAAATAAGAGAGGGATTAGCTTATCTTGAATAGACCCAAAGACTAGAATTAGAAGCATTAGGCACATATTTTCACCTAAATATTAAAAAAGCTACTTCTACCTCTCAGAGCTGTCTAAAAATAATTTCAAAAAAGCTTTTTTGAGAGAGCAAATTTCCCATACCTGGAAGTTTCCCCACATTAGTTTGGTTGACATCTCTGGCAAGAGTGTTCCCGGTGGGATTAAAATATCAAAAGCTAATTAAAACACGTTTTAACAGCCTAAACATTCCATGAATTCTCAGGGAATTATTCCTTCTGGCTGTTGGGACTGGCATGTAATGCCATATATCAGGATTAGTAGGCAAAGAAGTTGGAAAATAGAAAATAAGAAGAGACATGGGGGTAGGTGGGTGATGCATGTGTGAGCACATTTCATGCACATATAAACTTTGGGAGATGTACTTGCATTATCAGTAAAAAAAAAAAAAAAAAAGATAAACCATATCATCTAGATCTGGGCCCAGTGAGGCCCTGCTGGGCAGAGGAGCTATAGTAGAGACAGCTGGCCCACCAGACAGCCTTTCTGTGACCTTTCCACATGTTCACATGTCTAATGGTGGTTTAGGGTTGGCTTAGCTCAGTTATCTTTTCCTCTGAGACAGCTTTTTCCTCTTTAGTTAGGAAGGCAGAGCTCTGACTCTGTTGTGGAGAAAAAGCTATTAAAAGGAAATTGTGGTATATAAAATGGAGACACTTTTTTGATCATATTTCAAAGGATTTGAGGGGAAAGACAAGAAAATCAATAAATGCATGGATTCCTTTACACTTTAAAAAGACAATTCTTTCCTTTCTAAAGTCTGTTTCTGGGTGTTCCTGCTGTGAAATCAGCCCATAACACCCAGATTTAATGGAAATTTACTTGGTAAAAGGATAAAATAGTAAACAGAACAGTGAAGAGTTCAGCTGCTCTCCTTTTCTACCTTTTGACAAGAAGTGATAATATCTGCAAGGGAAACCAGGAAATTTCAATCTGATTGTTTGTTTGTTAATTATTTATTCATTTTGTTAGAGGAAGGTTGGTGTCTACTTTCAGTTCTGAAGTATAGAATCAAGTCCTTTTTATTATCATAATAGACAATAATATTTTGCAGATTTCTATCTATGACAAAAAGTTGTCTATGATGCAGTAACTTTTTTCTCATTGCTACTTTGGCTAACACAACCATAAGGCCAACATTCTATGCAAACTTTAGCAACGGGAAAATCACTACAATAATGAAATCCCTGGCAATTTGTGAGGTAGATCTCTATTTTATATGTTTGGTGGGTTATTCTAAAAAAGCAATCAGTCTCAAAAATAAAGAATATTTTTTGCTTGAGGGGATTTTCTGTAAACCAAATCCCTTCTAAATCCTACTGTCTTCAGTAAGTATAAATAGGAAGACTCTGTCTTCTGTAATTACTCTATGCAATAGGAAATTTTGTCCTGGTTCAGCTACGTCTTTTTATTTTTGCTGGGAATTCTAGAACCTGTTATTCTCTCTTTCTCTCTACTCCCCTACTTTTGTCATATTACTCATAAGATACAATATATGTACCCTTTACTTTTTTTTGCTCCAGTATCAGCATTTTGCAAAACTATAATACAATCACCAAAATATTGTCATTGACAGAGTGAAGATAACAAAACATTTCTCATACCATAGCCATTCTTCATGTTCTCATTTTTCTAACCATAGCCATTTTTCTCCTGCCTCCTCCATTCCTTAACCCCTGCCGATGAGTTCTCCATTTTCATAATACTGTCATTATATACATTTCAAGAACGTATATAAATGGAATCAAGTAATGTCCTAATCTGCTCATGCTCTCATAATAAAATACAGTAAATTGGATGGTTTACACAAAAGAAATTTATTTTCTGAAAGCTGAGAAGTCCAGAATAAAGTTATTGGCCAACGCAGTTTCTTGTGAGAGCTCTGATATCTCTCTAGTGTCTCTCCTTAAGGGCCACTATTGCCATCGTGAAGTTCACACCCTCATGACCTCATCTTTTTTTTTTTTTAATTAATTTTTATTGGTGTTCAATTTACCAACATACAGAAAAACACCCAGTGCTCATCCCGTCAAGTGTCCACCTCAGTGCCCGTCACCCATTCCCCTCCAACACCCGCCCTCCTCCCCTTCCACCACCCCTAGTTCGTTTCCCCGAGTTAGGAGTCTTTATGTTCTGTCTCCCTTCCTGATATTTCCCAACATTTCTTTTCCCTTCCTTTAAATTCCCTTTCACTATTATTTATATTCCCCAAATGAATGAGAACATACACTGTTTGTCCTTCTCCGATTGACTTATTTCACTCAGCATAATACCCTCCAGTTCCATCCACGTAGAAGCAAATGGTGGGTATTTGTCATTTCTAATTGCTGAGTAATATTCCATTGTATACATAAACCACATCTTCTTTATCCATTCATCTTTCGATGGACACCGAGGCTCCTTCCACAGTTTGGCTATTGTGGCCATTGCTGCTAGAAACATCGGGGTGCAGGTGTCCCAACGTTTCATTGCATCTGAATCTTTGGGGTAAATCCCCAACAGTGCAATTGCTGGGTCGTAGGGCAGGTCTATTTTTAACTCTTTGAGGAACCTCCACACAGTTTTCCAGAGTGGCTGCACCAGTTCACATTCCCACCAACAGTGTAAGAGGGTTCCCTTTTCTCCGCATCCTCTCCAACATTTGTTGTTTCCTGCCTTGTTAATTTTCCCCATTCTCACTGGTGTGAGGTGGTATCTCATTGTGGTTTTGATTTGTATTTCCCTGATGGCAAGTGATGCAGAGCATTTTCTCATGTGCTTGTTGGCCATGTCCATGTCTTCCTCTGTGAGATTTCTCTTCATGTCTTTTGCCCATTTCATGATTGGATTGTTTGTTTCTTTGGTGTTGAGTTTAATAAGTTCTTTATAGATTTTGGAAACTAGCCCTTTATCTGATATGTCATTTGCAAATATCTTCTCCCATTCTGTAGGTTGTCTTCACAAAAACAGACACATAGATCAATGGAACAGAATAGAGAACCCAGAAGTGGACCCTGAAATATATAGTCATCTAATATTCGATAAAGGAGGAAAGACTATCCATTGGAAGAAAGACAGTCTCTTCAATAAATGGTGCTGGGAAAATTGGACATCCACATGCAGAAGAATGAAACTGGACCACTCTCTTTCACCATACACAAAGATAAACTCAAAATGGATGAGAGATCTAAATGTGAGACAAGAGTCCATCAAAATCATAGAAGAGAACACAGGCAACACCCTTTTTGAACTCGGCCACAGTAACTTCTTGCAAGATACATCCACAAAGGCAAAAGAAACAAAAGCAAAAATGAACTATTGGGACTTCATCAAGATAAGAAGCTTTTGCACAGCAAAGGATACACTCATGACCTCATCTAACCCTGACTGCCTTCTAAAGAACTCAGCTGCAAACAGCATCACACTGCGGGTTAGGACTTTAATGCATGAATTTTTTGAGGCACACAAGTATTCAGTCTATGATACATAATACAGAAGCTTTAAGGTTTTTGCACTCATATTTTTCTGATTTATCCAAGTTGTATGCATCAGTAGTTTGTTCTCTTTTATTGCTGAGTAGTATTTTCTGGTATGGATATATCATTGTTTGTTTAATCCTTTACCTGCTGAAGAACATCTGGGCTGATTCCAGATATTAATGACTACAAACAAGCTGCTGTAAACATTTTTGTACTGTGTGTGTGTGTGTGTGTGAATATGACTATTCTTTCCTTTGAGATAAATGCCCAGGAGTGCAATTGTTGGGTCATATGGTAGTTGCATGCTTAGTTTTTTGAGAAAAACCTGTCAAATTGTTTTCCAGAGAGGGTTCTATCTTTTCACATTCACACCAATGACATTTTTTTTCTTAATGAGAGTATTCCAAATGAAGCATAGAGTTTAATTCTACATCCCAAACCAAAGTTTTGTTGTTTTTTTTTTCATTTTTGTTTGTTTGTTTGGTTGAACTTCTCCCATACTCCACATGCCCTCATATGCCTTTGTAGTTAGACAAAAACACAGGACTCAAAATTGGTGACAGTTCTCTTATTTTTTCAAATAGGTACCTAAATTCTCACTTGTCTTATTAACAGAGACATCAATACTTTACCCCCTTTAAATTTGCATATATTCTTTATATTGTCAAAGAATCAAAATAGTTCAGACAGTTCAAATGGAGTCATATGGGCCAACTGGCATGGGATTAGCTTATTACTATTATTTCATCTTCCTGCCAAACAAAATTACATTTTGTGACTGGCTTGACAGATGAAATCTGTGTCTTGCTGTAATGATTCTTGCAGATTCAGATTGTTGCAGAGTCTGTACTGGCCTTTAAGAGAGGATGGGCTCCCTTCTTCAATGCCAACCTAGTCATGGAACTTCCTTCTCGGGATCCTGAATTTAAAGGCCTAGACATCAATCAGCTTTTTCAGTTAATATACAAAACACTCACCTTAGGACAAACTATACCTGAAAGTGTTAAATTAGGCCTGGCTTGGGCATCCACTACCTAACATTCTCAGAAACACTTTTTCCGCTACTCATTTAATTCAATTCTCTGAGTTTACCCAAAATGTTGGTGATTTATCTTTTAAATTCTGAGAACATAAAGGTCTTCTGAACTCCTTTCTTAGATAATTGGGCTACTTAGTCTCAATTCATTCATCAAGGAAAGCTACTCTCACAGATACCAAAATGATTTATTCCTTAACAGTAAAGTGAAGTTCATGGTCCTGCTCTCATCAAATTAAAAAAAAAAAATCCTCTGACAGATGCTTCAAATGAAAGCTATTTTAATATCTAAGAAGAAGATACTATACATATGGTTCCCATACTAATTTGATCTTAAAATCAGTTTTTACAATATCTCTTGGGGCTAGTATGTTATTAACATTTTATAATGTTTTGTTTTTCTAAAGCTTAAATTAAAGAAGCAGGGGGAAAATTGATTTTGAAAACAGAAGATTGTGGAATTAGGAAGGTAAAATGACTCTCTCAAGTTCACACTGAAGTTCTGGTCCAGGTCCATTTATAATTTATTTTTAAACTATCTCATGGACTGGGACATGCAAAATGCTAACTATATTCTAGGAATTGTTATTTCATTTGAAAGCTTTAAGGAGATCCAGAAATGTAAATCTCTTAAATTTCATGTTCAAAGACTTTTTATTTGCAGAATAGTGAAAAAAAGAGAATATGTACTTGTAATTCATAAATATACAATACATATAATCTTTGGTCTCTGAGGTTTGTCTTTATTTGCAAAGTCACTTGCTTTGTGAATTATCTACACTTTCTCTTCTCAATCACTGAAATGAATGTCTTTGTAGAAACCCAATACTCTTGAGACTGAGAGAAGTAATGTATTGTCCCAAGGATAGAAAAGTTATAAGGAATAAAATGCTACAATTTTTTTCATGGCAGGCATCGGAGATGACATTTAGTGGGAAAAAATGCCTTTTGCTCCATAGAATGGCAAGTTAATGTCATAATAGTATCAACTTTGTGAGTTGTTCCTTTTTCAAAGTCACATCTTAAAAAAAAACTCAAGAAAAGGTAAAACAAAACTATTTTTTGGGCAAAAGTATATTAATTTTCTGGCTGAATTTCTGGATGTTATCTGTATAATTACGGGTTTGACTTAACATCAGTATACAGGAAATTCTTTAAAATAGTTTTTTATGTTAAATTGTGACAGCTGCTTTGATTTTGACAGACATCTAGTGAAGTGTTTCCGATGCAATATGACAGTGCTAGCCATGACATTAATTGCATCTTTTGTTGGAAAATGCCACATGTAACATTTCAAACAGAATCCAAACACCAGGATAACTATTCATTTATTTTACCTTGCAACAGAACTCTGAAATATTAACCTTCATTTTGTCTTCCTCAGTTTCATAATTGACTATTTCAACTAGATGCACTGATCACATTAGCCAGTGCTATCAGTTAACTAGACAGTGTAATCAAGTATGTCTGTTATCAACAACATATTAGACTCAATCCATTCGAAGAGATGTTAGAGTTCTAAATTGTATTTTATTTTAAAGGTAAAATTAATTTGAGAAACAAACAAGTCAGTATCATTCTCCTTAGAAAGTCATAAAATGTGAAACATAATGTTAGGTTTGGGGACATTGATATGAATGTATACGAAAGAATGGAAATTAATCACTTCAACTGGAATTAGAGTTTTTTGGGTTCTCTGTTGCCTCCTTTTCTTATTTTGACAGGAACATCTTTCTTAGCGTGAGTGGCAGTAATGTTATGGCTAAATTATTGCATTATATGCATACATATATTTATTCATATATTGATTTAATAAGTATTACAAAATCTATTCATTGCCATGCACAGTGGTGAACAAAGTAATAACTAGTTGCTGCCTTCATGAGGGTTGCATTATATCAAGTATTTCCTTAAAACTGTGAAGCAATGGGGGCACCTAAGTGACTCACTTGGTTGAGTTTCTGCCTTCAGCTCAGGTCATTATCACAGAGTTCCTAGATGGAGCTCCACATCATTTCATCAGGCTCCCAGCTCAGCAAAGAGTCTACTTCTTCCATTCTCTCTGCCTCTCCCCCTGGCTTGTGCTCTCTCTCCCACTCTCCTTCTCTCAAATGAATAAAAAAAATCTTTAATAAAATAACGCATAGTTAGTATCATCAAGTCACCCCCGTTTTCTTGTACCTGCAATTACCTTTAACATTTGGGATACAATAACCCTTTATCTAGAATCAGAAAGTCCAAATTTTACCTTGGAAACACTGTAACAGTCTTTTTCGTAATTCCATTTCTCATGACTTCAAGTTGTACTTCTTGCCTACCTATTATTTGAGAGTGTTTTTTTTTTTTTAAATCCATATCCACTTACAAGACCACAATACCAACTTTAGGAAATTAAAATATCCCTGTCCATTTTCTGATCTGTCATTGTCATGACAGTGTACAGAAAATAAATAACAGATGTGGCAAAAATTTAGTCAGAACAAAGGAAATATTTTAACTGAACTGACTAATATTTTTTGTGTTCCGCAGTGACGATCAGTCACTATTTCATAATAGCTATTTCCAAATTGATAATGTCAGTGCATTTACCAAATTTGTATTCATACTGTCGGAGTTTTTAAAAAGTTGCTACCAGCAATAGATGCCATCTGATGTCCTTGGAGACGTTAGCCAAATATAAAAGTTCAAACTCTATTATTGATGAGGCCACTGGAGAAAGATACACTTAGAAATGATTAAGAATATATTGATTATCATATGTTATTAAGATATTGAAGAGACTAAATGTCCTCCATTTGCTATTTTGAATCTTGGGACATTAATCGGTACTGAATCAAATAATACATTATTCACTTGATTACATAAGATGTTATCATAGGCTGTTCATAGAGTGCAGGAGTATGCTTTCAGCCTTGACCCATTACTTAAATATGAGTAATCTTCAGAGTTCTTTCAACATCTTTCTTGTTTTATCTTTATACTTGGTTTGAGTGAATGTGTCTGTTCTTACGACTGTAACTTTTTTTTTTTTAAGATTTTGTTTATTTACTCATGAGAGACACAGAGAGGCAGAAGGAGAAGCAGGTTCCATGTAGGGAGCCTGCCATGGGACTCGATCCCGGGTCTCCAGGATCCGGACTGAAGGATCCCTGGACTGAAGGTGGTGCTAAACCGTTGAGCCACCCGGGCTACCCTTCTGTAACTATTATAATGGCTTTCAGATCTAGACTACTTTCCTAAACATAATTTCCAACAGTTTTTTCTATATTTCTATATTCTTTATTAAAACATCTTTGAAAAATAACTGACTTGCTCTCCCAAATTCTGTTGAACATCTCATGTTTCTCAAATTGTTGTTTCTTTCAATTAGCTAGTGTGAAATATTGGTAGTGGCTTTATTTATCACCTCATTCTAACCTCCATCTCACAGTTACCAAAATGGGAAAATTTTTCTATCTTCTCTCATGTAGGTGTTCAATATTTCATTCCTACTGCCATTTTTCTACTTCAGGCCATCTTGTTTCTATATACCTACATGTATACACATTTGCTTAATACAATAGCCTCCCAATATAAACTTTCTTAGAGTTCTCCTTAGAAAATACAAAACTGGTCCTAGACCTTTACTGCTAGGAAATCTTTATTATCTCCTCACTCCCGGCCCCTGAGCTTGACATTCAAGGCCCTCAACCCACTGCAATCTCTGCCCCATTTGTTTTCCTGCTTCTACTCAGGCCCACTTCCAAACTGTTCTCCATGTACACCAGACAGACATATTAAAGATGTCAATCAGACCATGTCCTCATATGTTTATAAAACAATATTACAAACTTTCCATTGCTCTTAGAATACAATCCAGTCTGCATTCTCCAGCCAAAGGGCTGTGCATGATCTGGTCCAAACTGCCTGCCTAACTTCTCAGAGACTACTTATGCCACTCTATTCCTAGCTGGCTATATCCTGGAAACACTGTCCTTGGTAATCAAGAGTATATACTTAATAAGATGTTGTTTAGTACTAACCAGGATAGTAAACAGTGGTGCCTTGCTAATATGAAAAACGAGAGAAGTTAGGAGATAATTATATGGAGAATAATTGATGTAATTCACTTCACATTGCCACTAATAAAGAAAAGCATGCAGTCTTTAACACTAGGAATTTTCATTATTATGCTTCTATGTTATAGAAGTCTGAAAATAGTCAAGTTGTGAGTCTTGACATAATTCATGAGTTTGGATGCATAGACATAAATGCACAACTTTACTGATACGAACAGTCAAGCAGCAAACATAACTCACTCTGAGTATAGAGATACACTGGTTGTCTCTATACTCAGAGTGAGTTATGTTTTTGGGAAAAAAGGCAGATTTTTCAGAATTTTAGCAGATTTTAAAATCATCATTAACTTTTTCACAGAATTAAGTTCAAAATAGTTACCCTATTCAAGTGTTTTTGGTACTTTTTTTCTTGGTATTACTTCTGATCTGGTTCACAATCATCAGGACACCAGTCTCATTACATTATACTTATAGATACAAATTAATTGTTTTGTAATGTTTACTAATATTTATCTGTAAATATTTACTAATATTTATTAATATTTATCTGTAAATAACTACTTTAGGTGCAAGACAGGAAGATGAGCAAGGAAGGTTGAATTGCTGCAGCCTAGTTGGGAGGAGACTTCAAGAACACTAGTAGCTGTCTTCTCTTGTATATTCATATTCCTCCTTTAACTTCTTTTATTTCATTCTCCTCCCTAAATGAGGTGATTTTTATGAAGTTTTTTAATGAACTAAAATAGAATCAAAAGACATTAGGTTTTGGAGGTGGGTTAAATTTGGATCTAGAAGAAAATCTTTAGGTTGGAAGGTTATGTAAATTGGCCCTAAAAGTTTTTGCTGCGTTATTTATGTATTTGTTTTATTAGCTGTCAGCAATTACAAGAACTCTATGTGTCTTGAATAGATTTAGTGAAGGGTTTATCATTTTTATGTGGAACAAAGACTAAAATTAAAGGCCTGACTGGTTATATCCTGATATATTAACAAAGGTCATAAAGAACATATCCATTTGTTTACAGATCCAGAGTTATGTCATGGTATAGTATTTTAAAAACATATTTAAAAATTAATTGAATATCTCCTTTGGACTACATCAATAATCAACATTTGGTAGATTTTGTAAACTGAGTTGTCAGATGGCAATTTATATTACTTATATGAAAATTGGCAATTTTATGTCAAAATTAAGAATTTGCCAATGGGAATTGTATTTGATTTGAAATATTTTTTTAATCTAAATTGATATTTTTGAATAGTTTCCTTCAAGGCAATATATAATCATAGCCTTAATTTTTCTAGAATCAACTCATGTACCTTTCAAAATGCTCTATTTCACTTGTTCATTTATTTTCATAATTAGAATCCTGAAAATTTTATAGGAAGCTGTCTGTTTTCACATTTATTTGAGTTGTGTTTGTGAATGGTTTAGGGACAGAGAATTAAATCTGCATGAAATCATCACATTTCTCTAGATGTTGCCATGAAATTGGTATTTTCCCCTGAAAATTTCCATGAAATTACAAAAATTATTGTATCTTTGTCTCTGGATATCTTGCATGGAAATATAAAGGAGGCTGAGTCAATCTCTCTTGTTCCTCAGTTCTTCATATAGCTAATTATTAATGAATCTCTTAATTAAGCATTAGGAGAAAAATATATATGCCTTATCTAAGAACACTTTGGAAGGAGGTGAGTCTTACTGAAAGTTTAAATTCAATGATCCAATGAGCCCTAAATTCTATTTCCAATAAGTGACAGTGTGGCATATACAAATTTTGCTTTTTTGGACAGTTTCACAATTAATGGTAATCACTGTAGCCAAATAATTCATATAATAATATGCATTATTATTAAGATTAGCTAAATTAATGAATTAACCATAACGAAGGCTATTCTTCTTTATTGTCAATGGAAATGGCCTTTTAAGTCTTATTTAAAATAGGTACTCATATCACAGACACAGACATACACACACATCCTTTACTTAAAGTTGGTATGGAAGGGGTGTCTGGGTGGCTCGGGTGGTTAAGCCTCTGCCTTTGGCTCGGCTCATGATCTCCAGGTCTTGGGAATGAGCCCTGATCAGACTCCCATACTCAGCAGGAAACCTGCCTTTCCCTCTCCCTCCCTCTCTCCCTCTGACAATCCCCCTGCTTGCGTTCTCTCTCCCTCTCCCCGCCCCACCAAATGTTAGAAAAAAATAAAGTTGGTATGAAAGATCTTTAAATGTAATTTCACCCTTTCTATGTTGGGATTATACATCCCCACACTTTTTTTTTAAGATTTTATTTATTTATTTGACAGAGAGAGAGCATAAGCAGAGGGAGTGTCAGGCAGGGGGAGAGGAGAAGCAGACTCCCTGCTGAACAGGACTCCTGACGTAGAGCTCCATCCCAGGACCCCAAGACCATGACCCTAGCTGAAGACAGACACTTAATTGACTCAGCTACCCAGGAGCCCCCATCCCCACAAGTTCAATGTAGTGTTTGGATACATGCTGTGCATTGTTCCTTTTTATAAGATAATGTGGCCTATCAGCTACATTGACACTGCACTTGATATATAATTTGCCTGGGCCAATGGAATGTGAGTAAATGGTCTTTGTGCCACTTTTAAGTATATACCTTAAGAGCCATTGTATGATTCTGCCATATTGTCTTTTCCTTTTGTCATCAAACTGACAATTCTCTATACGGGGCTGCTCCTTTACTCCAGACTACCCGAGTCATGAAAGAAAGAGAAAAGTAGCTAAGTTACAGGTGGCTGACAACGAATGTGACAGAATTGAGAGATAACGTTGTATTTTATCTTTTAAGATAAATCCACTGAAAATGTGGATTTGTTTGTTACTGCAGCAAAACTTACTCAAAATTGACTAAGAGAGTGAACAAGTTAAATTTAAAATTATTTAAAAGTATTGTTGAAATAGAAAGAATGACACTTATTGATATTTATTTTCTCACTTTTGAATAAGAATAAAAGAGAGAAATGTTATGCATTTACCCCACTTATTTCTGATTATCTGACAATTGGTCTTGACATAAAATGTCAAAACCTAATTTAATTGATCAGATATAGAATCAATGATAAAAGTGTGTTTTAACATTTTTGTTTTATTTAAAATATTCATAAAATTCCCGACTTATGGGGCAACTGGAGTAAGCAGATCCATAGTTCATTTTTTTAATGGTATATCCTATTTTTATAGAGTGTATTCTTACAGAGGAAAAGAAAATAAAGCTAATATCAAATATTCTATTTTGAAAAAATCTAATTCCTGAATTGTTAATTTGTTTATTTCATAAATAATTCAACAAACATTTGTTTGCTGTCTACTACTATAATAGCATGTTGCTACTTATTGACCGTTAACTTTATACCAGGAACTGCTCTGTGCACTTTTACCTTTATTGACTTAATTTAATACTAAGGTTGATGCTATTATTGTCACCATTTAACAATTGAGTACTATAACATTTTACAGTAAGGTATGGGAAAATTGGGTAACTTGCTCATAGTACACAGCAGAATGAAGATTTGAGCCCAGTGAGAATGGCCCTAGTGTCCATACTGTTCTTAAACAGTAGCCTAGATTCAAGATGCCTTTCATACAGGTATGTCATTTTCATGTGGCAGTCATTATTTTAATTCTGGAAACAGCAATAAACAAGATGGTTATTAGTCTAATGTAATGGAGATATAATGAATGAGAAAATAGCTATGATAATTTTAATTTGTGATATATGCTTAAGAATCAAGGAGGGAAATGAAAGAGATGAGTGAGAAGGAGCAATATGTGTGGAAAGAGGAGAATCAGAGGAGTGTGATATCTGAAAACCAATGAAAAAAGTGTTTTAAAAAGAACGAAGTGTAACAGTGTCATATGCTGATGAGTATTGAATAGACTTTGGATTTGCTAACATGGCATTCTTTGGTGCAGTTGAAAAGGGTGCTTTTAGTGAATTTATGGGCATAAAATCCTGATAGAGATTAAGAAGAGATTGGAACTGTTTCTGTAGTTCTGAAGTATTTGATTGCTTAACTAAGCATTCCCCTTGAAAAAACAACAATCACAGTAACATAAACAATAAAATGCTAAAAAATATTCAAGATAAATTTGGGAAAAGTCAGTAAATTGCTTAGTGAAGAAAATAAAGAATCCTCAAAAGGCAAAGACAATATGAATATGGAATCCAAATAGGTAGACGAGGATCCTCAAGCAAATTTTCAACCTGTAGACCTCTCCTTAACTCTAGTGAAGGAAGCTAGTATGATAGTTTAGGATGAGCATGTCTAATATATATCTATTCAACAAAGAACAGATAAAACATATGATAGGCAATATTCAAAGTAAAAATTTATAACAAAGGCACCAAAACAGATCCAAGAAACCCAGTGAATTTAAATATCTTACACAGGATAAATAAAACATTGCTCCAATACAAATAGATCCCAGAGAGTCTTAGAACACCACAGAGTGAAGTTCTTAGAAGTCAGAGAGGAAGAAAAGAAAAGGAAAAAAAAAAGGAGTTTATTTGTAACTTAACTGGCAATGGCCAACCCACAGCAGAAGCAAAAGACAGTGGAATTATATTTTCTTTGTGCTGATAAAAAATATCCTTTAACCTAAGATTATATAACAAACAAAGCTGTCTTTTGAGACCTAAGACTTAAAATTAAGACAGCTTCAGACAAATAGAAGTAGAGGGAATTTAACACTCATAGAACTTATATCAAAAATTCAAATGTAGGACATATTCCAGGTAGAAGGATTTTGATCTAATTTGGAAGGTGTGAGAAACAAGAATCAATGATTCACATAGAAACTGTTTAATATGTGTATTATAAACAGATTTTTCATGAAAGACAAAGTATAACCTTTACAGTGTTGTGTGAAAAAAGACATGACATGCTGAAAACCATTAGGTTAGGAAGAAGGTGGTGAGAGATAGTGATTTGTCTCTTTAAACTTTTTAAGAGGAGTTTATACAAATATTGAATAATATAACTATTGTTAAATATCCTGCCAAAATAACTAAAATAATAGATATTGTATAAATTCAAAATGAAGAAGAGGGAAAAATGGGATGAAAAAATAACACTTTAAATGTAAGAGAGAAGGAAGAAGGGGAAAACAAGCAAGAAAAACAGTAAAGAAAATAATAAATAAATCTAAATGTACAAATAGTCACAAAAAGTGTGGAGTCAAAACACAATAGTTCCAGATGAGATTTTAAAAGTCAGCTATATCCTATCTTAAAGAGACTAACAATAATATAGGAATTGGTGTTTTGATTTTCTTATCTTTTTTGATTCAGCATATAAGGAGTATAGAAGTTGTCGCTCTATCCTAATAACTAGTTGAACACATTGAAAAATCAACAACTCTTCTTAAATCATTCAGAGAAGTGAGGTCACAGGGCAAACCACTACAACCAAGTTGGAGAGACAAACAGGGGAACACAAAGAATAACAACTTAGTGGGGCATCAACTCTCAAGCAGAAATCTCCATAGGAACCAGTACCAGCATAGGAAAATCTGAACTGTATTTGGCTAGTTGTTGGGGCTCGCTGAGGTTAAAAAACACTAGGGAGTGGGGAGGGGTGAAGGCTACACCTTTGTGAGTTTTATCTCCAGGGGCTATAGAATGTTCTCATGGAAAAAGTCCTTTCATGCTTCCAGCATGGGGAGGAGAAAAGGAACCATTATGAATATGCCAGGACATCCTGTTCTTCTTAACAAAGCCCTCTTTAGAAGAAACTATTAAAAGTTCAAACTACTGAGGTTTTATTAGAGCCTAACTAATCTAGTGGAAGGGAAATACCAACCTAAGCCCACTGCAGCTTTCCCTGTGGGGGGAGGGAACTGCCTTACTCTAGCCCACTGTAGCCATATTAGCTCCCAAAATGGACAGGGGAACCTAAGAAGCAATTGTGAATTTCACGGTTCAGAGGCAGATTCTCACTAAAAGACTGAGACTTAATTATAGGACTACAAAATACTTTCCCTCCCCTCATATTTACCATCACAGTAGTAAAGGCCTATATATCACAGTTTCTTTTATTCAGTACATCAAGTCTGGCCATCAAGAAAAGATCGCAGGTGTACTAAAAGACCAAAACTGCAGTCTGAAGAAACAAAGCAAGCATAAGAAGCAGACTCAGAAATGACAGAGATACTAGAATTATCAGAATATGAATTTAAATAACTATGAATAATATGCTATGGGCTCTAAAGGAGGATAAAGGACACAGGTTGCAAAAACAGATGGGAAATATAAGTAGAGAAATGGAAATTCTAAGAAAAAATTAAAAAGAAACTTTAGAGATCAAAAGCATAACAGAAATGAATTTCTTTGATGGGCTCATTAGTAGATGAGATATACTAAAGAATCTCAGAACTTGAGGATATGTCAGTAAAAACTTCCAAAACTGAAAAGCAAAGAGAAAAAAGACTGAAAGACAGAATATATACAAGAACTGCAGGACAACTACAAAAGGTATAACGTATACATAATAAGAATGCCAGAAGAGAAGAAAGGAATAGAAGATGTATTTGAAGCAATAATGACTGAAAATTTCCCCAAATTAATGCAGACACCAAACCACAGATCCAGAAAGTTCAGAAAACACCAAGGATGATAAATGCCAAAAAATCTACACCTAGGCTTATCGAATTCAAACCGCAGAAAATCAAAGATAAAGAAAACATCTTGAAAGGAGCTAGAAGAAGTAAAACTTATGTATAAAAGAGCAAAACTAAGAATTACATGTGACTTCTTTTCAGAAACTACACAAGCAAGAAAACAGTGGAATGAAATACTTAAGGTGTTGAGAAATAAAAACCACAAATCCAAAATTCTTTACCCTGTGAAACTATTCTTCAAAAGTAGAGAAATAGAGACTTCTACAGACAAAGTAAGGGAATTTGTTGACAATAAATTTGTCTTGCAAGAAATATTTTAAAAAACAGTCTTATAAAATGATGTAGTCATACACTTGGTTTCACATGAAGAAAGGAAAAGCATTAGAGAAGAAATAAGTAAAGGTAAAATAGATTATTTCAATTCCTTATTCTTGATGTAACATGACAGTTTATCAAAATAATAATAGCAACAATATATTCAATTATCTATATTTATGGGTTATATCATATTAATAATAGCTTATATATGGTTATTTATATGTTTCATACATATATATGTGTACATGTATGGATATATACATTTGTAGTTATGAAACAAATTACAGCAATGATATAAATGAGAGGAGGGAGGAACTAGGATTATTTTGATTTATGTTTTTTATACTACCCATGAAGCAGTATAGTGTTACTTGAAAGCAGACTTGGATTAAGTATAAGTGCATATCACAAACCCTAGGACAATCAATTACATAGGTAAACAAAAGA
Organism: Vulpes vulpes; assembly: GCF_048418805.1. NCBI lineage: Eukaryota > Metazoa > Chordata > Mammalia > Carnivora > Canidae > Vulpes > Vulpes vulpes. The sequence continues at coordinate 89,509,341 of NC_132786.1, forward strand.
AGTATAAACGATATGCCAAACAAGGGGAGAAAATAGAATCATCTGAAAAGCCCAATTAAAACAACAAAGGGCAGAAAAGAAAGGAGAAGACAAAAAATAGGAATGAAGAACAGGGCAACAAAGGCAGTAACAAATATGGCATGTACTAATCCAACTAGATCAATAATTACCTTAAATACCAATGGTCTAACTACAGCAATTAAAAGACAGTGGATTTTGCAATGGACCAAAAACAAGACCCACAAGAAGTAGAATTCAAATGTAACTACACATTTAGATTAAAATTAAAGGGATAAAGAAGTATATGCCATATTATCACTAATCTAAAAAACATTATGTTAATTTCAGACAAAGCAGTTCAGAGCACAGAAAGTTATTAGGATAAAAAAGGGGAATTACATAATGAGAAAGGGTTTAGGGTTTAATTATCTGGAAGACAATAATTATTAATGTTTATGCTTCTAACAACAGAATATCAAAATATGTGAGGCAAAAACTGATAGAGTTGTGAGGAGAAATAGACTAATCCACTATTACAGTTGCAAACTTCAACAGCTCTCTATCAGAAATGGACAGCTCCAACAGAGGCAGAAAATCAGGAAGGACATAGTTGAATACAGCAGCACTATCAATCTACTGTATATAATTGACATCTATCAATCCTTTATCTAACAGCAACAGCACACATATTCTTCTCAAGCTCACATGACATGTTCACCAAGATAAATGACATTCTGATCCATAAATACACAAATTTAAGAGAATAGAAATTATACAATGTCTGCTCTCAAAGTGCCATAGAATTAAACTAGAAACCAATAACAGAAAGGTGGTCAGATTATCCCCAAATATGTGGACAATTGAGAAAAACATACTTGTAAATAACACATAGGTCAAAGAAGAAAGCTCAAGAGAAATTTAAAAATATTGAGGCTAACCAAAAATAAAAGTACAACTTGGCAAAATTTATGGTATGCAGCAAAAGAATTGCTTAGAGGGAAATTTATAGAATTGAATGCATCTTTAAGAAAGAAAAAGACCTAAAATCAATAATCTAAGTTCTCACCTTAAGACACTAGAGAAAGAATAGCAAATTAAATCTAGAGTAAGCAGAAGAAAAATAATAAGAATTGGGGCAGACATCAGTGAAACTGAAAATAGAAAATCAACAGAGAAAATCAACAAAACCAAAAGCTTATTCTTTGAAAAGATCAATAGAATTGATATGCTTCTATCCAAGCTAACTAATAAAGAGAGAGAAAACACAAATTACTAATATCAGAAATGAATGGGGGAGCATTATTACAGATCCATGGACTTTAGGCTGATAATAACCGAACATTATGAACAACTCTATGATTATAAATTTGATAATGTAGATGAAATGGACCAACTCCTTGGTAGACACAGTCTGCCAAGAGTCACACAAGGAGAGACAACTTAAATAGACATATCTATCCAAAAAAATCTATAAACTCACTAAGTTGCAAAGGTTTCTTTAGCATATCATTGAAGAGGTTTATTTCAGCAAACTGCAAATTCCTATCTAATTACATTTGGTTTAAAATAATTATGTGGGATCATGAAACTGATGCTTTGATGGCACACAATGATGAAGAGGTAGAGACAGCTTGGGAGATCAACTGTCCCAGGTATTAATTCATCACCATATAGATTTTATAAAGTGAACAAATGGACCTTTTCTTTTCATCTTAGATGTATAAATACTTTTATAAAAAATAAAATCATAGAAACTTTGGAAATTTTGCATGCCATCACAACTGTATAATAACATTTCTTATTCACAAGGGAGAAAACCTAAAGCTAGAGAATTATGAATATACTGGATTTTTTTTCCTTGGCATTGGTCTACATACAAAGAGAGGTAAAAGGGACCTTGACTACCAACTAGCCCAACTGTCTTTTAACAGTAAAGAAATGTGTCAACTTCCCTAAATTTCTAAACCCCATGATGTATTCCAAGATATATTCATAGCATTTTGTTTATCTCTTATTGTAATAACATATTAAAATTGCTTTTTTACTTTGCCTGCTATCCACTGGAATGAAAACTCACTGAAGGCGGAAGCTATGATGTTAGCATTGAATCTCCAGAACATACAGGGCATTTTCTTATCTAGAACTGTAATGATAATGATATAATACATATGATATATATGGTATATTCTCATGTAATACAGTATGATATATGATATGTATGTGTGTGTCTATTTCCTCTCATATCACTCCTTCCAGTATTGTGGAGTGTGCTATTTTTTATTATTCCCTTTTCACAGAAGAGGAAATTAAGTCTCAGCAAGGTAAATCATCTTACATAAAGTCACTACACAATAAGTAGTAGATTCAGGGTCCAAATGTAGCACTTTAATTACAGTTACTTCGATAACCATTGTGTTAAACTGCCTATCCTAGAGTAATATCCTCTCCATATTTATTGTTGAAAGCAGATTAAACAAATCTAATTGAAGGAATAGACAGATGAAATACAATAATAATATAATTCAGTATTCTAAATTATATAAAATCAATAAATACAAGGTATACTTACTCTTATCCTGTTTATATACTAGGACACTCAAAGTAGTCAGACAAGTTTCAAGAACAAGAACATTTTGAACTGAAATTTATACTACTATTTTTAAGAAACATTTTCAGTTCAAATTAAATATGAAATATTATTTTATCTTCCTCAGGTTTTTATTCTTCCTTGTCAATTTATTTAGTTGGGAATTAGGAAAATATACTATAAATTATTCTTAATAAGTCTTTTAAAACATTTTTAAATTTTAATTTTTGGGGATCCCTGGGTGGCTCAGTGGTTTAGCGCTGCCTTCAGCCCAGGGCGTGATCCTGGAGACCTGGGATCCAGCCCCACGTCGGGCTCTCTGCGTGGAGACTGCTTCTCTCTCTGCCTGTGTCTCTGCCTCTCTCTCTCTCTCTCTCTCTGTGTCTCATGAATAAATAAATAAAATCTTTAAATTTTAATTTTTGTCATTCTTATTCATTCTTAATAAACATTTGATACTGATTCTATTTGTGTTTCTCTATACTTTTGTGAAAAATGAATGAAACCACAACAAATAATAACCTTCTCTAACTGCTGAGAGTAAAGTATCCAGGTGTTTTTCTCATTGTTAAATTCCCTATTCTTGAATTAACAGCATTTGGTTTAATAGACTGGGCTTTCAGAAAGGGTATTTTTTTTTTTTTTTTTGTGGTGAAACTAAGCAATTTCATGCCACTGATGTTCACTTTATATTTTTAAAATTTAAAGTAATCTGATGATGGAACTTTTGTGTGTTTATCCATGAAAAATTAATACTAAAGCAAAGCTTTCCAAATTATTATTTTTTGGACAAATTTAAGATTATAAAGCAGCTCAATTTATTGATTTTAATTTAAAAACATTATTAAGTTTCTTTAATTTCTCTGATAGTCGTTAATGTTTGTCTTGCCTTATCTGCTTACTTCTTCAACTAACTTCGAATTAAAGTATGGGATAACATTTAAAAATTTCAATTAAGGGAACAGTCAAATGCTAAAATGAAGCAATATCTTTAAAAAAGTATTCTTTTTGTACAGATATAGTACTTTAGTGTTTAAGTGTTTCCATTACAGGGAGAAACATTTATACATTAAACCCATTTTTGTGGGTTGTCGCATCATTGAAACACAAAATTTAAATTTTCCTTAAGGTAAATTAAGGAAAAATTTCCCCACTCCCAATCTGAGATGGTATCATTTGAGACATACAAAATAGACATATGTTTTCTTAAAATAGAGATTTTCAATGAAACCACAACTTCCAGTAGTCCTATTATTCAAATCTTGGTTTCTACTAGTCTCCAAAATGGTATTAGGTCTCCTTGGAGAAATGACTGACTCTAGGAGTGAGGGAGTAAATATACTAGATGAGCCTGAAGCATGTTGTAGTACCTGTGTAAGGTAGTAGAATAAGGAAGGAAATGCCTACCTTCCCCTGAAAAAACAAAATCCTCAATGACAGAAGTATGTCAAAAAGACACAGGAATAATTTGAAATAGCTCCTGATGGCCAAAACTGAAATAGTTTGAGCAAAATAAATAAAAAAGGATTAACTTATAACACAAATTATAAAATAAATACAAGTCTGAACTGACATGAATATATGATTGAATGAATAAATGAGAGTAGACAACGCCTCAATATTTAGACAACGCCTAAATAAATAAAAATTTTCTCTTTTTTTTTAAGATTTTATTTATTTATTCAAGAGAGACAGAGAGAGAGAGAGAGAGAGAGAGAGGCAGAGACACAAGCAGAGGAAGAAGGAGGCTCCATGCAGGAAGCCCGATGTGGGACTTGATCCCGGGACTCCTGGATCACACCCTGGGCCAAAGGCAGGCTCTACACCGCTGAGCCACCCAGGCATCCCAAAGGAAAACTTTCAAATGATTTTTGTAGATACTTAGCCCTCTGGGAAACATAACTGAAGCATAAGTCCCCACTTCTTTAATGATGAATGTACATTGTGACATCCTTCCAAAGAGTGCAATGTGAGAAGGGAAAAAAAAAGTAACTTTCTATTGGAGAAACCTGACACTATCTCAACACAGGTTATCAAGTTAATATCAACAGTGAAAAGTTATATTGATAGTATGAACCCTTGATATAATGTGATGAAAATGACACTTTACCTCTGTGGTCTTCCTCCTCAAAATAAATTACTCCAGTCTGATCAGTAGGGAAAAAAAGTCAGACAATCCTATGAAATACCTGACCAGTACTCCTCAAAACTATTAAGGTCATCAATACAGAACAATAACAACAAAATTTGGGAAAAACTATCATCACAGCTAAGAGAACCTAAGAGGACATGGCAATTAAATGTAATGTGGTGTCTTAGATGGTGTCCTGGAACATGGAAATAACATTAGGTAAAAACTGAGAAAATCTAAGTGTAATATGGACATTAGTTAACTATAATATATCAGTATTACTTCACTAATTATAACAAATGTATCATATTAATGTAAGATTTTAATAAAAGGGATAACAATATGGGGAATTCAGGAACTCTTTGTACTGTCTTTGAAATAATTTTGTATATTACAACTATTCTGAAATAATGGAAGTTTGTTAAAAAACAAAACAAAACAATATTTTGTTTAGTCAGGTTAGGGGTTCCACCAGAAAATCCTGAAAGATTGAACTCTCTTGGTTTTTGCCATAATGATGAAATTGGGACATAAAGTACTTGTTGTTGTAGATCAGAGAGAGACTTTGGTGAATCCATTTATACAGACATTGAACATACTACAAATACACTCAAATAAGTAACTCTTTTTTTCCATATATTGATTTTTTTCAGTGCTATAACTTACACACGAGAGAAATTTGCCTGCGGCACAAACTACCCATTGGGCCTTGTCTAGCTGGCTTAGAGTTATGATCTTTCTTTTTTACCAATCAACATGTCCCCCCACCCTGTGTCATTTGTTGTATCATAGAGGAAGGGCTAATCTTTAGTTAAAGACACATAAGTAGTTGTACTCCCTTCTGAAGCAATTGTATTTTGGAAATACAGATAGGCTTTTTCATTACTTGAAAGGGACAATAAAAATTTCTATAGAAAATTAATAAATCATGCAATATTGGTAACTTAGAATCTCTTGATATAGTGACATTCCATGAGAGCATGCTTTTAACCATATCTATCTCTAAAAACATTTAAACCAAATCCTCATCTTGGCATAAAGCAAGTAGTATGTTCATTGCCTCAGCACACAAAGATGGGGATTTGCTCAGATGTGCTCTCAGGATTAGGATGACTATTCAGAGAAGTCAGGACTGTGAAGACCCAAGGACAATTAATCCTTATGCCTCACAGTTGTAATTTTTTATCTGCCTCTAAAATTTTAATTTTTCCTGTTCAGCTATTTTTTCCCCAGTAAAAAAGCTCTACTCATCTTCCTTGCTCTCCAAAACTTTCCTTTACCTGTGCCCTTCAGAACTTGTCTTTCAGCAAAGAACAATTTACCATAATCTTTAAGAAAATTTTCTTTAAGAAAAAAATTTCCCCATTCTCTTCTTAATTGATTTTGGGATATCCCCTGGACATTTCCTGGTAGACCTCCTAGTTACTTTGTATGTCTATATGGCATCTGTCCCCAAAGGTCAGAAGTGAAGTCATTCATGTTTTTCCTAGATTGACTATTTTGAAAGATAATAAGTAAAAAAAAATTACATGTTAATATATTTTTAAAAGATTTTACTTATTTATTCATGAGAGACACAGGGAGAGAGAGGCAGAGACACAGGCAGAAGGAGAAGCAGGCTCCATGCAGGGAGCCCAATGTGATACTCAATCCCAGATCCCGGGATCTTGCCCAGAGCCTAAGGCAGACCCTCAACCGCTGAGCAACCCAGGTGTCCCTTAAATGTTAATATTGATGTGTTTTCTAGTCATGCTAAACTTACAGATCTTCCCTTCCTTCCTCCCTCCCCCCTCCCTCCTTTCCTCCCTCCCTTCCTCCCTCCTTCCATTAAAAAATATTTTTCTTTATATTTTCTATGTATGAGGTACTTAATTGTGTTCTGATCACAGGAAACTCCTTGTTTTAATGAATTTTACATTTGATCAGTTACAAATGTAAAATCCTTGCTCCCTCCCTCCCTCCTTCCTTCCTTCCTTCCATCTTTCCTTCCTTCTTCCCATTATAAAGTATGTTTTTAGCATTTTCTGTGTATGAGGCACTTAATTGTGTTCCGAGCACAGCAAACTCCTTGCTTTAGTGAATTTTACATTTGTATCAGTTATCTATTACTGTGCAATAACTTACTTAAAACTATAATATAGTCTTAGAACAGCACACATTTATTATCTTGCAAATTCTGCGTGCTAGGAATCTGGGCATAGTTTCACTGCGTACTCTGCATCGCAGTCTCACAGATATGTAATCAGTGTGCCTGCCGGTCTGCAGTGTCATCTTCATGGAGTTGCTGGTAGATTTAGTTCCTGGTAGGATGATTTTCTGAGATCCTGATTTCCTTGTTGGTGGCTGTTCAGAGAGAGAGAGAGAGAGAGAGAGACCACTAACAAGATCAAAGTCAGGGCCACCTAATTGTGGAAGTAACAGCCTATCACTTTTTCATAGTCTACTTGTTGTTAGACATGAGTCAATAAGCCCTACCTACACTCAAGAAAAGGGGATTACAAAAAGGCATAAGTACCAGAAGTGGGGATAATTGAATGCCATCTTTGAATTCCTCCCATTACAACAATCCAGCAGGGAACCTCACACTCTCACTTTTCTGTACCACAAATGCTTTGCCTCTAGACCTTTGCATGCATTTTCTCTCTGCCTGAAATGTGCTTCTACAACTGCCTCTTTACTCCCTTGTCAGTATATTTCCTCATCTTCAAGATACAGTTCAGAGTCCTATATTTAATTTTTGTCTAAAATTTGTCACCAAATAAAAGGTTAAATAGATTTAAAAATTATAAACTTAGAATGCTGAAACTTGAAGACTCTAAGGATGACATCTCATTTTTTCTTATAGGCACTGAGTAGGAAAATTTACTTTTCCAGTGTTGTATAATAACCCAGACAAGAAATTTCAGTTTCTTGGTCCTAATATCTTCCTATCAATCATATTTCTTCTTTAAAGTGAAATGATATTCTATTTCTGATTAATAAACCCTTCTAATGATTGTTTTAATATATATATATAGTGATGGCTTTATTTTTTCCTAAATGGTAGCCATACCTGGATAAGTGCTAATTAGTATTTCAACTTGAGGTTATATGTTTTTTTCTTTTTTTCCATGGAGGAAGATTTCTAAACAGTCTTTTCCCCAGAGATAGCCTAGAATATTTTCCTAGGATAGAAATAAGCTTATAAAGTGGAGATTAACTGTTTTTTAGATTATACATTGTAGAAAATGTGCTAAATTTACTGACCCAACTATATGGAATATGAAATAAGTTAACAATCCTTATGAATAAGTTGATACATTAAAGAAAGAGGCAAATTTCAATTTGGAGTATATTGACCTTATCTATCAATATTGGTTAATGTAAAATAGTAATTATTTAAGATGCACATTGTTTTAGAAACTTCAGCGGTGTGTTTACATGTATATGAATTTTATGAACACAGACACCCATAGCATTTAGAAGGGCATTTGAAAAATAATTGAAAACAGGCAGTAAGCCTCTTACCCAATAACCCATTATTAATTGATACACAAAAGTACTGTTGAACATGTGAGAGTACTTAGCTTTCAAAGCTTGAAGATCCAAGTTATATATCTAGTTTGTACACAAGAGTTTTGAAGTCTGCATTACAAATAAAATGACAAACATCAGTTGTTCTGCTTGATTTGTGATAGTGAAATGGATGGAGAAGCATAGTTCCCTGTATGATTATAGGCCTTTTACCAAAAGAATGGGAATCTTAGCAGCGAGTTTTCTCTCACTATAACATTGATTCACAATTTTATCATATTCATGTTATTCAAATATGATTGACCACACACACACACACACACACACACACACACACAAGTTTTCCATTCTCTTCTTGAATTTCCATAATGGCCAATTACTATAACATTAAGAAATTACTTCAAAACCGATTGTTGATTGTTTCCAATTAGATTAATCTTTGAACTCTCTTCTTGCATTTTTTTTTATCTTTCGTTAAAATGGGAAGAGTGATGTGTACCAAACACTAAGCAGTTAAGGTGGATAAGAGGGAACTTAAGTGGCTCCACCATATCTAAAGCATGAATTCCATGAGGCACAGCCCATTCTCTATTGTGTCAGCTATCTCTGTGTCTGTGCTTAATCTAGAAGTGGAACTATTTGAATTATGATGAAAAAATGTCACGGCTCATTGAAGATGGTAGATAATGATAATGAGCCAAGGTTTGTAGCCTATCCGTGCTGGCTGCCTAATTTGTTCTGATGGGTTTGCTCTTCTATGCCTGGAGGGTCAGCATTAGTATTTGACAGCATCCTTATGAACTTCACTTTGCAAAGAGCTAGGGCCTGGAAACTAGTTCTACCTCTTGTGCTTACGTGATGTGTGACAGTAGGAATTAGGAAATTCCAGGGACCCCACTTAAAGCTTGTGCTCCAGAAAAACAGTCAAATGAAAATGCACAAATATCTTCACTCAAAAATAAGATTTTTTTTCTGGAAAAAGAAAGTGCCGTTATTAAACTCAGCATGGGAGACAATCTGAACCAGGATCTTCATCAATCAGATTAACTACTTTCCAAGATGAAAACAGACGAGGCACAGTGTGAGGCTGAACAGATATTTATCAAAAGCCATATTAATAACCACTTTCAGCTTTTTCCTGACAGTTTCATCTGAGGTTCCATGTTTAACATTTGAGTATCATATGTTTTTGTCAGGATGAGGCTGCTAAGAGCATCAATTAATTAATTCCTTTGAAGTTCGTTCAGTAAGGTAATAAAGTAACTGTCCCTAAAGCCACAACCAGTAATGGTAAGCAACATTCTGGAGCTAGACACATTGTTACTTCAGAAATTAACAGCAAAATGTCTTCTTGGGCCCACCGAAGACTACATTCCTGTTGTATTTTTGCAAAGTGGCAACAAGGTAATATATGCATTTAGACATGTATAGACACAAACACATATCCAGTATGCATAATTGCCTATCTAGCTGAGATATTCCTCATTTACATGCTAGTGTACGGTCTAGCACCAAAAAAAAAAATTGCCTCTTTAATTTGCGTTATCTAAATGGGCTGTAAATAGGGCAAAATTAAACTAGGAAAAATAATGAGGAGAGTTTTATATTATTAAGATTATCAACTGTACTTTAGTGTTTGAGGAAATTAATTTGGTGGGTTAAAAAAAAATCTCAGCTCATGGAAATTAACACTTCAAGTAATGCAACTCAGAGTATGGAGGAAATTTGTACCTTGTCACAGCCAGATGTAGGCTACATCTATTCAGGGACGTGATCTGCCATCTTCACTTTATTCAGGGCACATCAAAGGCATGGCTAATGTAGTTTTCATTTCAGTGATGTAATATCAGCAATTGGCAATCAACCAAACCACAGTAATCTCAGAGGGACTGTGTGTATGTAAGGTGTCAAGCCAAAGTGGGAAATAAAAATAGGGCAGGTGTGCTGATGCAGGTTCATCTCACGTGGGATGCTTCTTCAGTCTAGAGGCATATTTCTTATGAATAATTTAGAATGAGCTTCCTATTACTCGGAGCTTCGTATTACCCTGTCTGCTTACTGTGATCCAATCTTATGACAAAAATCCGTTTCATAAATTCCTGGTTGAGATGATCCACTTTGTAAAACAGACCAACAAACATAGAGACTAATGGAAAGTGGCATGACTTAGGGGAGTGAAAGCTAGTCTGGGAATTAAGAGGCAGGTTTAGCAATGCAGGTAAGATGGTTTCTTCCTCTGATCGCCTGAGTGACAACTCTCAGAGGCTTGGATTATAGCCTTCTTACTGCTGTTATTTGGATCTATATGTTATGTCTACCTTTCCTTTTCTTCTAGTCCCTATTCTTACTCCAGGGTAATTTATTTTTCTTCTAATTGATTGGACAAGAAACAGGAGACATTGATATTTAATCAATTTACACTCAATCTTCTAGTATAAGGTATTAGCAGTTTGGGATCTCATTATCTTTTTTTATCAGCTGGGATTTCAGAGGTCCTTGACCTGCTACTCTTTATGGAAAGCTGGCATTTCAGTTCTTCAGGTGTGAGCAAGTGGAGTGGTGATAATACATTGTTACGGAACAAGTGATACAAATTTGAGTCCTTACACAGAACCCTTTCATACCTCAATAGTCAGATGTTTTTTGAATCAAGTCTTCAAAATAGATATTTATAATGTGAAAATATTCTATTGCTTTCTACTTTTAAAGTATATTCATGTGCAACATCTAATTTTCTACTTACAATAAACCAAGACAGGACAATTTTTAACATATGAAGGAGCAGGTTGTCATAGTGGAAGACAAGCTGGGGAGAGACTGGAAGTGACACAGTTGACCCTATTTTAATTATAGAGCCACAGCATCTGTGAGGATAAGAGGAGCTGAAAGGAGAGCAAGTCATGGGGAAAGGTGAATGAGGGTGGGGAAAGAAGATGAAATTCTCCACTTTTCCTAGAAGTGGGGCTTTCCAAAACATGAGAGTTTAAAAAATTCAACTAACTCATTCTAATTATATGCGTGATTGACTCCAACTGATTCTTTCTTTCCCCACCACCCTTCTTCCTTTTTGTGGTATGTTTTACTAAATTACCATATTGAGTTTCTGTTATAAATATTTAGCTTATGGTAACTTGGAGTTGTTATAAGTCATTCTACAGCCTTGATTTGTGCTTTTTCTTTAGAATTCCTTTTAAATCCTGCCTTGTCATTTGCTTCATGCATTTATTTCCGTTAAAATTATTTCTCTTTTAATCTTATTTATTCTTATGGTTTATTCCATTTTTAACTTCTAAAACATTAATATGGCTTAAATTTATTGCCTAATATTATTAAAGTGAGAACAATTTATTCCACACTTATTTATTAGATACTTATCATATGCTAGGCATTATCCATTAATAATGTATGAACTAGGTTCAATTTAGAACCATCTCTAAGCCACTTGCACTAGCCTGTTTGTTATTCTGAGTATGGGGTTGAATATTGTTTTTGATAGTTTTCACTACGTGCACCACTTTACTACATTTTTTTTGTTCATTACTGATGCCATTTTTTCCTTGAGGTGTTTATTTTCATATTAATTTAAAAAGAACTCTTAAAAATATGTATATTAATACATACATTAAATATTTGCTTTCTTAACCAATACTTATTATTCACACTGTTTTTTAGTCATTATACTTTTAACAAATATTATCCTATATAATTTTCTGATACCCTGTTAAACATTACTGTATTCTTCACTGTAGAATTGAAGGAAAAACAGGAGATACTTAGTCTGTAGAGTCACATTGCTATAACAGATAGGCTAGTTTATATATATATATATATATATATATATATATATATATATATATATATATATATATTTAAACCCATTGCTTAACTCTATTTTATGCTACCTCCCTATCTATGCTGTAATTATTTCCCCCAGGCTTTTACTCTTAACTTTGTTAACAATTTCTTTCCCCATAAAACTTGTTTAATATTTATGTAGTCAAATCCATCCACATTTTACTTTAGGGTGTGTGCTTCTGCTGTTAAGCTCAGGCAGTCTTTACCTGCTTAAATATTATATAAATATTATTTATATGTTCCCCTACTTTAATATTTTAAACTTTAAAAAATTTGTAATTACAGATCTTTTCACAAAGCTTATGAGATATAAAGTGTCTCACGCATATGCACAAATGACCATATACAGAAAAGTTTGCCACCACTTTAGGAGTTCATAGAATCTCTGAACCTGTGCCTCAAGGTCAAAAGGGCCATGTTTTGTTTTTGGTTTTAAACATTCCATGATTATTTTGAAATATATTTTTTATACGTGTTTTAGAACAAATTGTGCCCCTTCCCCCAACTCATATGTTGGAATCTCTAGCAGCTCAGAGTGTGATGACATTTGGAGACAGAATCTTTATAGAGTTAATAAAGGTAAAATGAGGTCATATGGGTGGGCCCTAATCTAATGTGCCTGATGTCTTTCTAAAAAGAGGAGATTTAAACATAGATCCACACAGAGGGAAGATTATGTGAAGACATAGGAAGAAGGAAGCCATCTATAAGCAAAGGAATGAGGCCTCAGAAAAAATAAACTAATCCTGTAAATGCCCTGGTCCTGTGTTTCTAGCCTTCAGAAATATGGCAAAATTTGTTTATGTTGCTAATCCACTCAGTTTGTAGTATTCTACTATGAAAGCCCTACCAAATTAATGTAATGAGATAGGGATCTAATCTTTTTATTTTTTGTTTTGCAAATGAGTTTATTATCTCAATGCCACATATTTATTAACATTACACACTGGCCTGAGAAGTCACTATAATCATATCTTAAATTCATACCGCATGTGATGTACATTGATCTATATGGTATATATACATACACATGAACTTCTTATTCCATTTTCACTCTTATGCTGTAATCATATGCCTTTAATTATCCTTATTCTGAACTAAGTTACAGTATAAAGAAAGACAAGTCCTCCCACTTTTTTAGTTGTTGCTCTTTTTATACCCTTTCTATGTCAATGGAACTATAAAATTATTTTTCATATTCCAAGACAATTCAGTATTTAGCTAGAGGTAGATTTGATTAAATTCTCTGTTGAGGAGAATCAACATCTTTGCAATACTTAGTCTTTAAATATAGGATAATGTATATGACTCTTTATTGTGCATAGTTTTTTGTCCTTCAGTCTGGCTGTCTAGCGTTCTTCCCATACTCTTACATATTTCATCTTTTGTCTGTTCCCAGATGTCTTATATTTTTACATGATTATGGATGAAATTTTCTTCATATTTATTTCCTACTAAATTTTTGGCAGTATTAGAAAAGCCAAGGAAGAAGAAGAAGAAGAAGAAGAAGAAGAAGAAGAAGAAGAAGAAGAAAGAAGAAGAAAAAGAAGAGGAAGAGGAGGAAATAACATCTGTTGTAGTCCCATTATCTTTCATTTTCTTTTGCTTAGAATCATTCTTTTTTTTTTTTTTTCATTTTCTTTCTCTTATGATATCCATTTTGGGATTCAGATATATCACAGAGTCATTAACAGACATTAGTATAGGCAATCTTAAATGGTTTGGCTCTTAGGGTCTTAGAAGAATGTTAATTTCGAAATTTTTAAAGAACTTTTTTGAAAATCCCTCTTTCATAGTATCTGTGTTAAATGTAGGAGATAACTCTGTTATATACCTTCTTTGTACATGACCTTAGGGTGCTCCCCTGCTAGATCCTGGTACTCATTTATTTTTTCTTTTAAGCCGAATAAATAAAAGGAATGCAGAATGGCAAATCTTTTGTATGTATGTGACCTTTATTGTTACCTGGGAGGCTCATGTATTGTCTTTGTTCATTTTATTGTATTTTCTTCTTTGCTCTTACATCTGGCTTTCTTCCTCCATACTTGTTGTATACATATGCACTCACAAACTTTCTGACATTTTTAAAACTAAAGCTATCACTCAAAAACAGCTCTTTTTATAAGCTACTCCTTCCCTAGTAAATGAAAAAAAGACCTTTGCATTCTGTTAAGTTGACTCATAAATGAGATCAAATGAGAGGCCTAGATAGCAAGACTGTGGAGGCAGTAGTATTGGTTACAAGGCAAGAATGTGAAATAAAACAAGTTAACTATGTGGATGGGAACATGGAAAATCTAAAAATAAATTAGCTTGTAATTCTGAAACAGAATTGTCTGGGAGTCTCAGAAAGCGGGTAGTTGCATATATAAATTTAGAGCTTAGGAAAAAGGTTTTCTATAGGGCACTACTCAGGACTCATTCTCACTTTTGTGGCTCCCCCTCATTCTCTTAACAGCCACATAGAGTCCCAAAATTCACCTTCATAATGTTTCTAATGTTTCCCTAATTTATTTTTTAATTTACACCCCACTCATATTGCCTTTCAACTATTTTCTTTCTTTTTTTTAATATTGCAAATGTTTTCAAACTCTTCTTCCTTTCTCCCTTCTATAATGCTCTCTCCAGGCTTGAATAAATATATTCATTTGTCAAAAAACCTTGCTTTAAATTGTTTACAGAATAAAGTCTATGATTTTTAGCAAAAGAAAGTAGTTGCTTTTTTTTTCCTTCTCTATATTAAATGGGCTTCTATCATGCACTAGGCTATTCTATGTTTGCAGCTTTGATTAAGACAGAATCTTTCCCCTCACATTGGTCACAGTATAATGGAGATGCCAGAATTTAAAACTAGTAGACCAGGTGGCTTGATAGTGGTAGTATCTATCATACAAACATAGAATTATTTCGGTTTTGTTGTTTGTTTATTATTTGAGATGATTGTTTTTTTATTGTACTGAAAGTAGCAGTAGTAATAGTAATATTTTAAAGAGTATATTCTTGGGCCTCATTGGTTTAAAAAAATTTAGAACAAATTTGTTAGTAGAATAACCCCACATTATTCTTACAAGAAAGTTCTCTAGATTTTATGAATTTTGGAATAGCAAGCACCTAAATAGATTTATATCTGCTTATGTAGGGAAGGTGCCTGAGAAGTAAGGGATAGAGCTGGGTTAGCAGAGCAGGAATGGTCAGATAATAAACATTCTACTCTCTCTTTAAGATGGAGAATAAAACCCCAGAGCTTTGTGGCCTAAGGCAGGAGTGGCATTGATTGATCACTGCAAGCCTCACTGGAGTTGATGCAATCTAGACAGCAGAACATATTTCTGCATTTTTCTAAATATGTAACATAATTAGATAATTTTATGTTTCTATTTATTATAATTGCACTACATTCCATTAGGCCTTAGGGCATAGTAAAATTTGAAAATGCCAACAATTAAGTATTTTAAGTCACTTAAAAAATCAGCAAAAACCAAAGTCACACTCTTTCCATTAAGGCACTATCAACAATTTCAATATAGACAGTTCTTTTTTTTTTTTTTTTTTTTCAATTCAGACAATTCCTAACAGAGTGAGGCTGGTCAAGTTTACAGAAAAACATAGTTTTGAAAACATGAGAATGTATTGTTCTTCTGATAGCCTGATGTACAAATTAGGCAAGCACAAGCTGAAATAGGTTAGCTAATTCATAGTATCATGAATAACATGAAGGCCTCTGAAAATTCAGTATTTTTATTTGACTCAGTTTTCTCCCATAAGCTAGAGAATTTGAAGTCAGATCTTTAGCTCATCTATGGTATAGGATTCTATGTAATAGTAAGATCAAGGAAAGTCAGAAATAAAATCCATGTCCTGTGGTATCTTTCAAGACTTAGGGATATCTTTATACTTTATTCATAATTTTATGACTATTTAATTTTTTTATATTTTGAGGATTTATATTTTAATATATTAAATATGATGCTACATTTTTTGTTGTCTGCATATTTCATATAAGGAGGTAGGTACCACAGTTAGTATTATTCCCTAATGCTGGAAATTTAGATGGTTTGTAAGAGAATATTTTAAATCTGAAAAAAAAAATCTTTCTCACTAAATGTACGAAATTCAGATTATTTTCTTAGAAATATTAAGGTAAAAATTTCAAAGATTTTATGTTATGGAATAATAAAATACATTTTTAGTTGTATAAATATTTGCTTGACCAGACAATATGAAATCTAGATATTTTAATTAGTTTTTAAAATGTTTTTCAAAAGTTCTTGTGAGACACCAATAACTAAAATCAGGAATGAAAGTAGGGACATTACTATTGATCTTCCAAAAATAAGAAGAAAAGACTGTGAGAGAATTCTCTGGGTTTTGTATGTGATCAATTAGATAACCTAGATGAAATGGACATATTCTTAGAAACAAATTAAACTTACAAATTAAGTCTAAACCAACTCAAGAAAAAGAAAATCTAAACAGAGCTATAAGTAAAGGGATTGAATTAGTAGTCAAAAGCTTCACAAAAAACAAAAGTCCAAGACCAGAGAGTTTCATTGGTGAGTTCTACAGAATATTTAATAGAAGAGAAGGGAACATATCCTCATTCACTCTATGAAGCCATTATTACCTTGCTATCAAGCCAGTTAAAGACATAGTAAGAAGAAAATTACAGACCAATCCTTTATGAATATAGATACAAAAATGATTAATAGCGTCCTAGCAAGCCAAATCCAAAGCATCTTAAAGGATTGAATACCATGTGCAAGTGGGATTTATCTCAGGAATGCAAGAGTGGGTCAACATAAGAACATCAGCCAATGTAATACAATACATTACTCGTATGAAGGAGGAAAAAAAAAAGATCATCTCAATTGAGGCAGAGAAAGCACTTAATAAGGTGGTCCAATATCCTTTTGTGATAAAAATAATCAAGTAGGAATAGAAGGAAATTTCCTCAACATGATAAAGAGAATTTATAGAAAACCTATAGGTAACATCACACTCAATTATAAAAGACTAAAGATTTTCATCTAAGATTATGAACAGACGTTTTTTGTGTAAAGGAAAAAAACTGATTCTCAAATTCATGGGAAATTGCAAGGAGCTCCAAGTAACCAAAATAATATTTAAAAGAACAATGTTAGAATACTCACACTTCCCAATTTCAAAACTTACTACAAGGTTATAGAAACCAAAACAATGTTATATAGGCATATATCTATGCATGTCTATTTGCATATAGAGAGATATATAGACAGAACTGAGAATCTAGAAATCAACTCATATGTCTTAGCAATTCCACTCCTAAGGATATACCCAGAAGAACTGAAAAGCAGTCTAAGACAAATACTTGCACACCATTGCTTACAGTAGACAGAAAGTGAAAACGATCCAATGGCTCATCAACAAATCAATGAATAAACAATATATAGAATATATATAAAAAAGAATATTATTACCATAAAAAGTCATGAACTTCTGATATATATTACAACATAGATGAACCCTGAAGGCATTATACTAAGTGAAATAAGGCAGACACATACAAATATATATGATTCAATTTTATGAAGTATCCAGAATAGGTAAATTCATAGAAACAGAAAGTAGAATAGAGGTTACCAGGACTTGGAGAAGGGGGTAATGAGAACTTACTGCTGAAGGAATACATAGTTTCTCTTGGTGGTGATATAAACATTTTGGAACTAGTAGTGACAGTTGCACAACATTGCAAAAGTAATTAATTGTGAATTTAGGTAATGGCTCTCATTCGTGCTTAAAAAATGGTTAAAATGGCAAATTTTATGTTATATATATATTTTATCAAAATACAAGATATTTTACAAATAAGTTCTTGTTGGTTTTCAGAAGATGGTCTATAGCTAAATCTAGCAATTGCTAACTTTTATCTAGAACTTTGTTCTAGTTCTAAGGATTTTACAACTAATTCATTGCCACTTAAAACAGCTTTGTGAGGAAAGTACTTACTTGTGCTATATCCATTTGATAAATGAGGAAAGTCAGACCTAAAAATGTTGTTGATTTTCCCAAAGTCACACAGCTAGTGACAGGTACAGGATTTAACTCAGTTCAGAGGCACCTGGTGGCTCAGTGGTTGAATGTGTCTGCCTTTGGTTCAGGGTATGATCCCTAGGACCTGGGATCGAGTCCCGCATCCTGCTTCTCCCTCTGCCTATGTCTCTGCTTCTCTCTGTGTCTCTCATGAATAAAAAAATAAAATCTTTAAATAAAATAAATCCAGATAGTTCAGAGGCCACATTTCTCAATCACACTGTGCTGCCCAAACCCAAACCATCTTTTTCTCTAGCCATTACTTTTCAGAGGATACTCCATTGTAATATAATTGTAATATTTCAATTATATTACATTAAAAATATACCTTAAGTTGTGTATTTTTACATAGCTTTTGGGGTTAAATAGTGTAACCAAAAATTCATGTCCTTTCAAGCCTGTGAATGTGATATTATTATGAATAGGGTCTTAGAGACGTAATCAAGTTAAACACACAGTCATACTGGATTAGGCTGGACCTTAAACCCGTGATGACTTGTGTTCTCTAAGAAAAGGCATTTTGGAGAAAGGGCCATGTGAAACCATGGCAGGGATTGGAATGATCCATCTGCAAACCAAGCAATGCCAAGAATTCTGAGCAACAGTAGGGAGAGGCAAGGAAAAATCTCCTCCTAGAATCTTCAGCCAGAACATGGCTCTGCTAATTCCTTGATTTCAGACTTCAAGCTTCCAGAGTCATTAAAAAATAAATTTCTCTTGTTTAAAGACATTGAAGATTGTGACACTTTGTTACATCAGTCCAGGGAAACTAGTATAGATAGTGTACAAGTATTCTTTTTAATTTTGCAGATATGTTTCATTGAGATTCAAAATCTTCTTGACTGATGTTTCATTGTAGTATATTTGTATCTATAAGGAAAATCTGCTTGCAATTTTAAATAAACAATTATGTGTTACAAAGTTTGTAAAATTCTAGTGGTGCTAATGCTGGCACTATATTTTGATAATAAGCTTTTGTTCTATAGTTTTGTCCTAGCAGGTGGTAGAGAGCATAAAGAATAATCATATTTTTAAAGTTCTATTATTAAAATTCATTTGAAGATAAAAGGTCAACCATGAAGAATTTATGATTATATATTGAAGATGAAAAAAAGTAAGCAAATTTCACAATGATTTTTCTGAAGTATCTATGTTGACTATATTTAATAATCATCTGATCTCTATTTTCCCAGTAGACACAAGTACCGGCCTAGTTTATCTGAAATAAACTCTGAGAATGTTATATGCAGCATGGCACTTACTCCCCTTGCTAGAACACACACACACACATACACACACACACACAATCAAATCCAGTATGCACATAATTGAAAAAAAACTTTGATAGTTGAAAACAAAACAAAATGTTATTGATATAAATGGAATTTAGACAACCACTAAGAGATAAAATTAGTTAAAGATCTATTTGAAAGAGCAAAGTATCTAAATATTTAAGAAAAACAGTACTAGAGATTATATATTTTTTTACTGACATTTCAAAACAAGTATTAAAAAACATATAATATTGCTTTTTAAAATAGGGCTCTATGTCTAAACAATGAGCAGCTGGAGGAGTTGTAAATGCTTAATTGTGACTAGTAATTTTGAGATTGCTCTTGCTTATTAAACATGAGACTCAAACCAGTTGGTTTGGTCAGAAAATCTAAACAAGGCTTGCCATCTATTTTAGGTGCTGGTCTCTATATTGGATATTGGGCTAATCTATAATCAAAAAGAAAGTAAGAGAAAATTTGCCATCACCATTATTTGAAGTATTCAGTACAACAGAATTTTAAATATACTTCTTCAAGTATTATAGTGTTTATTGACTTCTTTCGACCTTCTGCTGGGACCTAGAAGAGCAGTAAACAAGGCAGATATGATCCTTGCCTGCATGGAGTTTCTACCTAGCAGGAGTGACAAATGTTGAGCAAATAATTATAAAACATAAATGTGTTAGACAAATAATAAATAATGAAATAATTAGCCATAATGATAAGAAATGTAATGAAAAGAACATACTGTATTAGATTCTTGGTTAAGTTGGGTTAGAAACCCAACTCAAATTATTTTTAACAACAATGGGAAATTAAGGAGCTATCTTCAGTTAATATGTCAGCAATACATAAACTGAAATGAGGAAGGATAGTTTTGAACTTGGTGGGACCTGTAAAGAAGTAAGCGCCATAGAAATGGAAATATATGTAGTAGAGTGTGTGTATAAGATTGAAGAATGTTAAGATGAATGACAGGATGTAAAAATCAATAGGATTTTCAACCAATTTGTTGGAAGAGAGTGAAAGAAAGGAGTTAAAATGAGTTTGAGGCTTTGACTGTATTACTTGAGGGGTGAGTGCTACTATCAATGAAAAGAGGAAACAAGGTCAAAAATTCAGCTAGGGATAAATCCTCCAAGAAAACTCAATATCAGGAATAATCAAAGAAGTATGAGAAACCAAGGGAACCTATTAATAGCTACAGAAAACATCGAGAAGGAAAGCCAGGAGATAACTGCTGGCTTTGGAGACAGAATATCATCCAGGGGTTTTGAGAAACCCCATTTTGTGTTGCAGTGAGAAAAGAAGCCACACATGAAAGGATATGAGGTGTTTTGCTCAACTGTTTAGAATCAGTGTCTGTTCACTCTTGCCAGCCTTAATCCTTGACATATGGCTGTGCCCCCTCCCTGCCCCACCTTTTCATCACTTTGCACATCTAATTCATAAACACCTTCTACTGATTTTATTCATTAAATGCTCTCAGTCTGCCCATCCCTCTCTTTTCCCATTCCCACGACACTTTTTCCAAGCCAGGTCTACTACTGTGTCTCTCTATTTAATCACTGTAACAACATCGCTCAATCTATTCTGTGCATAGCAACTAAAGTGATCCTTTAAAACACATATATCTGATCTTGGCACTAAGCAGTTGAATATCCTTTAATATCATTCATTTTCTCTCAAGATAAAGACCAAACTCTTCAGTATGGCTCTGTTAGCTATGAATGATTTGAATGTGATATATCTTTTCCAGCCTCATTTATCATTATTCTTCTCCAAATATTACAATCTAGTTACACCGATTTCCTTTGAGTTTTTCATATATATTAGTCTCCATTATTTACTGGATCGAAATATCTATCAGGCAGGAAGATCTATCATTTTCATTATTATTTCCTTTTTGCCTTCTTTACTACATGGAGTATAGTAAGGTAGTATGTTTTTAATAAATGTTTGTGGAGAAAATACACATGATAAGGAATTTTCCTATCCTGATGGTAATGGGGCCCAGTAGCATAGCATAGTTTTAGAAGACATTCAAGGTCAGTAAGACCTACTTTCCAAAGGATCTTTTATGAGCAAGAAGAGTCTTTTTGGATAATACAAATAAAGAGGAAAACTGCTGATTTTAGATATTTAAATCATCAAGATGCCTTCTCAGAAGCATGATGCAAATCATTATCTGAAGATTTTTAATCTTTCATGGAGTTCAACTAGTGAAACCACTTAGTATCTCATACTACCTCTGACCTTCAATGTTTATATTCAAATTTCCTTGTTAGCTCTGTTTTAATCTCTAGGGCAAATATCAGTCTTATCAACCTGCAAGGAATTTGATAATATTGTGTACATAAATGTCCATTGTCATTAGAATTATTTTAAATACTATTCCAATTTTATTTCTGGAAACTTTGATAGATACAGATTTCAAATAACTCAATTTTAAAATATTAATTAATTTGCTCATAATTTAATTTATGTTAACCCCTTAGTAATAAAAAAAAATATTTTCCATATGTCGGTTACTTGTTAGTTGGCTTGTTTTATTTTTTCTGCCTTCTATGCTTCTCTCTGCTATGATTGTGGGTTCCTGGTTCACTTATGTTTCCCTAGTGTTGTATATTTCAGTGAATGCACCTCCATTCTCTTGGTTGGGTAGGCAGATTTCTCCCTTTCCTTAATCCCCACATGCAGTCCATCAGATCCAACAACCTAAAGAGCACACTGACTATGGGCTTTGGGTAACATGATTTTCCTTTTTGCTTCTGCTGACCTATGGGTAGTAAATAGTTTCCCCAAAGAGAGAGAGAAAGGGAAGCCAACAAAAACTGTATCCGGTATTATGGCCCAGTTTTGGATCACCAACCGTGTCAAATTTACTGCACATTATTTGTTAGAAATGAATTGCTAAATATGGTGTTTGCAACATCCATCTTTATAAGGGTCTGTTTTAAATACTTTTGCCACTTTTTAAATAGTGTAAGTATCTATAAAAATTTATCTTCATTCACCTTTTTCTTCTTCTTTTTTAATTGTTCTCATGTATCTCATCCCTACATATATTTTAAATAATGAGAAATAATTATTACTATTTTAAACAGTCAATACTTATTTAGATTTATATGCACATTTTTTTTTGGCAGTCTTTGTTTATTTCTGTATTATAATACCTTCATCTGGAATGTATCTCTTCCACCTGAAGAACTCTTTTGAAGTTCCTTCTACTTTGTGGGTTTCCTGTCAACACATTTTCTCATTTTTTTTGGTGGAAAAAAGTTTTATTTGTTCTCATTTCAAAAGAATATATATATAATTTAATTACTGAATGTAGGTTCTAGATTGAAAGTTTTTACTTCCAGTCCTTTAGAGCTGTCACTCCATGGTCTTTGGCTTTCAATGTTTTTGTTAAAAAGCCAGGAATGGGTCGTGTTGTTCACATTTTGGAAATAATCCCTCCTCTCTTCAGTTTTGATTCTCCTATACTTTTTGTCTTTGGCTTATAGTAGTTTTACCATGTTGTACCTGAGTGGTTTATTTTATACATTTCTTTATATATCTGTCATGTTCGGAGTTCAAAGATCCTCTAAAATTTGGGACAGGATATGATCTATCAATTTGAGAAAATTTTGATGAATACCTATTTTAATATTGATTCTGCCTTATATTCTCTCATCACTTTTTTACATTCCAATTAAAAATATATTTAGGGTTGTCATTATATTTCATGTCCCTCTCACTATTTTCTTCATTTTTCCATTCTTCTTATTCATGTATTTTCTTCAATCTAGAAGTTTTCTATTAATAACATTTTCAGTCCTCTAGCTGTCTTTTCTGCCATGCTAGTTGCTCAATCAATTGATTGATTATATCAATCAATTACTTATTCAATTGATTGAATCAATTGATTACTTATTTTTCAATCCCAGAATTTCTATTTAATTGCTGTCTATGGATTCTAGCTCTTCAGTCACATCGTATATGTTTGTTTATTTTAGGGACATATTAATAAGTTACTTTAAGTCCTATCATCCAAATTGTCAAGTGAAAAGTCAGTAAGACACTAAGAGCTATAGGTACTGTTGGTGGCAGGGAGTGTTATATGGACTTCAGAGTGTTTATTACGATTATCATGGCAAAGTTAATATTCATAACAAAATTCAAACTATATTCTCTGGTAACCCCAATATCTAGATTACCTAAGGGTCTTATTTTATTACGTGTTTATATATTTTTCTTTCAGTCTCTTGATTTTTTTTCTGCCGCAATTTTTAAATAAATGCTTAATATTTTATATAAAATAATAGTAGAGCCTCTGGATCATGGTGTAGTCAATTCTCACTATTTTTGGTATTTATGTTATAAAGTCACTGAATTAGTGAATATTGAACCAGTGTTCCTAGAGGAAACACAAGATCAGGTTCCTAGGGGCATTGGGTCATAGTATTCTCATCATTCAATCAAACATACCTTTGTTTTACTATGTGTGTTTCTATTTAAAGAGATCTTATTTAATATACATTGTTGATTCATTAACATTGAACCCCTGGCCAACAGCACTCCAACTCATGCCTAGATGGAGTCTATCTAATGTGTATTTTCTAACATTGGCAAATATAGCCTTCTTACACTTAGAAGCACTAATCAGCACATCAGCCCTATGCTTTAGGCTCATTTTAAACAGTGAAATCACAAAAAGAGAATATCACAATGCAAAATATCTGGCACTAAATACAACATCACAAAAACGACACTTTTTTTTAAGATTTTATTTATTCATAGAGACAGAGAGAGAGAGACACAGGCAGAGGGAGAAGCAGGCATCATACAGAGAGCCTGATGTGGGACTCGATCCCGGGTCTCCAGGATCACGCCCTGGGCTGCAGGTGGCGCTAAACCGCTGCACCACCAGGGCTGTCCCTGAAAAAGACACTTGTTTACAGTATGAGAACTGAAACGAAAACAAGGCAGTGTCTGTCATCTGTTCAGCTTCAGCTGAGAATGTTTTGGGCAATTCAAATTTTTCATCACTCTCTTCATGTCCACAATGACCACACACACACAAATAAACCCAAACAACAAAGAAACAAAACCCCAAACAAAACACAGCTAAGTATTGATTTGGGGGGGCTTCAAATAAATTTTAGTGAGGAGACAAATTTGCAAATATGAAATCTTTGAAGAATAAGGATTAACTGTATCTGTCCAGGACAGAACTTAATTTCCTGCTTGCAAGATAATTATGTTCATCAACTGGTGGCTGAAATGATTCTACGATCTTATTTAAAAGCATTTGGAAATGTTCCTCTTCATTGATGGACTTTAAACTCCAAATTTGTCTCTTACTAACACCATATTATTTTTAAAATGAGATTTTAGCTTGTTAGCAGCCATCTTTTAAACACTTAACCCAGTGCCTGAGCAGTTTAGGAATCCCCAAATGCCTTGAGGAACCTGTATAAAATATTAGACCCTTATCTTATTATCTCTCTATATCCAGGATGATCCTAGCTCCTACTTTCCTTCTTGCTTCACTGGAGCCTTGAACTACAATTTTCACCTTCTTAACTCAGTATGACTCTGAATTCTCTAACCTATAAATTTCTGTCTGAACTCTATGCCCTGCTATGAAAATTAGAAAAAAAAAATGCCCCTAGGAAAAAAGCTGTGGTGAGTATCAGCTCATTTTATTTTTTTTTCTCTAGGACCTTTGTCTCTCAAATCCTCAGTGCCTGAATTGTTCTCCTAAGATTCCAGACGAATATTTTTGTATTTTTCAAAGTTTACACTTAGTGGGAAGGTTAGTCAATATGAGCTCTTCCTTTTTTTTAGGCTGATAGAACAAAATCTGATATGTTATCTATTTCATGAATAATGAATAGGCATTCAGTTCACGTGCCAAAAAGTTTAGTAATTATTATTTAAACATATATTTTAATACCTACTGTGTAATAAGCACTTGGAATATAGCATTGAGTAAAATATATATAGTGGTTTTTCTCAGGGGGTTTAGCATCTAATGAACAATACAGAACTAAAAAAAAAATAACATTGTATAATAAGGTTGATAAGAGCAGAGATTATTGTGCTGTAGGGATACATCTGAGGAGTACTTAACTGGGAATTGTGTACTCAGGGAAGACTTAATAGTAATTAAATATAATCCTGAAGATCGAATAGAAGTTAGATAGGAGGTAGAGGATTTGGGAGAAAGGGGAAAGAACATTTTTAAAAGTTTGTTAAACATCATAGAAGAAAAAAACTGGCTTTAAAAGAACTAAAGAGAAAATTATGCCAAAAGAATGAAAATAGATGAGATTGAAGAGAAGACAATTCACTGGGGTTTTCCAAGAGCTTTCATGACTCCTGGCCTTATCATAATTAATTTATCCAATTGCCTTTTGTTGACTATTTAGGTTTTTTTTTTCTTTAGAATAATTTCTCATTAACACTCCCAAAGAACATTCTTGGAGGAAACTATTTTTTGAATATTCATGTTAAATTCCAGAGATTACACATGTGGTAATCATAGGATATTAGGGTGTTTATTTTAAGATTTTGTTATGTGCTGTGAATTTGATGTTTAGAAAATCTACCTTTTTGTGTGTGTTCCCACTGAAGGCATTTGGGAGTGCTGAACCTTTTCTAGTCTGGACATTATGCTTTTGGTAAAAATTCCACAGCATTGAAAACATTTCCTTCTGGAGGCAGTAAAGTTGCTTCAGAGGCAATTTGTACTGCCTGCTTTCCTTTCTAGTTGCTGCATGCTTTTTCAGCTGGAACATTTGATAAGAACTTCCCGTTAGCAATCTTATTACTGGTTTACTCCTTACAATATTACCTACTTCTTGTGACAAAACATTTTACTGTTCACTTTGCATGTTCCTGATTCTCTGTTCATCTAATAGCATTTTAGTTTTCACTGGTTACCCAATTTCAACATCTTATTGGCTAACCAAGGGGAATATCACTTCTCCTTGATGACTTTGAGTCACATTTTGACTAAAACTGGAATGTCTTTCTGGTACTGTTCCTCTCAAGTGTGAACTTATTTTATTGGGATAACAATTCAGAATTAATCTATACATTTTATCTTTACAAGCATACACAATAATATTCAATACTCAACAATGTAGTAGAGAATTATGATTATAAAAAGTAACATTATTTCCCTAAATTGCTAATAATATAAAAAGCACTAAAAAAAAAAAGCACTTATGTAAATCATGTATAGTATAAAGCTGGCAAATTACTATTTAATATTTAAGTCTTGAACATTAAAGCAAAATATTCTTACTATATGTTTGAGAGTTAATATTCTCACTATATGTTTGAGAGTTTGCAAATATTTAGCTTTAGTATTGAACTTTTTATCTAAAGAATAATATATTTTAAAGATAATTTGAAATTTGGCCCTTAAAGGACTAAACTGGATAATGATTTGTACTTCTTATTAAATAGATAATTTTTAGGAAATAGTTCATTATTGGATTTTTGGTTTAGCATTATAATTTTTGTAATTTATTATTTTCAAAGGCAGTATATTATAATGCCCATTTCTTACTAAAGAAATGCATTGCTTTAATTAAAATAATTTATTAATTTATAAAACACTAAGAATTTGTCAAAAAGTAATTAAATTGTAGTAAGAAAAGCAGTGGTTTCTATTACAAAGTCATTGGTTGTTGGGCAATGAGGATCTCTTGACTTTATAACTCCTTTTTCCTTAGCATGGCCTCATAGTCTTCTGAAAGATGATAGGGAATACTTGAGTATTTAGGTCAAAACCCCATTTGAATCAGTAACATATTAAAAAATTATCAAAATTTTCAATAAATTATGACTAAAAATTAAGTCAGAATTAATTTATGCAAGGATGCAAATGAGTTTAATCAAAATGTAGCTTAAACAGTTTAAATTCTTTTACAATCAATATTGAAATAAATTGAATATGTTAATAAGGGTATTAAAAAGTATATATTAAAGAATTTACCATTCATGAGAAATTATTCATGAGAAACCTTGAATGTCTATGAGCCATCTGTCTTGTTCATCACTGTGTGTCGGGTGCCTAGCACAATACTTTAGCCCTAGCAAGTACTTAATTATAGATGAATACAATAAGATGGTGAAAAAGACTGACTCAATTAGAGAGGTAGCCTAGACAACTACCCAGCAGCTGCATTTAAGTAATGATTTCTTTTAACATCATAATAATGCTTCAGTTGTTATTGTTATTTTCATGTTCCAGGAGAAAAAAATATAATAGTGGTTTTTGCAAATTACAATGTATTAAATTCTCATTTAAGTAAAATCACAACTCTGCTGGTATAAATGTGATTAGTTGAAGGAGTAGTTAATATATACTGCATGGTTACTATATGCTTAGGACTATTCTAGGTTTTTACAATTAATCTTCATGCCAACTCTAAGATAGGTACCATTGTTCCCTCCAGTTTATACTGTTATGTTATAAAATATGATAAATTTTAAATATTCCATCTCTCTCTATATATTATCACACAGAGTATACTTTTTTGAAAAAATGATAAGCTTTCTCTTTTATTAAAATTATATAGAGCTACTACTAAAAAAGTCCAAGTAGTCCAAAAAATGCAATGGAGAAAGGAAGAAAAAAAGAAAACATGTAGAAAGCATCTGAGATATTATCATTTGTTAACAAATTTGTTAACAAATTTGTTAACAATTGAAAAACATTGGTCTAGACTTATCTCTATAAAAATATAAAGGCATATAGATAGATAGAACTAATTTTAAAACCTAACATTATTTTATATATCATTTTAACATAAGTCATTAAACAATATATATTTTATAAAAGGAAAATAAGTTTACAATGAAGCAGTTGTTAAATTTCTGATATATATTTCTTTATAAATGACATAAATATTTCTCCACTTATAAAAGGAATACTGTGAAGAGCTTTAAGGTTATGAGTTCATTATGTGTGTTTTTTTGTAATATTATATTTCAATTTTAGACTGTATTGAGTTCTTGACAAAAATAATGAGGAAATTATCTCACTTCTATTTCTTTTTCCTTCATCCCTACATTATATTATTTAATTGTACTTTTATTTTTAAATTGTCAAGGTAAATACTACTTTTTTGCAGTTATGAAACTAATTGGCTACTAGCTTTATATCTATCCAAACTCTATTCACCACAATATAAATGTTATAGGATTTTTTAATTTGATTAATCTGTTAATCATTTTTTTGAAGGATTTTGATGTCTCTGACTTTATTGGTGTTCAATTTGCCAACATATAGAATAACACCCAGTGCTCATCCCATCAAGTGCCCCCCTCAGTGCCCGTCACCCAGTCACCCCACCCCTCACCCACCTCCCCTTCTGCCACCCCTAGTTCGTTTCCCACAGTTAGGAGTCTCCCATGTTCTGTCTCCCTTTCTGGTATTTCCCACTCATTTTTCTCATTTCCCCTTTATTTCCTTTCACTATTTTTTATATTCCCCCAATGAATGAGACCATATAATGTTTGTCCTTCTCCGACTGACTTATTTCACTCAGCATAATACCCTCCAGTTCCATCCACGTCGAAGCAAATGGTGGGTATTTGTCGTTTCTAATGGCTGAGTAATATTCCATTGTATACATAAACCACATCTTCTTTATCCATTCATCTTTCAATGGACACCGAGGCTCCTTCCACAGTTTGGCTATTGTGGCCATTGCTGCTAGAAACATTGGGGGTGCAGGTGTCTCAGTTTTTCACTGCATCTGTATCTTTGGAGTAAATCCCCAACAGTGCAATTGCTGGGTCGTAGGGCAGGTCTATTTTTAACTCTTTGAGGAACCTCCACACAGTTTTCCAGAGTGGCTGCACCAGTTCACATTCCCACCAACAGTAAGAGGGTTCCCTTTTCTCCACATCCTCTCCAACATTTGTGGTTTCCTGCCTTGTTAATTTTCCCCATTCTCACTGGTGTGAGGTGGTATCTCATTGTGGTTTTTAATCTGTTAATCTAATGTAGTTTATCATCTAATATAATTTTCATATATGCTATCTTTCCAATATCCAAGCTTGTTAGAGAATTCCTATTTGTTATTGTAATTTTGAAAAACAGATTGCCTGAATATAAATTTCTTATGCTACCATCTTTTTCTCTCACAATTTTTAAGGTATTATTATACTATATTCTGAAGTTGAATGTTATTATGGAAGAGGCTAAAGAAAACATTTTTAAGACATATTTTATATGATTTGTTTTAACTTTCACTTTTAAGCCCTTAAGTTCAACCCTTTAGTTTCAAAAATGTTTTTCAGTAATTTTAAATTACTGGACCCATTTATTCCACCTTTCTGTTTTTCTCCTGAGATCCACCCATTATGTACTTTTTCTTCCAAATAAAATATGTTCTTGGGGATCCCTGGGTGGCGCAGCGGTTTGGCGCCTGCCTTTGGCCCGGGGCGCGATCCTGGAGACCCAGGATCGAATCCCACATCAGGCTCCCGGTGCATGGAGCCTGCTTCTTCCTCCGCCTGCGTCTCTGCCTCTCTCTCTCTCTGTGACTATCATAAATAAATAAAAGTTAAAAAAAATTATCTAGACGTTCACTGGATAAAACAGAAATTTAAAAAAAAAAATATGTTCTTTGCAATATCTTTTATAAATGCATACTTTTATATATGCAGTTGGATAATATCACATAAATGTTAAATATAATAAAATGGGAGAATGTTTGTAGATGGACTTGAATAACTAGCTAACTTCAGTGTTGCTACATTAATAGATTAGTGTTGGTTGACTCCACATCTTTTGCTTTATAAAGATAAGGTATAGGTTCTTAATAGCATAAACCAAGCCAAAGTAAATGTTGTGTCTTGTATTTTGTTTTGTTTGTTGGTGTCTTTTTTTTATAAAAACATATTTTGTAAAAATGCTGATAGAGTTCTGGCATAGTCCATTTTAGCCATTAACTTTTTCAAAGCTTTGTTTTTTATTCAATATGATTTGAAATTTAGAAGAAAATCTTAGAACATTGGGCTATCTTGGTTATCTGTGCTTATTTTAGCACAGTTTCCATAGGAAAAATCTTTTCTCCTTATCTTCCACCATATACTTCCAATGATCTAAACAATAAATTATTTTATAGCATTTCAGTTAAGACATGTTTATTTTCTCAACTTTCTGCCATAAATCTTTGCCATATCTTAATATTATCTGGTAATCTCTAACAAATTCCAATTTTTGTAGCATTTCTACTCTCTGTGCACTCAATTTCTTTCTTTTTTTTTTTTTGTGCACTCAATTTCTAAGAGATTAAGCGCTCACTGGAGCTTTCCTGATATATCTGTTCTTTCTTAGAATTGAATGCTAAACTCTTCAATTCTGTAAACTGTAAAATATCCTAAAAATATTTTTTCATTTGGTTTATATTGCTTGCAACCAAATAACTATTTGCAAATAAGAGAATAAAATGATTTTTCTTACCCTTCCAAAAATTCATGATCCCAGGCAAAAAAATAAATAAGATATTTACAAAGTCATATTTGGCATGTATTATTTGTCTTTAAATATTTGTGATAATTTTACAAGTCTTTCCATATAAAGTGTAAATTTTATCTTTACTGTTGTTCAACCTGTTCTTGGAGTGGAACTTTTTCTGGTATTAAAATATTTCAGTAGTAAATATTGTTAACAGGAAAAGAGTAAAGTTGAGATTTAAAAGTGAAATGTATGGTAAAATACAGCAGGATTGAAGTAGAAGTTTTGTAATGCAACTTGGAAAATTCAAAGTATCTCCCTTCTTGTCTTTGAGAGAATGGAAACCTGATTTACATGAAGGGAACCCAGAAGGACACGTGGTGTCTTGTCACATCCTAATATGCTATAAGAAGAAGTCACAGAGTGTCAGGCTATAACGAGTGTATCACATTGATGATGAGAGAAATACCATGAGTCCATATGACACTATCTTTATGACTCAGCCAAGATAATGCAAATAAATATTTTCAGGAATTTTCCCTATATCTAATATCCATATTACTCTTCTTATAGAGGCAGCAAATACTGGAAAATTTCTTTAAAGCCTATACTTAGTAGCAAAAACAATTAGAAAAATTTACCTTTTATGGCTCTGGAATTATGGAGAATTGAATGTTTTACTATACATTATTTTTTTTTAATTTTTTTAAATTTTTATTCATTTATGATAGTCACACACAGAGAGAGGGAGGCAGAGACACAGGCAGAGGGAGAAGCAGGCTCCATGCACCGGGATCCCGACGTGGGATTCGATCCCAGGTCTCCAGGATCACGCCCTGGGCCAAAGGCAGGCGCCGAACCGCTGCGCCACGCAGGGATCCCTATACATTAGTTTTTTATTCTAAATATGACTTACAATTTATTTGAAATTAAATCTAAACAAATCCTACTAAGGGTTTTTTTTTAGAACCTTTCAAATTCTATAGTTACATAACAACCACATTTTTATAAAACAGTTCTAATTCTAAGCCCTGATTTGTAAGAGAGAGAGAGTAACTACCCTGTTTGAACCTAGCAGTTTGTTTCAATGAAAATTTTATTTTTTTATTTTTTTTTTAATTTTTATTTATTTATGATAGTCACAGAGAGTTAGAGAGAGAGGCAGAGACACAGGCAGAGGGAGAAGCAGGCTCCATGCACCGGGAGCCCGACGTGGGATTCAATCCCGGGTCTCCAGGATCGCGCCCTGGGCCAAAGGCAGGCGCCAAACTGCTGCGCCACCCAGGGATCCCTGTTTCAATGAAAATTTTAAAGGAGACTTGGTTACCAAATGTGTGTTATGCTCAGCTATTAACTCTGTTACAAGTAAAAGATTTTAACAGAAATCTTAGTCCCAATAACAAGGTCCAACAAAATACAGTATCTTATGTTCTGTCAATAGCCAGCCTAAAGACCTAAAGAGTGGTGATAGAGTGATAGATAAGTAACAAAAGACCCAAGAGTTTTATAAGTGACTGTGTTCATAAAAGGGAATTGGTTTTATAGTGGTAAAATTATAGCAAGAACTAGTTCTGGCCACATGAAGATATATTCCTATTGTGGGTTGAATTATGCACTCTCCCAAATTCATATGTTGAAATTTCAACCCTTAGTACCACAGATTGTAACCATATTTGGAGACAGAAACTTTTAAGAGGTAATTAAGGTTAAATGAGGTTATATGAGTGGCCCTGATCCATGTAATTGTATTTGGAGACAGAATCTTCAAAACGGTGGTTAAGTTAAAATGAGTGCAGTAAGGTAGGGCATTATTCCAATATGACTGGTATCCTGATAAGATAAAAGGAACTAGGAGCATGCACACAGAGAAAAAAAAAAAACATGTGAGGGGACACCAAGAAGACTCCCCATCTGCAAGCTAGGGAAAGAGGCCTCAGGGGAAACTAAATCTGCTGATGCCTTGATCTTGGACTTCCAGACTCCAGAATTAGGAGAAATGAGTTTCTGCGGTTTGAGTCACCCAGTACGTGATACTTTGTTACAGTGGCCCTAATAAACTAATATAATTCCCATCTTTCAAAGGTTTCTCTTTCACAATAGTGGATGTTTGTGTTTGCTTGTTTTTGTTTTTTAACCTCTTAGTATGAATTAGATACATTTCTCTTTATGTGGAACCAAGTACAGTCAAACTATTTATGGTATAGTTAATTTTTCAAGCTTCTAAGTGTCTAACGCAGCACAGGCATGCATACTAAATTCACTTGACTATTACTGTGTTTTTTTTAAGAACCCAATATGTAATTCTATAGCATATGCTTTGATATTTGTGGTGTACTAAAAATTCAAGTACATCTTACTGAAACTCTCTCTCAGCATCAGAGAAAAGTTTAGCAAAAGAAAATGTTTTACTGAATTAAATTCATAGTGCTTACACAGCCTAAGAACATGCTCCCAAAGATCTCAATAATACATTTCACTATTCTCATAGGCTACAAAATTACCCAGTATGAACCTTGGACTGAACTATTATTTGAATCATTGTATCCTCCTAACTCAATTAAGTGAAATATAGGTGAACGAAATAGAAAAAAAAAATGGCTGAATTGAGTCTTCGAGGATTTGCTTTTATTTACCTAATTTTACCAGGCTTTGATTTGAGTCTGTTGGTGACCACTGAGAAAGCAGTTGATCATTGCTTTCATATGAAAAATTCCTGGTCAAGATATAAACTCTAGTAATCATTTACTCGTTGCATTTGACGCTCCTAAAAATCAAATTTCTTATGCTATCCTTTAGCCTTAATTCCAAATGTATTTGCACACATAGAGATGCTATAATATAATCAAATAATCAAAAGATACTATCCTCCTGATTGCCAACTACTATTGTAGGGCTGATCTGCTCTTGGTTATGTAATTTGACTTCAACTGAATGGATGTTGCCAAATTCTACAATTTTTACTGCTTTTAAGAAGATATACAGGAAATCACCAGACCAGTATATGAAAAGGATAAAGGAAATCAGTAATACTGTTTAACTTCAGTCAGCCAACTGCTTTCCTTTGGCATAACATTAATCCCCTTCAGGGACCTTCTAGAACATATATTTGCAACCCCAGTTTAGAGAAGAAACTGAAGCTTAGATAAGGCTAAAATACTTATCAAATGGATAGATAATGCTATTTCAAGATTAATTTTCCTAAAACCATTTTAGACCAACTGAGTCATCTGTCTCTTGTAAATATATAGTAACTCATTGTACTTGCATTATTCCTTGTGACATTTAAGGTCACTGTGAGCACTGAGATATAGAAGTTTTAACAGCAAGTAGCCATACTAAAGAAGAAATCTTTATATAATGAAACATTTGGCCAAAAAAAAAAAAAAAAAAAAAAAAAACAGTGTCAGATGGACCATGAGTCAGCACAGTTTTTTCCTCCATATACACAACTTGAATCTACTCAGTTGGGTTCCTCTCTTAATTAAAATTGTGTCCTGACCGACATGATTCCACAATTTCTAAGTAAACACACTTATATTTTGAGTTATATGATGTTTTCTTCTGAAGGAGTTAAGTGGACTTTAAAAAATATCTAACTTTAATACATGGGGGCAATGCTTATATTATGGTTTGGGCATTATAAAAACAA
Organism: Vulpes vulpes; assembly: GCF_048418805.1. Lineage (NCBI taxonomy): Eukaryota > Metazoa > Chordata > Mammalia > Carnivora > Canidae > Vulpes > Vulpes vulpes. Next base: position 89,543,892 of record NC_132786.1, read on the forward strand.
CAATAATATTTACTTAGAACCCATGGGTTTGCTAAATTATTTCACACGTTAGGTAAAGATGCAGAATAGTGTAAGTTGTTTATTTGAGAAAGAAATCCGGTATGAGTATATCATCATTAATATGAATATTCACTGTATTATTGCTTTACTGGCATACTCCTTTATTTTTCCCTTTCACAACTCAAAAGAAGATCATTCAAGACTCAGTTACTTGTCATTCCTTTTTCACTAGACAAAAAGCAAAGAAAGAAAATGAAGGAAGGCATTTGCTTGTGCTAAGAAAGCCTCCTTTAGCAAGCTGAAAGGGGCTGTAATTAGTTCTAAAATACCATCTTATATCCACTGTGCATATATTTTTCCACACAAAAAAATTGAACATTGGAGACCAAAGGGCCTGGAATGTAAAATGATGCAGCTAAACTTCATTTAGAAATAGTTGTAATGCAATTCCCAGTTGCTGGATTGATTTGATCTTCTTATCTTGGGAAGAAATTGAACCCTGCAATATCCCTAATATTTTCTAACTCCTCTCTGATTATTGTTATAAACCGACAGTGATTGATTTTGAGTAATTATTCTGAAAAATGAATTAGATTAAAAAATAATCTTCTTGATTATAGAGGAGTCTAGTTGATTTTTGTAATTAGTCCCTTTTTAGAAAGAATGATGAGATCACATTTGATTAACACAATGGATTTCTTACATGCTATTTGCTTTGCTTTGGAAAAAAAACTATATGTTAAATGCCAAATTTTTAGTAAAATCCCAATCATGGGTAAAATTCTTCTGGAGGGAAATAGCATATAATTAAAGTAGACAGAATAGCAGAAGCAGGGGGTCTGAAGTGTGTATTTTTGGCTTAGCCATCAGTTATCTCTGTGAACCCAGATGACCTCTCTGGATCTAATTTTCTGCATCTGTAAAATGAAGCAGTTCAAGATGCTCTCCAAGGTCCTTTCCTCTTCTAACATTCTGTTTTTATGTATTACATAATTCTATCTTATGTAAATTAATGGCTCATTTTCCATGTAGACTCTAAAGGAACATTGGAGGGCGATTAAGGGAAAGTGTAAAGAAAGACAATCTAATAGGGGAAATCATAGTTCCTTTATGTTTCATTGCTTATAGGAAGGTACTCTCAAGAGTAGTGCTTCTTAAACTTTAATTTGCATTCCAGTCATCGGGAATCTTCTTAAAATGCAGACTCCAATTCAGTAGGTTTGAGGAGAGATCTGAGAATATGCCTCATCGCTAGTACATTCCCAAATAATGTCCTTGCTGTTGGTTCTGGAGCATATTTTGAGTAGCAAAGCTCTAATTGTAAAACAAAAGTGTATATAAGAATCTGGGAAATAGTTAAAAATTCAGATTTTGGGGTTAGCTCCAGAGATTCAGAGATCAAATGAGGTCTGATCATAAACACTGAATTCTTAACAAACATCTTGTGTGATATTTGATGTCAGTGGTTCAGGAATCAAAACTTAACACAGTTGTGGATTCGTGGAAGGAATTTATCTACTAGCTCTTCTCTGTTCTGTCCAGGTTCTTTTCAGACTTCAACCAATGGTAACTTATTACTGCATTTGCTTTCAAAATAATCTTTCAAAGTCAGGGTGGTTTGCTTTTTTATTACTATTATTTTATTAGTCTTTTTCATTTCATGAATTATCTGTTGTCCAGTTAGAATGGCAGTAGTGTATGTTGGACTTTTGTTTATCTTTTGAACTTTAAGTCCAGGGATCCTTCTACCTCTTTGACAAGTATTTGTAAAGTCACCATAAAAGAAACACACTGTAGTAGAGAGAAGACCACACGTGAAGTGAGAAAGCCCAAGCCCTGGTTCTAGTGCTGCTCACCATTCATTCATTCAGTCCTTTTTTTTGTGTGTGTGTATACCTGAAATTGAGAGATCTTAGGTGTTGCCAGTTAAATTAGTTATTAAATTACTAGCTAAATTAGTTAGCATGCTCAGTAGCATGGTGTTTTAATGAGAGCATCCAACTACAAAAATGTTTAGAATTTAGAGAAAGAAATTCATAGAATGCTTTAAAGAGCCCACTTGTAGTTCTCTGATCCTAAGTAGAATATTTGAGCAATCTATTTCATTTGCGAGCATAATAGGAGAAAATAGGAGATTGATATGTGAACTGAACATGTTATATATATGATTGTGCATATGGCTCTCGGGTAATACTGAAGGTTTGTTAAAGAAAATGTCACTTTCAGAGCATGTGGGTGGCTTGGTTGAGCATCTGACTCTTAATTTCACCTCAGATCATGATCTTGGGGTCCTGGGGTCTGGCCTCATACTCAGTGGGGAGTCTGCTTAAGGATATTCTCTTTCCCTCTTCCTTTGCCCCCCCCCCCCCCCCCCCCCCCATTGCACGCTCTCTCTCTCTCTCTCTCTCTCGGATAAGTGAATAAATTTTTGGAAAGAAAGAAAAAAAGAAATAGTCTCCATCATTTTGGAGACTATATTAGCCAAAGTTCCCCAGAGAATCAGAATTAATAGTAGATATAAATATGAAGGCAGAAATAGAATGAGAGAGATAAGAGAATTATTATAGAAATTGGTTTATGCAGTTAAGGAGGCCAAAAGTGCTAGAATGTGCTGTCTTCAAGCTGAAGAACCAGAAAAGCCACTGATGGGATTTAGTCTGGTCTGAAAGCCTGAGAACCAAGAGTTCTGATGTTTGAGGGCAAGGGATTGATGTGCCAGATCAACCAAAAAGAGAGCAAATTCACTCTTCCTCCACTTTTTTTGTCCTATACAGGCCCTTTACAGATTGCATGACCCCTGCCTGCATGTGGGGAGGGCCATCTGCTTTACTCAGTTTGCCTATCCAAATGTTAATCTCTTCTGGAAGCTTCCTCACAGAAGCACCCATAAATAATGTTTTACCAGCTATCTGTGTACTTTTTAATCTAATAAAGTTACACCAAAAAATTAACCACCATAGAGATAGAGACATAAGAAAGGGCATCAAAAACTTCATGTAAAAAATTTAGAGACAAAAATTGGCAAATTACATTAAAAACCTTAAATAACTTCTATCATATAATAGAATAATTTCTCTTCTGTGAAATCAGGCCAAGAACCTTCTCTTGCCCCTCTCATGTTCATCTACTATGTTTCATTCAACAAATATTTACTTATTAGTTCTCAATTCTATAGTAAAAACTGTCCTAGACACTGGGGATAAAGTGAGGAATAATTATAATAAAACTATCCTCAAGTAGGGGCAGGTAAATAAGAAAATTAAACTTTTTTTTTTTTTTTTTTTTTTTTTTTTTTTTTTTTTTGCATACCAACTAGTGTTGGTGAAAATTTCTAAGGAAGGAAAATTAAGCAGGAAAAAAAAATAGGGCATGTTGGGAGGATGGTGATTATAATTTCTTAGGGGGGACAGTCTTCACTGAAAATGTGACATTTGACCAAGAACCTGAGGAAGGTGAAGAGTGAGCTCTCCAGTTATATCAGTTCTATCACATTCTCTGGACAGAGGGAATAGAAAGGAAGATGCTCTAGTATTTGTGGCAATTTCAAAGACCCACAGAAAAATCAATATGGCTGGATCACAGGGAGCAAAATTGAAGGAACATATTGCTTAAAAACTGTGTGTGCAATATTAAGAATTTTGGCTTTTACTGTGAGTGACATAGGAAGCTGGAGCAGTTTTAAGTAGACACATCGTATGCTATGGTTGTCATTTCAAAAAGATCACTGTGGCCCTTGTGTTGGAAACAGATACTACGAAAGAAAGATGGGCCAGGGAGATGAACCAGAATAGTGGTTAGCAAACTACAGCCCATAGATCAAATCCAGCTGGCTTGCTGTTTTAGTAAATAACATTTTATTGAAACACAGCCACATTCATCCCATTGCATATTGTTGATGGCTGCTTTCACACTGTGGCAGTTACATAGTTGCAATGGGGACCTAATGGCCTGCAGTACCTAAAATACTTACTGCTTAATGCTCTACAGAGAAAAGTGCATTCTTCTGAATTTGAAGGTTATTGAGATAATCCAAATCAGTGGTATCAGGGGCTTGTATCAGGGTAGAAGTAGCAGAGTTAATGAGAAATATTCAGGCACTGCATATATTTTGAAGATAGAAACAAAAGAATGTGCTGGCAGAGAAGAGGTATGAGAGAAGAAAAGTACTCATGAATGACTTTTTAGTTTTTGGCCTGGCCAATGGGAAGACAGAATATTGATTTACTTATTGCTTTTAGAAAAAAAGATTGTGGAAGGACAGGTTTGGAGGATTGGAGGTAGAGGTCATGAGTTTAGTCTTTGAGATAGCTAACACATCACAATAGATGTCCATATTTGGTAGGCAGTGACGCATCTCGAGTTCAGCGGGGAGGTCTAAGCTGGTTATATAAATCTGCAAGTTTTCAGCTTACAAAATTCATGCATGAGATCACAGGAAAGTAGTGGTAGAGAAGAAAGTTTTAAGTTCAGAACTGAGGCGTGGGCCTTCCCAGTTTTGAGGAGGAGGTCTTGCAGGTATTTTAAACTAAAAGTGGAATGAGAAGGAGCAGCTAGTAATATGGGGAGAGAGGGAAGAACACGTAAATCCTTGATGATCAGTGAGGAGAGTATATCAAGGAGACCATCATCAGCCATATAAATACTGCTGGTCTTTCAGATAAGCTGAGGGTGGAGAATTTATTATTGGCTTTGAACAATGTGGAGATGTGATAACCTTGAGGGAATTTTGGTGGCATATGCGGTGAAATACTGACTGGACTGCATTCAAGAGAGAATGGAAAGAAAGGAACTAGGACAGCTTATAAAGGAGATGTTTAGAAATTTTCCTATAAGAGAGAGTAGATGAGGTAGTAGAAGGATGTGGTATTTTTGCCCCTTTCTTAAGATGGGAGAAAAACAGAATATTTATATTTTGGGGGATAATTTAGTCGAGGGAAAATAATAATATCCAAAGGAAGAAAAATTTCTGGAGTGATACGTTTGAGCAAGTGTACCATGGAAGGGAAGTCTGTCAATGAAATCACAAGTTGTTCACTCAAAGTAACAGAAGGGGGATCCCTGGGTGGCTCAGCGGTTGAGCGCCTGCCTGGGATCAAGTCTCACATCAGGCTCCCTGCATGGAGCCTGCTTCTCCCTCTGCCTCTGTCTCTGCCTCTCTCTCTCTGTGTTTCTCATGAGCAAATAAAATCTTTAAAAACAAAACAAAACAAGTTACAAGGGAAGGCAGAATGTATAAGAAGATGCAAATAGGTGAAGAGATAAGATTATAACAGCTTGGGGCTTTCTCTTCTGATTGCTTTTTTCTCTTCTTTCTCTCTCCTTTTTTTCTTACTTTCCTTGCGAAGGAAGAAAAGTCAACAAGCTGAAGGGCTAAGGTTCATAACAAACATAAATTATAACAATAATACAAAATGAAAAGTATCCTAAATATCCAACAAGGGGATAATAGTGAGATAAAAGTTTAGATATTTCAGTATATGGACTATTGTGCAACCAATAAAATTACTTTGTAAAATGTTTAATAACATGAAAAAAATCCCATCAAACAATATTTATGGAAAAGGAAAACTATAACTCATTATGTTTGAGACTATTATCATCACAAATTGACAAGTTGTATAGATATTAAGACTCCAAAGTCAGAGTGCTGGGGAGTGATGGCCTGGATTACACCTCAGGTCTATCTGATTTTAAACTTAGATTACCACACAGCTTAAATTTACATTTTAAGTAACTGGATCACAGAGTTAATTGAAATTTAGCCTTTATTTTTCTTTTTAAATAAAAGTGATTACAGAGATAAGTTTCCTCTGCAATATGTAACTTTTCTTATAAACTAATTTCATTTCTTTTTAATGTTCCAGGTCATCACTCTAAACTATTGAGTTTTTATGAAAGTTCTGTCATTCAACACCTGAGCCATCCATACCTTTGTCAACACATTCATTAGGCAGCTCTTTGTCATTTGTAAATTTAAGTGTTCCAATGAAATCTTCATGTAAATCACCAATATCTTTAATGTGCTAATTCATTCTTAGAAAATAGTATATAAAAGTGATAGAATTATAAGAGGATTTTTGAATGATGCAAGAGGGTTTGTTTAACTAAAGAGAATGAATAGAGAGGGATAACTTAATAGAATGACTTTTAGGTGTAGATGAATCACAAAACAAAACCCAAATTTAGTGTGTTCATCAGAAAACCTCTCTGATGATTTCTTTAGTAAAAATACTTTCAAGTTTCAAGTTTAGCTTCAACAGACTTTTTTTTTTTTTTTTTTTTTTTTTATGATAGTCACACACAGAGAGAGAGAGAGAGAGAGAGGCAGAGACATAGGCAGAGGGAGAAGCAGGCTCCATGCACCGGGAGCCCGACGTGGGACCCGACCCCGGGTCTCCAGGATCGTGCCCTGGGCCAAAGGCAGGCGCTCAACCGCTGCGCCACCCAGGGATCCCGACTTTTTTTTTTTTTTTTAATTAACTTTTATTGGTGTTCAATTTACCAACATACAGAAAAACACCCAGTGCTCATCCCGTCAACTGTCCACCTCAGTGCCCGTCACCCATTCCCCTCCAACACCCGCCCTCCTCCCCTTCCACCACCCCTAGTTTGTTTCCCCGAGTTAGGAGTCTTTATGTTCTGTCTCCCTTCCTGATATTTCCCAACATTTCTTTTCCCTTCCTTTATATTCCCTTTCACTATTATTCATATTCCCCAAATGAATGAGAACATACACTGTTTGTCCTTCTCCGATTGACTTATTTCACTCAGCATAATACCCTCCAGTTCCATCCACGTTGAAGCAAATGGTGGGTATTTGTCGTTTCTAATTGCTGAGTAATATTCCATTGTATACATAAACCACATCTTCTTGATCCATTCATCTTTCGATGGACACCGAGGCTCCTTCCACAGTTTGGCTATTGTGGCCATTGCTGCTAGAAACATCGGGGTGCAGGTGTCCCGACGTTTCATTGCATCTGAATCTTTGGGGTAAATCCCCAACAGTGCAATTGCTGGGTTGTAGGGCAGGTCTATTTTTAACTCTTTGAGGAACCTCCACACCGTTTTCCAGAGTGGCTGCACCAGTTCACATTCCCACCAACAGTGTAAGAGGGTTCCCTTTTCTCCGCATCCTCTCCAACATTTGTTGTTTCCTGCCTTGTTAATTTTCCCCATTCTCACTGGTGTGAGGTGGTATCTCATTGTGGTTTTGATTTGTATTTCCCTGATGGCAAGTGATGCAGAGCATTTTCTCATGTGCTTGTTGGCCATGTCCATGTCTTCCTCTGTGAGATTTCTCTTCCTGTCTTTTGCCCATTTCATGATTGGATTGTTTGTTTCTTTGGTGTTGAGTTTAATAAGTTCTTTATAGATTTTGGAAACTAGCCCTTTATCTGATATGTCATTTGCAAATATCTTCTCCCATTCTGTAGGTTGTCTTTTAGTTTTGTTGACCGTATCCTTTGCTGTGCAAAAGCTTCTCGCCTCAGCAATCAGACAACAAAAAGACATTAAAGGCATTCAAATTGGCAAAGAAGAAGTCAAACTCTCCCTCTTCGCCGATGACATGATACTCTACATAGAAAACCCAAAAGCCTCCACCCCAAGATTGCTAGAACTCATACAGCAATTTGGTAGCGTGGCAGGATACAAAATCAATGCCCAGAAATCAATGGCATTTCTATACACTAACAATGAGACTGAAGAAAGAGAAATTAAGGAGTCAATCCCATTTACAATTGCACCCAAAAGCATAAGATACCTAGGAATAAACCTAACCAAAGAGGTAAAAGATCTATACCCTAAAAACTATAGAACACTTCTGAAAGAAATTGAGGAAGACACAAAGAGATGGAAAAATATTCCATGCTCATGGATTGGCAGAATTAATATTGTAAAAATGTCAATGTTACCCAGGGCAATTTATACGTTTAATGCAATCCCTATCAAAATACCATGGACTTTCTTCAGAGAGTTAGAACAAATTATTTTAAGATTTGTGTGGAATCAGAAAAGACCCCGAATAGCCAGGGGAACTTTAAAAAAGAAAACCATGTCTGGGGGCATCACAATGCCAGATTTCAGGTTGTACTACAAAGCTGTGGTCATCAAGACAGTGCGGTACTGGCACAAAAACAGACACATAGACCAATGGAACAGAATAGAGAACCCAGAAGGGGACCCTGAAATGTACGGTCATCTAATATTCGATAAAGGAGGAAAGACTATCCATTGGAAGAAAGACAGTCTCTTCAATAAATGGTGCTGGGAAAATTGGACATCCACATGCAGAAGAATGAAACTGGACCACTCTTTTTCACCATACACAAAGATAAACTCAAAATGGATGAGAGATCTAAATGTGAGACAAGATTCCATCAAAATCCTAGAGGAGAACACAGGCAACACCCTTTTTGAACTTGGCCACAGTAACTTCTTGCAAGATACATCCACAAAGGCAAAAGAAACAAAAGCAAAAATGAACTATTGGGACTTCATCAAGATAAGAAGCTTCAACAACTTTTTACTCCACACATGTTACTTAGCTTTGGTCTCTAACAGCTGGTACTTAAATGATCTTAACTAGTTTCATGACCATAAATAATATTTAGTTATATGCTGGTTACTCCCAAATTCATATATTCAGTCCAGGTCTCTTCTCTGAGCTTCAGTCACATGTATTCAACTGTCTTTTGGACATCTTCCCTGGGATAGTTCAATTATAATACATTCAAAATGGATCATTTGAGCTTTTTTTTTGCCACATCTACTGTGAAATGATGAACATTCTCCATGGTCAGACTGTCAACATTCCAGGAAATGTCACCATTAGTCTGAAAAGACATAGTTATTTTCAAATTGGGAGGAACTCTGCAGAGGGACGTCCATCATATCAGTGCAGAACTCAGTCTCCTTGGAATGGAAAGAGGCTACACCCTGACAAATGGGCAATAGAAAAGATCTGACTACTGTTCACATTATCTCTAGTCATATATAGCACATGATCAAGGGTATCACAGTGGGTTTCTGTTACAGGATAATATCTGTGTCACTTCCCATCAACTATGTTATCTAGAATGGACCTCTTGTTGAAAGTTAGAAATGTCTTGGGGAGGTGGGCGGGGGGATGGGGTGACTGGGTAACAGGCACTGAGGAGGGCATTTGACGGGATGAACACTGGGTGTAATACTATATGTTGGTAAATTGAACTCCAATAAAACATATATATATATATATATATATATATATATATATATATATATATTGAAAAAAGAAAGAAATGTCTTCATTAAAAATATATTCACAGGGTTCAGATGAAGCAGGGCATTGCTTATTATTTCAAGTCCAGAAATATGAATTAATTCTTGAAGAATATGACATTGAACTTGTATCAAATCCAGCTTCTTTGATTCAGCAAGACACAACAGTTAAAAATAAGGCAATGAGAAAAAAAATTTGGATGGCATCTATACCTACAAAAAAAGAAAAGTTCAACAGACTGATGAATAAGGTTTAAGAGTTGTCCAATATAGAAACAACAAAATTCTGGATGATTCCTAGGACCTATTTGTAACATTTTAAAGATTCAATGAAAAGACCTCTATTGGGCAGCCTGGGTAGCTCAGCAGTTTAGCACTGCCTTCGGCCCAGGGCGTGATCCTGGAGACCCCGGATCGAATCCCACATTGGGCTCCCTGCATGGAGCCTGCTTCTCCCTCTGCCTGTGTCTCTGCCTCAAACCTGTGTCTCTCATGAATAAATAAATAAAATCTTAAAAAAAAAAAAGACCTCTATTGAAAAAAAAAAACAACAGCAAAAAAACCAACGAGATCAACTGATTTCCCTGTCCACCTGCAAGATATTCTCCATTTTTTTTTTTTACCGGCACCATCATTTGTTCAAGACAAAAACCATTCTTAATTCTTTTCTTTCTAAATTGTATTTGCTCAATACACAGTTTTCTAGTTTTTCTTCTAAAATGTGTCTATTCAATGTATTCTCCTTTTCTGCTCTGCTACTCCCTAGTCCAAGCCCATCTCTATTCCTAGAACAGCCTTCTACTTAGTCTGTTTTTGTATTTCTTCCTTTTAGTTCCCCACAAAACAAATCTTTTTGAAATATCATTCATGATCACGCTACTTCTCCTTTTACATTTTCTCAATAGCTTTCTGTTGTGCTGGAATAAAACTGGTGAGCTCTTAATCCTGATCTAGAAGATGATACATGATTTGACTCTAGTCTGGATTTCCCATCATGCTTCCTCTCGCTTTTGCTTCAAGGAGGTTCTCTAGCCTTAGAGTCTTTGTGTCGAGTCTCAACTTTACCTGGACAACTTTCCCATGATTCTCCTTATTCTTTAGATCTCAGATGAAATGTCACAAACTGATAGAGGTGTTTCCTGACCATCTGTCTGGAAGATTTCTCACTTTGGATTTCTGTTTTCCCTCCCTAAACACCTGCTTATTTCTCCTATAGTACCTCCCATAGCCTTTTGGTATGTTGTTTATCACGTGTTTCATTGATTATTTTGTGTCTAACCAATTTCTCATAGTTTGTCACTGAAACCCAACTCTCTGTCACATTAGATTATTAATAAATAGTTTTTGAATAAATGGATGAGCATACTGTTTTCCTTTCTTGAGGTAGCTATAATTCACTTTCAGAGTTTATAAATCCATTAGTTTTCACATGGAGTCAATTGATAATTAGATTACAAGTGATAATTGCCTTCTTAACACTTTCATATTCCCTACTTTTAGCATAAAAGCAATTTCTAGAGCCCTTTGGTATATCATACTTAAAAATTCTTTAGTCTTGTTTCTCCCTGAATAATTCCAATGGATATTTATAGGGAAAACACTTAGCTGGATACCCCCCGCTGTTTCTCATTTTCACTCAGGTTCATACCTCTAGGTAGATGCTTCTTCTGTTTTAACCACCTCTGAACAATTTTAGCACTGCACAAATCAAAATGCAAATTTTCAAAGCCAAAGAGATTTCTTTATCCTCCTTCCACCATTTGCACAGCCTGTCTGCATAAATTTGTAGAAGGTAGTAAAGATTAGACAAAAAAATGAGTTTGAGTCAGGGGGAAAAGTGTTTAATCCAAAAAGCTCATCTCAAGTGACTAAAATCACAGCATGAGTCAGTGCATTTATTAAGATGCTACATAGGCAGCTGAAATAGATCATATTTTTATACTACCAACCATGCCTTTGGCAAATAAACATGACCATAGCCATTCAATTTTAATTTTAGAGATGCCATTTCCGAACTTTTAGTGATCTTTAACACAAATTCCACAGTCCCACAGAAAGACATGATCAGAAGTTCTAAGTCTTATATCACAGACTTCTGTAATAAAAGTCATTAAAATTAAATTGTCTTTGGAGATTTGGTGAATTGATGCCTAGCATATCTACTTGGCCATCCTTTTGTACCATAGAGAATATTAACAATGTTTCCTTTCAGATTCTGCACTAGTCTGATGGACCAAGTGGGCAGTCAGAGCCCACTGTTGGTCAATATACTGGCCCATATTACCCCATGTTATACTTCCCTAGAGTTAGAAAATATGCTTGCTTTCACTATCTCATTTAACCTTTGATTTATCAACAGGCACTCCAGGACACAAAGACCTTGTTATAGTCAAGGTTCTCCAGAGAAATGGAAGCAATTATGTCTGTGTGTGTGTGTGTGTGTGTGTGTGTATAATTGAATATAATATATAATGACGTAATAGAATATATTATTGAATATTATTATTGAATGCATATAGAATAATATGCGAATATGTTATATGTATATTGAGATCTTGGCCCCAGAAAAGGGAAGAGCAAATTGTAAGCTGAGGAGAATGAAAATGAAAATAGCCAGTCTGTTGCCAGGGGGAGCTGGCTAGGAAGAGACAGAAAATGAAGTATAAAACCATTCTTTTTGTCCTTCCGTTTTCTCCTCAGTCTACAACATCATAATTCTAGTAGTAGAAGCACCAGATGCATTTTCAGGACTTCTAAAACAAGAATGTTTGGGACACCTGAGTGGCTCAGAGCTAGGGTGTGATCCTGGAGTCTGAGGATCGAGTCCCACTTCAGGCTCCCTGCATGGAGCCTGCTTCTCTCTCTGTCTATGTCTCTGCCTCTGTGTGTGTGTGTGTGTGTGTGTGTGTGTCTCATGAATAAATAAATAAAACCTTTTAAAAAATAAAAAAAGAAAAAAAGAAGATTTGTTTCTCACGTTCCTACCTACCAATTAGAAAAATCGAGGTTCTCTCAGAGGGAGTGCCATTTACATGTAGCCACCCAAATGGTATCTAAGACAGTAGCATAACCACTAGAGAAAGGGCAGAAGCAGACTCCCCATTTTCCATAGGACTTTGTAGTTTTCTTTTAAGCCTTAGAGGAGGAGGTGGCAGATGGCTGGGATATGGTCTGACTTCACCACCTCACACCAAAGATTATCCAGTTAGGTAAAAGAGCCCTAGAGAAGCGGAAGGGAGGGGAAACAGTGATGCATCTGCAGTGTTCACTGGTGTACCCAATGGCAGAGTAGCCCTTTTCACCAGATTAGGGATGAGCAACATTAGCCTAACAAATCAGGAAACAAGTTATAGGTTTCCCTCACTATAGGCGTCAACAGCTGTTGTCAGCGGGGCATTAGAGCAATAGATACTGCACTGGAGCCCAGGATATTTCACAAAAACCGATCCACAAGGAAATGAAAGTCAGAGTAATTGATAATATCGTCTCTGCTGAGTATTTAGTATGTATGAGAAGAGAGAGGCATAGAAGAGAGCTCTGAATTTTGAATTAAGGGTACCAAAAAAAAAAAAAGTATTCTGAGTAAGGAGTGTCCAATGACCAATTGACTGCTACTAGCTAATCATGAAAAGTGGCTATTGGACTTGGAATTTGGAAGTTATTAGTGACATAATAAAAACAAATTTTATGAATGGATTGATCAAAGACAAATGCGTAGCTGTTGAGTAACTGAGAAAGTGAAGGATGGATAAGGAAGCAGAGGCAGCAGCTATAATCCTTTCAATAAATTTCACAATGAATGGGAGAGAAATCAGGTAATTCTTGGAGAAGAAAGTAGAATAAGACAAGGTTGTTTTTTGTTTGTTAAATCATTTATTTGTTTTAAGGCAGAATCCCAAGCATATTACATTGTTGGGGGAAGAAACCAGGACATTGGGAGACGAGGTAGTTTTCCCCATAGACCCTGAGATGAGCAGGAAAGGTATCATGGCCTTTATTTTGCAAATGAAAAAACCTGAGACTTTACACTAACTGGCTTGTTGAAGGTCACAGAGCTGGATGATCTATCTGGGCAAGAAGCAAGGCATTTTTATTCAGTCTTTTTCTCTTCTTTCATTACATGGAATGTCTTCTTATTCATTATACTAAATATCTTCATTTGCATATTGGTGGATGCTGTGACTGCTTCAATGATCTCTAATACTCTGTTCCACTTACACTGAGTTTGTACTACTGAAGATTCCAAAGTAGTCCTTCGTAGTACAGGTGTTTGATAAACACCTGAAGTTTTCCTCACCTTTGCATATGAGGGAGTCATAGCTGGAATCATAGCAGGAACTCTTGTTGCTGTTTGTGAATTTTTTGGTGCTGTTTTTGTGACCACCAAGGGCTGTCTTTTCTAATCCTGGCGGGGGCGGGGGGTGGTAAAAGAGGATTCTCAAATGAGGGAAGATAAAACACTTGTAGTCTTGGACAATGAGTAGAAGATGAATGACTTTTCCAGTACTTGGGGCTAGGCCAACTTTAGCCTTTCCATGAGTTTGAGGGAAACCACAGTGATCTTTTCTAAATGTAAGGGAATTAGAAGGAGAATGGGGTTGACATTATTGACACCAATTTTTGATCTAAATCAATCAGAGGTAACACTGAGTCCTGACCATGTGCCAGTCACATTAGGGTATAACACTTAAGTATTTCATTGGATCCTTACAATTTTCTTAGGTACAATATATTTCTTTCATATTAGGAGTAGAAACTAACTGATTTAAGATCTTCACTCTATCATTTATAAGTGGTCAATTATCTAACCTCTAGTGCTTCGGGGTCCTTCCTTGCCCATGAAATTTGAGTGTTGATGATAAATTCTTTCTCATGGTGTTGTTATTAGGAGCAAATGAGTTAACATTTATAAGTTACAACAAACAATATCTAAGTGTTTGTAAAACAAATAAATATCTAATTTTAAAGCACATATTCTTTCCATTATACCAGACCAGAACTACGTTATCAGTTTCCCAACTCTCTTGTTGGAGATGGTAATCCATTTTCCCAGAGCAAAATAAGCCATTATAATTCTTATAATAGTATAATTCAAATAAATCATAGAATAAACACAATTTTATAGACTATATGAAAAACTAATGACCATGCATCACAGTAGGACCTGGAATATATTTTCTTATAGAAGCAAAAACAAGTATCAAAGAAATCTTTCTTGTGGAATGGGTTGGAGATTGCTTGTTGATTAAGTACAAGAAATGTGGGAAAAAATATAACACCTTTCACTGAGTTCTCAGTGAGATAAATTCCTATTCTTATTAGGAATTCCTATTTACCTGGTTCAGTTCAATTATTTAATAGCTGGAAATATACCTAGGAACCACAGTGGAAGATTATCTGAATGTTCAAATGAAAAAGCAGGGATGGAGGGCTGACCTCTGCCCTGTGAAATTTGACACTCTAGTCTTTACTGAATTATAGGGTCAGTGGTTTCCAAATAACTACAGTCATTTGAACTTGCATTAGACTATTGTTTTGGTGGGGTTTTGTTGTTGTTCTTGTTTTGATTTATATGGTTTGGACTGCTGACATCATCTATTTTCCATAAAGCCCAGAGATTCTACTGCTTCAGCCAAGTCTGTGTCTTTTACTATTCCTGCTTTCCTTAAGAGTTGAGTTATTAGATGCGAAAATGCTTTGAAAAAAAAAAAACACTATCAAACATAATATTTACCTTTATCATACTGTTGTTGTTTTTTATGTTGAAGAACTCTACTGGGATAAGAGGTAATGAGTTTACCCTGAATTACTCTGAAAGTAGGAATCAGCTTGAGAAAATTACCGAACCTTGAGAAATGGGATGGTTTTCCTGCATCTGAATTATCTGTTTCGACTGAGGATACTATGAAGGTCAGGATAAGAGACAAGAGAGAAATTGGTTGAGAAGACAAGCAGAAATTCAAGTGAATTAAGTATGCCTTTATCTTCTGGAAAATCTCTGAAATTCTCAATACATGTTCAATAACTCCTAATAATAATTCCGAAATGTCTGCTTTGGTAGTTTATATATGAGTAAACATACATCATTTTCCCACTGACATACTGACTAGAATTATTTCATTAAAAATAAATTCCATAGTATATAGATTTTATACACCATTGCCCAAGAATAAGAACATATTAACAACTTTAATGAATTAGTCATGTTCATGAATTATTTTCAGGAATATATGTATATATTATGTATATAAGCTTCTGCGCATATGCATTCTTTCTGAACAAAATATAGTGAGCTCTTAACAGTCTGCTGTGTACATGAGAATACTTGGGGTGTGTTAGGGCAGTATGTTGTTACCTTCTGTTTATGCTTCTAGTTTACATTCCATCCTGAGGGAGGAGAGTGATGAAGGGGTATTTATTTCCCAACGTGTTTGTTTGTGGGTGATCAGTTGACTATGCCCTTATAGGAAAGGCTGACTTCCATCAGGAGGCCCTCTCCATATAGCCATGCTGTTTAGGTTACAATAATATCTTGCTTCCAGTGCCTTGTTAGACCTACATGATAGTACTTTTTTTTTTATTGTTGCTTGCCTTGGTGTATACCTTATTTATTAATAATATCCTTAAACCTTGACACACTCTTGGAAATAATCCCTTTGGTAAAACCTCAAATTACACCATTTAAATGATCCATCTGTCTCCTGACAAATCTGTTTTTTGTGTAAGGAATGGATATCCCAGAGCACAGTAGTTTTGGAGTAAAATCTTCAATGCCACATCATCTTTTGCCTGATTTATTGCAATAGCCTCCTCTTGGTCTCCCTGCTTCTACCTTTGTTCCACTAAAGTCAATCTTCAATAGAGGAACCAGAGTGAACTTGTTAAAATGTAGGAAAGATTAGATCATATCTCCGTTCAAAGCTGTTGCAAGGCTTCAAATCTGAAAGTTCGAGACAGCTCTCTGGCCTCAAAACCCTAATAATCCTCCCCAATCCGTGGCTGATTTACCCGGGCTCTGATCTCTCTTCCTAGCAACTTTGTCATATATTCCCCTGCTCTAGGCTTTCACTGTTTCTTAAGGACGTCAGGCATTCTCCCCTTGGAGGATCTCAGCATTTGTCATTTCTCCTGCCAGTAATGCTCTTCTTCCTTGTGGCTCTTTCACTCACCAATCAAATTTTAGCATCTAAATTTCCTGAACTCCTGATTTAAATGAAACTCTATCCTACCTTAAACTTCCTCACACAGTGTATTATTTTTTCTCCAAAGAACTTACTACCAATTAACATTTATTTTATGTCATCTTTCCCTTAAAAATGCATAAGAATTGTTTTTTATTTATTTGTTTGTTTGCCCCAGTACTTTGAATTTCTACAACAGTGCCTTACAATTAGTAGGAATTTACTACATAGATTGAATGAATGAATGGGTACAGATTACTCACTAGAATTCAGTTACATTTTATTCAGGTCACAGTAATTTTAATTGTAGCATAATACTGATTAAACTAATTAAATCAATCATCTAAGAAATTATTGAAACAGTTCTATGCTGAAAATTTTAGTGCTCTTGATACTTACATCTTTTTAATTTACACAAATAGGCAAATTACAAGTCTTAATTTACTCTTAAATCAACAGTTGAAGATAATGTAAGCAAAGTGAATCAGTAGACCTAGATTTCTAAACTAGCTCTACTAACAACTTATATTGTATAACCTAAAGCAAAGTCGCTTTAATTTCTCTGTGTTCCAGTTTCCTTAGCTATAAAACTAGGGATGGTTAGATGATTCCCTAAGTTTTATTCTTCCTTTGAAATTCTGAGAGGTGGTTATATAAAATACTTCTGGAATATATATTTATGTATTTTAAAATGTCACCTGAAATTATAGTGTAGTCAATGCTAAGTATTACTGGTAAGTGACATCTACAGGAAGCATGTAGAACTTGTCTTTTATCTTCTTTGTTAGCAATATATCACTAAGTCTCTTTCTGGAAGATAAAAATAGATGCAATATTCATAAGACCAGTGATCACAGGTAACTATTGAGTGGGACCAAAGTATAGTTTTGAGTTAATTATTTTCACTAGTATAATGAGAATTTATTGAAATTGAACTATAGCATGACAGATGAACTATGTCAGAGTTTCAGATGATACTGCAATAAATATTTTTTCTTTTGTATTTCTAGAAAATTATTGACTACAATCTCAGAGAACTTCAAATCCAAGCAAAGACTCTAAATTGTCTTAAATGAGTAGTTTAAGCAGAAGATGAACCTTTTATATTTGACATATTTTTCACCTTTAGGATTCAAACTTGACTCCTGAGAAATTCATGCAAAATTTATAGAAGTCTCCAGATGGTTCTCTTTATCTATTTATGGATCTGAAAATATGACGCCACAAATTTCTAAATTTCTCTCAGTGCTTGTATTGTGCCAGCACAGCAAAAATCAGATGCTATTTATCACTTTTGAATTTTCACCACCAGAAATGTTATTAATTTTAATGAAAAAAATCCTGTTACACCTTGCATGAAGTTGACCTTTTGAGCTCTCAGACAAAATGTACCATATAACCATACGGTGGTATTACTGTTATTTGGAAATGAAACAGAATTTTTTATCCTTTCATAATAGCATGATGAACAAAAGTATTTGTATCTCTTATCATTTTTTTTTCTCTGTGAAAAATGGTAAGTCCAATATTAATTTTGGGAATAAATATTTCCTATATTTTTATATGCACACCTTCTTTGAAATTACTGATAAGTAAAAACAAGTAAAAATACACAATTATTTGCATGCTTCCAGCAGGTACCTGGAAATCATGCTTTTCTTACATTTGTTATCTTATCTGCCTCGATTGTTTTCAATAAAATCTGAAGTAAAATCATTAGTTATTAATACACCTGACCCTATAAGTGTCTTTTATCCTCCTACAAAATAATTTTCTTATCCTGCTGCGATTCATCTTGATTAGGAAACTGAAACAAATACAGTGTCTGCTCCTCAGACATTTGGACTGTAGAAAATTCTTTTGTTTGGAAAACAAAGAACTCACAATTTGTAGCCTCTTAGAGCTTGATAATATTTGCTTCCATCATGCCATTTTACTTATTGCACAATACATAAGAGAATGTTTTCTATTGGTTTCAGATGGGGTCTCATAACAGGCACCGTTCAAAGGAAAGGCTCTCTACATGCATCACAATTTCTTCCTTGCTGCTGTTGTTTCGTATGCACTTAGATGATACATCCATCCTCGTTAGGAACCACTCTTCCTTATGGACAGAGTATTCCCAACAATCAATCAAGCCAGTTCTTCGCTTGGATTTAAAATATCCTCACAACATTCATTCTCACTATTTTTCTTTCTGTGGTTCCCAATTAACACCAGCTTCAGCTTGGTTTTTCTGTTCATTCTGTTTGTTTAGGATAGCGTTTCCTACTTTTATTTATACTGATAGAATGTAACAGACTTTATGGGTAGGAGGAAGCAGCCAATACAAAAGGCCACATTAGGAGAGGGCATTGCTTAATACTGGATTTAAAAATAAATAGAATCCTCAAAGAGCAGCCCTTTAAAAAACATGCATAATTATTGCTAGTAACGTAGGCAATAACTATTTTATACTTCCAGTCATCTATCATACAAGATTTATAAAGCACATTTTTGCCTTCATGAAGCTTAGATATTCTAGGAGATTTTTATAATTTCACAAGAGCCTCCTCAAAGAAAGTATACTGCAAGTTAGGAACTAACCTGATGTGGAAAAGGGAATGACGGCATGGCACGTGTGTTTGAGAGCTTGTGTGATACAATGCAGTGGAAGTTATTAAGGGATAGCAGGCACGGGTTGCATTCTGACGTCTGTCACCTGCTACATTTGTGACTGAGCCAGTTCCAGGGTCCCTATGTTCTTTAGTTCTCATACCCAGCAATGAAAGAAATGGCTGTTTTGTTCCACCTTTTATGTCATTTGAGAATTTATTGATATCTGTGAGAGCACTTCAAAACGAAAAATGTTTTAAAATATTATCTCAAAACATCACTTAAAACACTGTATTCTTGTTTAGAGATCACCAAGGAATCAGTTTCTTTTCTCCCCACACACATATAAAAATTGCTTCCCCTTTTATAAGAATATCAACAGTTGAAAACTCCTCCTCATGGGTCTCTGTGAGTCCAGGCTCTCTCTCCTTTTACCTCTTGATTTTTGTTGTTATTGTGACATTTTGTGTCAATTGTCTCAGGCCACTTTTAAAAATCCCTGAACTATAGTGTCACCATTAATTCATAACAAAACTACACCTGCTTGGCTGTCAATTTCAAGATATTCACACCAATTCCACTACATTTTAATGCATATGTGTCTCAAAATAGCCCTTTCTAAAGCTTGAGATCCTCTAGATTGAGGCCCAATGCTCATTCCTATGCAAAGATACCACATTTTTTTTTTACTTCTTTAATTTTTCACTCAAATTATCCACAGATAGGCCAATTCCTTTTAATAGCTCCATTTTCATGATCACTAGCTTTAGATGATATCACATCTTATTTACTAGACTGCAGCACCTACTAATATTACTACTACTTGTTACTACCTAGTGTCTTATTTTGTCATCTATAAAACAAGGATGGTAATAGCACCTAAACTTTTTAAATTTGGATTAAGTTAATAAGTAAAACCCAGGGACGCCTGGATGGTTCAGCAGTTAAGCGTCTGTCTTTGTCCCCTGATCGAGTCCTACATCGGGATCCCTACATGGAGCCTGCTTCTCCCTTTGCCAATGTCTCTGCCTCTCTCTGTGTGTGTCTCTCATGAATAAATAAATAAAATCTTTTAAAAAATGAGTAAAAACCGTGTGCATAAATTTTTTTGAAAGGGGGCGCCTGGGTGACTTAGTCGGTTAAGCATCTGTCTGTGGCTCGGGTCATGGTCTCAGGGTCCTGGGATCAAACACTCCATCAGGCTCCCTGTTTGCAGAGAGCCTGCTTCTCCCTCTTCCTTTGCTGCTCCCTCTGCTTGTGTTCACTCTCTCTGTCAAATAAATAAATAAAATCTTAAAAAATAATTTTGAATAAAAGATCCATATGGTATTTCATGCATATTTGTATATTCCTCATAAAATTTAACACCAGTTATCTACCTGTGGATATAGTGCTTATCCTTTGAGCCTTTGAGCTCAGTTAGTGCCAGGGAGCTAATATATGTATTATATATATATATACATATATATATATAAACATATATATATGAATAGGAAAAAGTAGAAATACATATATACACATTATATTTGTTGTTGTTCAATTTCCTACTTTTTTTTTAGTAAGCAGTTCTGAGTAATTACTATTCAAAAGAACTCTGAGAGGTAGATGTTACTATCCTCATTTCACAGATGAAGAAACTGTGGTTTCAAGAAGTTATAATTTCCTTGGAATTACTCAGCTAAATAGTGCAGAACAGGATTCCAAACACAAGTTCTTGTCTCATAAGTAAATGCTGCTCACACCACTTCATCTACTTGCCAGACACTGTTTTAGCCAAAGATGATGGAGCTGTAATTTAGATTAGCCTCCACATCTATTCTTCTTTCCCACTCCCAAGCTTGAGAAGAATCTCCTCATCAACTATTTTAATAGGATGTGACAGGAAACTTTTCCTACCTTGGAAACCTGAGCATAGTATGGCCTTTTTATTCTGCACTCTGAGAATATGTATGATTTCCTCTACATTAACTCTAGTGATCAAATGGCTTTGAAATACTCTTTGCCTTATTTAAGCATTATTAACTTTCAGTAAGTTTCCTCCTTCATGAATTGAGTAAAGAAGATAACTCCTTGAGAGTGCAAGAATCCCTTCATATCAGCCTAGGTGTGTTTTAACAGCATTGGTGAAATTCTATTATGTTATTGTATTGTGACATAAAACTGGCACCATTTATGGCAGATGCTCACATATGAAAATTACGATGATACAGTTGCTTCTTCTGGCCCATGATACTCTTAGTATTTTTGAAGTGAGTGTGCTTCCGTAGATTATTCATACATTATTGCATCATTGTACTAAATAGAGTCACACTTTCTAAGATATTTCCAAAATATACTTTATAATGCATTTCAGGTGGAAAGTTCTTGCATTCCTGGCTGCCCATTTCCTGAAACTTAATAGTTACTTACCTTAATCCTGTAGATTCAATGTTCTATAAAGTAAATTTACTTCAAATGAAGAACACTTTTCTATAAACATCCATGTGTATCATTTTCATTCTCTGGTGCGTTTGACTTTATTGCTCTAAGCAAATACTCCTTGATTTCATTTGTAAAATATTTCTGAAGAAACAAAGATGGCTTTGAACATATTTTCATTTTTCCCCTTTTACTGAGATTATAATGTTTTTTGAACAATTCTCAAATGAATTTCACCTTTCCTTTTTGTCTATTTCAAAGAAAGGAAGGCTTTGAAGAACAGTTTTTTTTTCTTTTTTAATACATCTAAAGCTTCTATTACACATAACTGAAATTTCCATTTAATACTTTGCATTTTCACTGAGAATAGCCTATGCTCAATGGACACAGAGGGAAACAAACCTATTAGTAATTATTCCTGTTCTCTGTGGGGGGCTCATGCCCCAGTCAGCTGTCACCCTTGTTTACTTGGCCACAATGAGGATATAGCAGAGTCCCAATTCAAGCACAATTTGGGACTATAAGTATGCATAAAGTTGGTGCCATTTACTCTTTGTTTTCATGAGTCATGGGTTCATGAAGGAAATACAACAGGGCAAGAATATGGGGGACATGAAAAGCCCAATTCTATTTTACCTCTTTTATGCCCTTCTAACCATGCCTGACTAGGGAAACAGGAGATTGATTTTACTCATTCACTGAGTAATGATGATAATGAGTGATGATTATCAAAAGCATGAGTCTGCTTCTTCCTTCTTCATTTTTATAAGAGAAACTGAAATGTAAGAACTATTTTTATAGAGTGCAAGACTCATGATATAGCTACCCTATACTTTCTGGGAAGAGCTTTCTGTTTTTCCTCTTTAATTAAAAAATGTATTATTCAAGTTATATCTAAGAGTGTGAGTTCCTGTTCAGTGGCAGTTCTACTTAGGCTTCTTATATGCCAGCAGAATATATTAACCAAGTTTTGATTTTAGAAATTAAAATATGATGGGCTATTGATTTATACTTAGAAAAAGAAATTAGAAGTTGCACTGGAACAAACCTTATAAATAGGACACTTGGGGCTAAATTTTAGACCTGCTCACTAATTTTAAATTGGAGTTGAATAATGACAGTATTTCATACAAATACATGGCAATATAAAAGTAAATTTTTCAATTGTCCTAGTTTTCAATATTTAAATAAATCAAAACTTGCATTCATAAAACTAAAGTACAGAAAATAGATGTTACAGATCTGTGATACTGGCTACAGACAGGAGATGAAAAGACTATTTTAAAGTCGTGCCAGGGACGGTGGCATCTTCCATTCACATCCATTCTTCTTGCCTCCTCTTATCAAATAAATAAATAAAAATATTCTAATCATGTATCTTCTTGCCAATAAAATGTTCTGCATCTCCCTATAATGAAAAAATAAATTCCAAACTGGATCTTGTGTCCTTGATTTTACCTTTTTAGTAATTTCGATTTTCTCTTTTCCAAAACAAAAACAAAAAGTAAGACTCACAAAGCAAAAACCAACCAAACAGAAAACCTTCTGCTATTATCAAATAGTTATATTTGTTTGTCCTGTATTTTCCCCTTGCATTAGCTTTGCTTAAGCCGGAAATTCAATGCCTTAATACACACTTCTGTCCTACATAAACACTCCTCATTACATAACCTCAATCAAAGACCAATCTCCTCTTCAAGTATATGTTCAAATTCAACCTCAAACATAAAGCCTTCCTGATAATTTCTCCTAGTTCATTATTCTAAGCACTTGCTTTGTATCATTTCTGGTACTTATCCTAAACAACCTAGTATATTTCAGTTAACATATTTACTCAATTATATTTTTAATTCTAGAGAAAAGGGCACCAAGATTTTAACATCTCTTTATTCCCCCAGCACATAAAGTAAAGCTCTCTAGGAAAGATGTGGATCAAAAAATTAATTGTTCTTGAATGTCTCTGAATAGCTTGATTCCACTAATTATAAATGAAAAATAGTCTCATTATTTTATAATTTACAATTTGTAATGCTTGCATACTATTAAAATCCATTTAGAAATTTAGCTTTTTCAAAAAAATTAGAGATTAATTTTATTGTCCTTCTCCCTTTTTAGTCTGCATCTCCATTTATAGTCCACAACACCTTTTACTCTTTTTTTTTCTTTTTTTTTTAATTTTTTATTTATTTATGATAGTCACAGAGAGATAGAGAGAGGCAGAGACACAGGCAGAGGGAGAAGCAGGCTCCATGCACCGGGAGCCCGACGTGGGACTCGATCCCGGGTCTCCAGGATCACGCCCTGGGCCAAAGGCAGGCGCCAAACCGCTGCGCCACTCAGGGATCCCACCTTTTACTCTTTTAAAAATGACTTTACCACCTCATTTCATTTCTTCGTTAACAAACTTTCAATGGCTTCTTGTGTTTACAAGGTTTCCAATGATCTCACCCAATCCTTTCTGTCTTATAACTAGTCTTATGCAGCTCTCCTTCTTCTCCACCTCTTACTCTTCTGGCTTAGTTGGGCTCTTCATCTTCACAATATAATTATTTTTACAACAAAGAAGAAGACAAGAATATTCTTTACACCATTATTATTTAACACTGTTCTGACTTACCAGATAATGTAATTAGTAAAGAAGTTACCAACTAATGTAATCAAAAAAGAAGAATAAAAAGTAGGCACCTGGGTGGCTCCCATCTGCCTTTGGCTCGGGTCATGATCCCGAGGTCCTGGGATCAAGTCTAGCAACTTC
Source organism: Vulpes vulpes (assembly GCF_048418805.1). Taxonomy (NCBI): domain Eukaryota; kingdom Metazoa; phylum Chordata; class Mammalia; order Carnivora; family Canidae; genus Vulpes; species Vulpes vulpes. Next base: position 89,568,105 of record NC_132786.1, read on the forward strand.
CTATGTGTCTCCACTTCTCCCTCTGCCTATGTCTCTGCCTCTTTCTATGTATCTCTCATGAATAAATAAATAAAATCTAAAAAAAAAAAAAAAAGAAAAAGGAGACATAGGGACTAGAAAGTCAAATGTAAAATGATCACTATCTGCAAACAATATGATTGTTCATTTAGAAATCCTGAGATAATCTGATTTTTTAGAAAAAATAAAGAGAGTTCAGTGAGGTAGGCACAGAGTAATATAATTGCCTTCATATAAATTGTCTTTTTGTTTTCTTTATTTTCTAATAAGATAATAATTGACATAATTCAGAAATGCAACATAATGATCTATTATTTGTGTGTAGTTCAAAATGATCACAATGAATTTAATTAACATCCATCTTCATCCATACTTACAGATTCTTTTTCTACTGATGTCAAATTTTAAGTTCTACTCTTAGCAACTTTTAAATGTATGATACAGGATTATTTTCTTATTTTTAGTTTTTTAGAGTGTGTGTGTGTGTGTGTGTGTGTGTGTGTGTGTGAGCGGTGCATGGGAGCAGAGGGAGAGAGAAAATCTTTTTTTTTTTTAATTTTATTTATTTATTTATGATAGTCACACACAGAGAGAGAGAGAGAGAGAGGCAGAGACACAGGCAGAGGGAGAAGCAGGCTCCATGCATCGGGAGCCCGACGTGGGATTCGATCCCGGGTCTCCAGGATCGCGCCCTGGGCCAAAGGCAGGCGCTAAACCGTTGCGCCACCCAGGGATCCCGGGAGAGAGAAAATCTTAAGCAAGCTCCAGACCCAGACACTTTTTGATGCTCTTAGGCATGCCTTCTTGTGACTTTATCTCAATACTCCATCTAAAATAAGCCAGGGTACATTGTCTTTTGTATTTCTATATATCTCAAAGCGCCTATCCTGGCATCTGAGAAGTTTTAGCAATTTGGAGTAGAAACTTTTATCCTAATTAGTTACGGATTCTTTCTTTGATTTTGTTTTTAAAAATGTCTCACACACATTGGCAGAGTGGATCTTAACCAAATTAAGCTCCAGGTTTAAAATTTGCCACTCTGTTGCAGATGTTCTGAAATGCTGTGTTGGTTGAAAGGAACCGAGGAAGTAGGGCACATGGTGTAGAAGTCTGTAGCTCTAACAAGCCTGGCTACTGCATGGAGGAGTAGGTCTTTATTTCAGTTCTGTCTCTAAGCAGATACAAAATAGAAGCTTCTTTAATAAGTGACTCTGTGTTGCCTGGTTTAGTATGGAAGTTAGACAATGAGGAGAGAAAGGAGAAAATGAATCGAGGATATGTGAAACTTAGTGGCCAGGAAGAGCAAAGAAGAGCTGAAAACACAGAAATGGGGTCTGGGCAGCATTGCTCTAGCCTTAGAGTTGAATGCTACTGTCTCCCATTCAGATTATGAGTTACAAGAGTGCAGGAGCAAAGATCAATTCATTCCCCATATCCTGTTAGTTTTTAGTCTTGAGGCATCCTGAAAATATGCTTTCCTTTTGATTTTGTTAATTTTTACTTAATCCGGTTTAAAGTGCTGTAATCCTACAATCTAAATGTAAAATACCCAAGAAAATAGCTATTAGATTTTAGAGCGTGAGTTTTGTGAAATAAAGCAGACTTGATTTTGAATTCTGATTTTTGCCACTAGCTGACTGTATGACTGTGGAGTTTACTTAACCTCTCCCATTTTCTCAACTAATAAAGGGAAGAACTGACTTCACTGTGAGAATTAGATGAGATTAGAATCCATTTGTGAAAATGCTGAACACTTTACTTGACCCATGTGTATTCCATAAATATTAGCTTTAAAATGCAGCCTTTATTTTTCTAACATTCAACAATATTCTAGTTCTCTTCAAAAAATAATTTCTGATGAAAAATTGTAAGAGAAGGTAACTTGCTTTTACTTGTCCACAAAATTCATCAAAAATCTCTTTCATTGTTCAGAGCATTGTATATAGGTAGTAAATTTATTTAAGGGTCAAGAGAAATATTAATATCCCACTTTTAATTAGAGTTTTTATCAGAATATAAGTTTGTAGGTTACTACAACCTCTGAATTACACTCAGCCAAAATTTAATGTCATTGTCTTCTCATGGCAATGAAATAATAGCAAACATTTATTCAAGGTGGTGCCTAAAACAAAATAAATAGAATCTAGACAACGTTTCCCTTTCAAAATCTGGCATGAATATTAGTAGGTGCAGACCATTCTCCAAGCTTCTCAGTTATAGTGCAGATATATATCAAGTGTTACGGATGTGGTGTCTGGGGAAAGTCACAGGTGTTTTCTGCAACCCATGCTCTACATCTATATAAAGGGAATAATTAATACCTGACTGCCAAAGCATGACGGGGATTAATTAGGTATTTATAAAAGTCTTTAAAGATACAAAATGCCATAAGGACAAAGTATTTCTTTGCTTGTTAAATCAGTCACAAAATGTAGAGATTTTCCAGGAAAAAGTACTTAAACTATTGGAATGTTATTACTCAATTTCAGTAGATAATTAATCAGTATCTTAATTCAGTATCTTTATTATAGAATTTTTTGATAAGAGTCATAGCTCTTTTAATTAGAGGATTGAGGAGAGGTTAAAATCAAGTTTCCATTGATCCTTAATGACCACATAGCAGAGGTGTTTCTTTATAAAAGTTATTGTAAATGAGAAATGAAGAATCCATGAATATATGTGCATTAGCATCCCCTTTATCTTATCAAAAAAACTTTGAGTATCTGAAAGAACTGGCCATCCGTTTCCTTACTTCGAACCTTATTTCCAACACTACTCGCCTTTGAACACCTTATTAGTTTTCATTTAATACAAAAACTTTAGCAAGTTTAATTGTTTTTTCTAGTCCATACAGAAGCTCCTATAGCCAGCACAGTGAAAATAGAAGAAGTGTTATTTGATGCTATATGGGAGGGTGATAACAGAAATATTGCAGTACACTAGGCAATGGTTTTGCTGCTGTGTCCAATGGCCTAAGGAAGCAGAGACATTAGTGAAATTCTTTAATGGCATGTTCATCAATAGTAACAGAATAAAATGTGTAGAAGCTGTAGCATTTGGAAGGTTTAGTTTCAGACTCTGAGATGTTTTGAATATGGAATACCTTTTTGTTTTACAATGCCACATGTCATGAGACTCTGTTGCATATAAACTATAAAACTTAAAAAACTATAAAACTTAAAAAAAAGAACTCTGTATTTCAATATATGAGTACAGAAATAGCAAACTTTTCTTTGAGAGCATTCCTCTTGTAGCCCAAACCTAAACATTGATAGTGCCCATGCATAGTTCTCTCTGACTTCATCCCTAATTATCCAAGAAGGAATCTGAGAAAGTGTGTGTGTGTGTATGTCTCTGTGTGTGTTTCCATTAAACACATTCAAGTGGTGACAAATGCGTTTTGAGGTAGCAGTGGAGGGTGTTTTGTGTTAGGTTGACTTGACTTTAAATCTCAGATCCACCTGTCATATAGTTGAGAAACCTTGGGCAAATAACTGAAATAGTTTGTTGGGTAAGATGGAGGTAACAAGAGAACATAATATATATGTTAGTTGTAACTGAGTATCTAGTAAGCACAGAGTAATGGCATTATTATTATTATTATTATTATTATTTATTATTATTAATTTTGTTAGCACAGCAGTTTTAGTAATAGCCTTGGAAACAATCCTCAGTTTATATTTGAGCAGAATAGAACAAAATCCACTCTCCATCTGCCCCCTCATCCTCCGCACACCAATCTCTGTTTAAACTAGTGATTCTTACCTTTATTCCAAGACTAACAGCTAATGGAATAGAGAACAGTTTTTAGTAATAGGACTCACCAAGTAGTACTAAGGAGAGAGCTTCTCAAGAGTGAGTAGACAGAGGCAGGGTGAGTTATAGAAGCCTGGGAACTGTGTAGAAACTTCTTAGAATTTCTGATGCTTGTTCATTTTTCTCTGAAAATCTTTAAGCACAATACTCTTGGAGGACATCATCGAGAGGAAACGACCACCATTTGACCCATGGGCTAGATCTGGGCAACGAGAGATTCCTCACCCTCTGCCCTGTCCTTGGAGTGTACACTTCTCCCACTGTTCCCACAGGTGGAACTGTTTCAAGTATGTAGCTTTGAGAGAATACCGTGTTGTTGAGACCATCTGGATTGACTATATAACTGAACACTGTTAAGACCTCTATATGAGCTTTTAAGATTCTAGTGGGCAGGTACAGAGCTCTGCTCATTTGGGGGCTGCCCAATACAAGCCTTGTAAGTAATTTACATTGTTTATTAAAACTGCTACCTCCTGGGGCACCTGGGTGGCTCAGGTGGTTAAGCATCTGCCTTTGGCTCAGGTCTTGATCTTGTGGTTGCTGGGATAGAGCCCTGCATGGAACTCCCGGCTTTGTGGGGAGTCTGCTTCTCTCTCTCCTTCGGCATCTCCCTCTGCTTGGTTCTCGCTGTCACTCTTTCTCAAATAAGGAAATAAAATCTTAAAAAAAAACTCACAAAAAACAAAACCAAGAACAAAAACCCTGCCACTTACCAATCTGGAGTGGCCTGCCTCTCATCAGTCTCTTCCTGCCTCCATGTACAGAGCACAGTTTGCAAACCAGCAAATACAAATTGAGGACTCTGACAAAGTAAGAAATTATCTCAGGACTAGACCCAAGGGGTACTTTTCAAAATATTTGGAAAATTCTTTTTTAAATTGTTGGACATTTTTTTCATTTCTGACATCTCCCTGTCACTATTTTATATTCTTACTGGGTATACAAAAGAGAACCATTCTGTCTATTGGCCCAACACAGTTCTGGATTCAAGATCCACTTTCAGGAACAATTCCACAGGCCTTATAATTGTGGGTTCATACGGATAGATTGCTTGCTAAGAATCCTGCAGAACACAGGTTAAGAGGGGGTAACCTTAGAGCTAGATACTCTCTTCACAGCCAGCCTTTGTCTCTTCCTAGATTTGGTCCTTGAGCAAACTACTTAATCTTTCTGTGCCTCAGTTTACTCAATTTAAAATGAATATAGGAATAATTAGATGTTACCTCACAGGATTTTGTAAAGAGCAAATGAGATAAGAGATATTTAAAAAGCTTGTGATAGTAGAATGGTTTCAAACTCATAATAACCGTTCAACAATCTAACTTATTATTATTGTTATTATGTTGCTCCATGGTAAGGGTATGCTCAAGTACTATATTAACAGCCAGTTAATTGAATAAAGACACTGTATACATTTAAGAGTGATCTTTAATATCCTTATATCAATATGTTTATGGATGGAGGAGTAACCAGAATGAAACTATTGGTTGTGCAGTTACGCTTAGTGGGGATAAGCTAAGTGGCTGTAACTTCAGCCAACGGTAATACCTAACATTTCTTTAGAGCTTTATAGATTACAAATTTTTTATGTATTATGCTTGGCAATTTGCAGAGAGCTTCACAATTGCTGTATCATTTAGACTTGGCAACAATCAAGCAACTCTGGTTATTATTTTCATTAAAAAAAGAAAGAGGTCAAAAGCAGTTAAGTCATCCAACCCTAGTCAAACACTAGTACTAGTTAGTATAAGTCTAATAAAACAAACAAGAAAAGCTGTAAACCACAAAGTGTGCTGCTTTTTTCTCTTTGTTTCCATCCTCTCCCTCCCCCCTCCTTGCCATTTCTCTGCCCTTTCCCTCCCCTCCCCTTCCCTCTCCTTTCTCTTCTCTCTCATCCCGACTCCTCCGCCTGTTTCCCTTGCCTCTCTCCCTTCTTTCCTTCCTTTCGTTCCTTCAATTGTTTATCTTTCTTTTCTTACCCCCTTCCAAAATATGTATTAAACCTGACCATGTGCCTTGCACTGTGCAAGATGCTGGTACATAGCAATGAAATATAGACATGATCCCTCCCTCTTTGGAGATAACATTCTTGAGTCAGAGCCTTAAACAGGCTAGGAAACAAATCTGTAAACCCAGTGACTATAGATTTTGATAATATAAGGAAGCAAATGAGGCGAAGTGTTAAGAAGGAAATGACTTGGGAGCTCGGATATGTCAGGTAGAACAACCAAGATATACTTCTCTGAAGAAGTGGAAATCTTAGAACTGAAGGAAGAGGACTCTGTTAAGTAAGAGCATGGCGAGGTGTGTAGGGGTTTTAGAGGCAGACAGGTATAAGTTCTTTTAAGCCCTAATGTCTTTCCTGATGAAGTACCTGAACTGAATCTAGAGTGCAAACCCTCCAGGGAGCTGAGGGATTTTTTTCTTTTCTTTTTTTTTTTCAAGGTTGTGCTCATAAGTCTTACCCTGAATATCTGTGAGTACTTTATTGTATGGTTCTAGAAGGACTACCCAGAATGTCTATTCTGGAGGCATCATTAGCTATTACAAGTGGGGCTTATCATGTATTAATTAATCCCCAAAAGAGTCTCCAAAGTTCTTTTCATGTAACAACTATATTCAAGCGGTATTTAAATTTTTTTCTTAATATTTGTTACAAGGAGATTATTTTTATGTTTTTTCTGCTTTAATCTCTAGAGTTCTTTGTTGTATCACCAGTGAGATTTCAACTCAGCATTATCAATTTTGAAGTCTAGAGTTTTCATTCTTGTCTGTATAGCAAATACAAATCTTTTGAAAAATAATACTGATCTAGACAGGATTAAAAAGAAATCTTATCCCCCAAAGGATATAGTGAAAGTAAAGGAGCACATGGCCAGCTGTCAAAAAAAGTCTTTTTGGCTTTATTCTCCTCTCAAGAGTGCAGTGAACAGGTTTTTTCAGTATATATCTACCAGGATACCAGTAAGATGTTAAATGAAAACACCTTTAAAATATCTGAATCTGTCAATAAATCCTCAGGCTTATAAATCTGGTGGATATGACATACTGTTATTATGTGACTTACACTGAGTATTTATTTTTCACCACGTAAGCCAAGCTCTTTAGTATCAGGTATGGAATCCCAAAAGATGTCAATATATTACATTTAAGGTTTCCTGCAGTATCTTTGGCATATCCCATGAGACATCATCATGTACGTAGCTCAGAATACAGAGTGATGTAATAAAACAGGATAAAATATGACTACAGAATACAGTGATGGCACTACGGCAGGCCTCTTTAGCTTTTTTCATATTGAAAATTCAGCAGGACTATTAAAGTGTAATGGCACAGAACATCTTGTTAAAAAAAAAGCCACAACCCTGTATGGTATTCTTGTTTATGGATGATATTTATTGCTTTTGTATTCTTATTGTGTGCTTTTGAAGTCAATTGAAATGCAAGGGCTAATGAAACCTCCACCGTAACACATTTATTTTTCCCTACCCCAAATGAGTCTACAAGATGTAAATGACTTGCATATATCAACTGCTCAGGTTTTATTGTTTTGGGTTAATTTATTCACTGTAATATTCTTAATGAAAGTAATGACTCTTACACTAGTTTGTATATTCATTCACATACTACAGTTTTATTAAATCATGCTGGGAAAGTTCACAACGAAGCCCCTAAAATAAAGTTCTGTGTTTAGTCAAATATATATAAATGTAATCCACTTACCAAATATCAACACTATATATTTTTCTATTTGTTGTTCTTCCAATTCAGTTTGTCAAAATTTTAAGTTTAGAGCAGTCTAGGATCTAACATATTAGTAATCTATTCCTATTACAGAATTTTTAGGGAGAATTATCAACTTGTCTTTGACACCCAGAGTTTATTGTGCATTTTATTGATTGTGATGGGCTAAAACATTCATTTCAAATTTTAAATGTTTACATTTCTGTGACTCTTTGAACTTTAGGCAAAAGCAAACATTTTTGTAGAATTATTGAAATTCCAGACTAGGTGAAAACAGAAGCTTTTCAATATGCAACTGATTTCAAACTATATGTTAGAAAAATGACAACAATCAGTGAATGGGATTATTGTGTGATATAGTTTGATAAAGTAACCCAAAATATTTTTCTTTAGATATGTTCCTTTTCATATACCAGATGCCTGGTACTGGTATGACACCTATGAGACTCTCCCAAAATGTTGCTGAATAAGTGAACAACCTACTAATAGTTAACTTCTTGTTGCCATCAACCTCAATCCACTCAAAAGCTGGTCCTGTTATTCTCACTTTCTTCCCTAATTATTCATTTTAAATGGTTTCTCTTGCAGAAACCTCATCTTAAAGTTTCAGAATAATCTTCAAATCAACCTTTGTATAGGACCAAGTTCTATCAATTATCAAAAGCTATTTCCAAATATGTTTCCTCCTCTCCATCCCTACTACATACTTCAGTCCTGTGTTTCCACTTCCCGATTGCAAATAATCTTCAAGTTGGCCTTGTGATATCTTCTACCACTAATCAATCTCTTTGTTTAGCTTCCTAAACTATAACTCAGATCCTGTAACTTCACTGCTCCAATTGTAAAGGCTCCTTCTCCTTGTAATCCAAATTCCCTAGCCTAGCATGTAAATCTAAGATCTGATGCCAGCCTACCTTTTAAGATCTTTCCCAACACTGCCTCATTTATCTTATGCTACAACCAGTCTTGAAATTTCAGCATTCTCAGAATCCATTAGCTGTGATCATTCTCCCAATTTAAACTGCCTTATTGACCCTTGAGGTCTACCACTATAGCTGAAACTCTACTCAGCTTTCTCTGAAAAAACTATTGGAAAATATTCATTTGTTTCTCATAACACCCACCTCTCCCCCAGCAATGATTTGTTCAAATCTCCTTTAGATTTATTGAAGCATTAACAACAAACTGCAAATCATGTCCGTTCTTTAAAATATTTGCCTTCTACATTAAAGCCCCTTGAAGATCAATTTCTTTGTTTCTTCTTCATATCCTTTTGTGATGTTAAGCACAAAGCCATGTACATGTGTTCAACAAACGTTTGTTGAATTAAATGGAATCAACCATAAAATATTTTACATTTTAAAAAACTTTAATTCTCCATCTGATGTCTGTCAGATAACTCCTGTCTCCGTTAATCTCTATTTAAAGCCTTATTTTCTAACTTACAAGTTATTTTAATTATCTTTCTTGAGGCAAAAGAATAAAGGAAGTGGGGAGATGAAGGAGAGAAATGCAAGATGTGGGTGCTATGAGGGCACCCAGTAAAGTGAAATCTTACATGTGATTTGAAGAAAAAAAAATCTGAGACCTGCCAGGTCTCAGAAGGTCAGTGCATGCTTCCTGCAGTAGAGAGTGGTTTTATCCATTATATGAAAAGCATTTATCACATGGTCAGCCTTTCCATTTTAAAGAAAATATGTTTTCTGAGTTTACAAAGACACTTTCTTCCTGATACTGATTTTCTGTCCATGTGGCAGCAATTTTAAGTTCATCTCTGAGTGACAGCTAATGTTGCATCAGTGTGAACTCGTGAATGATAGCTTCCAAAGAAACAGCCAAGAAACCCTTCAAGGTATCAAAAAGCTTTTGGTGAATAATCTGTTTTTGATTTAGAACCCTGTAAGAAAAGGGCTTTTTAAAGATGTCATGAGTTCCACTGTCCTTTTCCTTCTCTATCCCCTGATGCTGCCTGGGGTATTTATAGCACAGTAATGGTTACATTCTTTGTGCTCTGGGCAGAAGATTTTCATTTCTTTATAAAATTAATCATTCATGTAGTAGAAAGGATTTTTTTAAAGTCAGCCTTTGCATTTTGATCTTCAACTTAGTTTGACATCAATGCATCAATGCTTTTTTGTTTTTGTTTTTGTTTTTGTTTTCTAGATGACAGCACTAAGAAGTGATGGGAACTCTTTTTTTTTTTTTTCAAAGTCAGTGCACCCAAGAGAATCCAGGATGACTGCCAGTTACAGAAAAGGTGGTAGGAGGTGAGTATGAAGTTATATTTCTCATTTTAATGTCCTGATGCGTTTCATTAACCATGTGATCAGAAAAATTCCTTCTTATGTTAAATGAGATCCTCTATAGGGTAATGACATAAACTATTTTTGTCTGAGACTCTGTCAAGTTAAAGTCAGACTTTTCCTAGTGACTACTTAATGTTTATATTTGTAGGCCATGTGATAAGTATGTTATATAACCTCTTGATAGATACATATGGATATTTTGATTTTACAGATGAAAACATTTAGGTTAAGTAAATTGCCCAAAGTTTCATGAACAGGACCTGGATTTGTATCAAGGTCTATTTGGCTTTAAAACCCTTGCTTTTAAGTGCTCCATTCTGCTGGCTCCTGACAATGAGTTTTCAAGTATTCAAGCCACAATGATAGAAACAACTTTCTCTTCTCATTCTTTTAGTTTTCCTCATGGGAGCATGGGCTGCTATTTGTTTGTGGGATTTGGCAAAATCTTCTTCAAGTAGTAAAACCAATTGCTAACTATCTGTGGAGTTCTTACTTGATGATGCTAACAGTTCATTGGATCTACAACATACATTATAACCATAAAGGTTTCACAACTATAAGGCATTAGTCTTTTTTTCCCCCCAAGACTCCTTTCCAATTTTAATGCAAACTTCTAGGGTTGTTTTTCACTTTCAAGGCTTTCTTTTGCTTAGATTTCCATTTTGGGAGTGAACTAAAATTGTCCATTTTTAGTGGCATGCTCTGTGATGTGAAAACTGAAGGCTAGATGGAAGTTTTGGGTGATAGCAAGTCTATTGTTTCAAATGCTTATATTTGACATTATTGCATTTTGTTTTAAAGATTTATTTATCACTTATTTTAGAGAGAGAGAAGAAGAGAGAGAGAGAGAGAGCACATGAGGGGCAGAGGGAGAGGGAGAGAGAGAGAGAGAATCCCAAGTAGACTCCCGCTGAGTGTGGGGTCCAATGTGGGGCTCAACCTCACAACCCTGACATCACAATCTGAGCTGAAATCAGAAGTCTGACACTTAACCGACTGAGCCACCCAGGCGCCCCAGCATTAACGCATTTTCTTTTTCTTGGTTACTTAGTCTTTTTTTTTTTTAATTTTTATTTATTTATGATAGCCACACAGAGAGAGAGAGAGAGAGAGAGGCAGAGACAAAGGCAGAGGGAGAAGCAGGCTCCATGCACCGGGAGCCCGATGTGGGATTCGATCCCGGGTCTCCAGGATCCGCCAAACCGCTGCGCCACCCAGGGATCCCTTACTTAGTCTTATTATCTTATTCCCACTGCTATCTAGTTACTTGGAGAGGGTTTTTCTTTTTCAGCTTCCAATTTTGTTATTTTTAAGGAAGTCTCTCTGTAACTTTGGAGACATGACAGTAAATCATGTAAGGAATATATAAAGTCACTGCATTTTTTCAAAATCAGAATTTATTTAGATGTTGTGTACTGTAGGGCACCAGTGACTACTAAGACATGGCCTTAGCCCGAGTTCTAAAATAGTAGGTAGAAGTATACATGATTATTATATGAAATGAATAAAGGGAGGGTTATAAAATGAGTTGTGGGATTTCAGAGAAAGAAGAAAGTAATTCTGCCCAAAGGATTGCGTAGAGAATTCCTTGGAATAGATGGCATGCTGTTTGTTTTATGTTTTAATTTTTCCATGAAAACATATTAATTTTATAATTAATCTATTCTACTGTTGGGAACAGAGACAGTAGGCTTTTGACACGTAGTTGGGAGGCATCGAGGTAGAAAGTATATATTCCATATATTTTAAATACAAAGTCTAAATTTTACCTTGAAAGATAAAACACCAAAGCTTTGCTACTGACTTTTCTAATGTCATGATAATCAAAGCAAGAAGAAAACAGGGAAGTTAAGGAGGGAGGCCAGGTAGAGGCTGGCAGGAAAGACAGAAGGAAGCTAAAGCAAATATTCTGGATAAGCTTATTAACCACAACTAAAAGCTGGAGCAGATAGCTGAAGGAAGTGTAGGAATATCTATAATTTCACCCAATTTTGCAGTGTTTCCTCCTCTACTTTTAGCTGGTGTCTGCATATACAATTTAAATTTGTATTTGCAGGCTTTTCCTAGTTGATTGTTTTTTCAAGTATATGCACCTGATCCTCCCTTCAGTAAGGCAGAGAGAATTAGGGAATTCTCTTTCCAATAGTTCTTGGCCATTTAACTATTAATGTACTCCATTCCAGAGAATGATCCAATCCCTTTTCCAGAAAATATTAGCTTGCTCTCAGGTGTCTAACAATTTTCTAAGAACCAATTTTATCATGTCATAGTACTGTGTTGTGCAAATGATAGTTAGCTTATAAATGACAAGTAGTAACATTATAGCGTTTTCAATGCTATTCAGATTGTGAATAGCCAGAAACATCATAGAGCTAGTCTGCTATTGAGATAGTAAAATAAATATTTTTATTGAAATGCATTAAGTGGTTGGGAAGTCATACATTGAAATAAAATAGAATAGGGGCACTTACTCAGAGATAAATTTGACAAGGGAATCTCAGAGCTCCTTCCTACATAATCTTAGTGCAGGGAAGGAGAGATCCTGTGATAGAATTTACAGCAATGGTATAATATTGAATGACTACAATAAAGAAAGTATGGGGGCTGAGCATTTTATCAATTATTGAAGGATACTCGATGCTGCTTGGGCTGACTGGATATAAGCTTTCCTCTCCAATTACAGATGTGACCCAACCAAATTCCAGAGATCCAAAACAGTGAGAGGCAGTTCCCTTCTCCTATGCTGACTCAGTGAATAAATGTGTAGAAATAATGCACGCATTTATTGCACATTTGGGATGGAGATTGGGAACATGGTTGTAGTTGCCACTATTTTCAATTATAGATTTAGTGAGGAAACAGAAATAAAGAAAAATATGGCCAAAGTATAAAATGAATCATAGACATACTTGTGGATTTGCTTTTAGTGGAGAATGGTCTGTCTCTGAACCAGGAAGGTAAGTTCAAATCTATAACATATTTTTGAACAGGAAACAATTAATGATGGTGTTTATCATTCAAACAATGCAAAATTATCAATGGCACAATAATAATAATATCATTTCTGGCTTCTGGACTATTTCTATTGCAAATCAGGAGTAGTAAAAATACAAGCTTATTGACCATTTATTTCATCCTTCAGTGGAGAGTGAGCAGAAATCTAGGTAGGTGCTATATAGTCATGACATAATTAGGATAATTTCCAGTTTTGCTAAAAGTAAAAATATAGTACTTATTTTGAAGCTTTTATTGAAAGTTTCAAACAAAATGTAAAGCTTCAAATATTGAAGTTCTATTAGTGAGACATTGACATTACCTCATGGGCATATTGGTTTATAAAATCCTAATAAATGGAGTTCCCAAGCATATTTTTTTGAGGAAATAATACCAAGGGTCCAACCGCCTTTAGACCTCCCAATAACAATATTTTATTTTGAATTTATGCAATCAGCATGTTGTGAACTAAAAAAAATCAATCATATATTCCTAATGAGCTTAAACCTTATAAAACTTTAAGTGATCTTTACAAGACTATTAGTCTTAATAATAAAATGTTAGCACGCATATCCGCTGGAGGTGCATCATGGAATATTTGATCTTCACTACATCCTTATGGCTAATGATTTTGAGTTCCCAGATAAAGGGAAGATACTTTGAGCATGGTAACTTGTCCTTTTAAAATAATATACTTTTGTTTCTCTCCATGCTAGTGCTAAACTGTTTTCAGCTTCACTGAAAATTTTCATGCAATTTATGCACCAATCACACTGATAGTTAAGAGATCCCTCAAAATGTAAGCACTTTCAAGCTTCATACTGTTTCTTTACTCTTTGTATGCTTCTCTGTTTATTAAACTCTCAACCTTATTGTTAGATGTGGAGTCTAAGTGGTCCACTATTAATTCTATCACAGTTAGCATAACAATTAGTTCAGGGATGAGCAAATGATGTAACATGATCTACTCAGAAAGAATCCTGGTTCTTTTGGTCAGAAAGTTGAAAAAGAATTAAGCTTTTCCTGCTACTGGATGTAAGTAAGGAATAATAAACTTTAGGCTGTTTCATATAGCTCACCTGTGATAATGGAGACATTTCTACAGTAAATTTGAGGCTATGTTTTCCTTGCCAGCAACCAAATTTAAATTGATATAAGGAGATGTGCTATCTTCACCCTCTCTCTTTCTTTTTTCATCTCCATGACTTATTTATAACTGCAATTTTGCACTTCTTTATCCCCTTCACCTATTTTGTCCTTGCCCGTACCACCCCCTTCACAACCACCATTTTGTTCTCTGTATTCTTGAGTTTGTTTCTGTTTATTTGTTTTTTTTTAAGATCCCACATTTAAGTTAAATTGTATGGCATTTTCTTTCTCTGTTTGACTTATTTCCCTTAACATATGTCCATCCACGTTGTCCTAAATGGTAAGATCTCATTTTTTTTAATAGCTGCATAACATTGCATTGTGGATATATCCTACATCTTTTTCATTCATCTTTACAAGACACTTATGTTGCTTTCATAGCTTGTAAAATAGTGTTGCAATGAACATAGGATTGCATATCTTATTGAATTAGTGTTTTCAAATTGGAGGGTAAATACCCAGTAGAGGATTTATTAGATCATAGGGTATATGAAATATAAAAATAAATAGAAAAAATAGAAAACAGAAATCTATTTTTAAAATTTTTGATAAAACTCCATACTGTTTTACACAGTGGTTGCATCAATTTACATTTCTAAAAGAATGTTCCATTTTTCCACATCCTTGCCAACATTTGTTATTTTTTAACTATTGTCATCTTTTCTTTAAAGCTTTTCATGACCATTCTACAAATACCCAGTACTTTAAGAACATACTCTTGTTAATTCAACAAATATTCATAGAGTTCAAGAGAGGTCTGGCTGAAGTTGTAAAACTGGGAATGAGCATATATGGGATAAGTGAGGGCTTGAGACATGATGACATCACCAAAGAAGCAAATGCAGGTAGAAAAGAAGACCTAAGACTGATCCTTGTGCTACACCATCACAAATGAGATAGATGAGGAGGATCCTGCCAAGCATATGGAGAAGCATATGGAGAAGGAGGAACAGTGAAGTAGAAGAAAAGCTAAGAGAGTATGGTGCCTTGCAAGAAAGCAGAACAAGATGACAGAAGTGAATAACTGTCAAATGCAGAAGATGAAATAGAATGAAAACTAAGAAATCAACATTAAATTTAGTAATGTGAAGGTCACTGGTGACATGGACAGAAACAAATTTGGTGGAATTTTGGAGGCAAAAACTGATTAAAATATATTTTTTAAAATTTATTTGTTCATGAGAGACCCAGAAAGAGAGACAGGCAGAGACATAAGCAGAGGGAGTAGCAGGGAGCCCGATGTGGGACTTGATCCTGGGACTCCAGGATCATGCCCCGAGCAGAAAGCAGATGTTTAACCGCTGAGCCACCCAGGTGTCCCTAGAGTATATTTTAAACATAGAGGTGATAATTGAGACTTCAAATATATGTTGGTTGATTTTTAACCATTTCACTGTTTACCTGCCACCTGTACAAACAAAACATCATCCAATGTGGGGTCAAGGGAAAATACTAAGGAATTTCCCTAATTTTTGAAGTTTAAATCTTTCATACAAACACACATACACACGCACACACACACGCACACTCACATTTTCCTTTAGCTTCAATGTTCAGAAAAAAATATCATATTGAATTGACCAGCTTAATATAAAACATCTAGTATTCTTTAGTTATTTCACTTTTAACCTTAATGTCAGATTTCATGGAAACTCAGAGTCTTTGTTCTTACCTTCTCTCCATAGATATATGGTAGAGACTGTTCTAATAAAAGTACTAATTACATGTCCAAATGCCATCTCTGTAGCCACTTCCCATCTTCTAAATTTTTCACAATTTTCTTTAGATAATTGGTGAATTAGCCAAAAGCATTTTTTTTTTTTTGCTTTTTAATATTGGTCTAAATCTACAAATTCCATCTTCTGAGTCTACCGTTCTGACCCAGAAGTCAATTCATGAAAATTTATCATCAGGGAAAAATACTAGTCAAGTCAAAATATATATTATTCAATCCTTGTTATTTACCCAATGAATTGAAAACCTGTCCACACAAAAAACTGCACGCAAAATTTGAAACCAGTTTTGTTTATAATCACCAAAATGGAAGCAATCAAAAAGTCCTTTTGCTGAATAGCTACATAACTGCAGTACATACAAATAGTAGAATATTATTCAGTGTTAAAGAAGAAAGGATCCATTAAGCCATGAAAACTTGTAGAAGAAACTTAAATGTGTATTATTATGTGAAGGAAGCTAATCTGGAAAAGCTACACACTTAGGAATCTAACTATATGGCATTCTAGAAAAGGCAAAACTATGGAGACAGTGAAAAGAAGAGTTGCCAAGGGTTCAAGGGAGAGAGGGTTGGATAGGCGGGGAACAGAGGATTTTTTAGGGTGGTGAAACTATTCTGTATGATACTGCAATGGTGGATAGATGTTATTAGACATTTATCAAAAACTAAAAGAGAGCAGGCAGCCCGGGTGGCCCAGCGGTTTAGCGCCTCTTTCGGCCCAGGGCCTGATCCTGGAAACCCCGGGATCGAGTCCCACATCCGGCTCCCACATCCGGCTCCCTGCCTCTCCCTTTGCCTGTGTCTCTGCTGCTCTCTCTCACTTTCATTAATAAATAAATAAAATCTTAAAAAACAAAAACAAAAACTAAAAGAGTGTATAATACCAAGAGTGAGCCCTAATGTGAATTATGGACTGTGGATGATGATAGTGTGTCAATGTAGGTTCATTGATTCTAATAAATATACCACTGTGGGGTGTAATGTTCATAGTGGAAGGGGTTGTATATGTGTGTAAGGGGGTGGCAAGGGGTAAATGGAAATTTTGTACTTTCTGGTAAATTGTACTGTGAACCTGAAACTGCTCTGAGAATTGAAGTTTATTAATTAAAAAAAAATAAGCAACAACATATATGCTTATATAATACATAAAATTTTCAGTGCTTGACCATGACTAGTTCCATTTCTAATGGGTTGTATTGAATTTAATTTGGAAGATTAAGAAAATCAATTAGTGTTCTCCAAACAGTTTCAAATGGTTAATTTTTAAAACATGTAATTGCATGAAGCTGAATATTACTTTATTAGTTTTCATTTTACAGGGGAATATATCTCTCATCTATTTGAAGCACAAAATTCTCACTGTATGTTTGTGTGCCACCAACTCTTACCCAAACCCAGCTGCTTGATAAAGAAAGGCCCTCCATTTTAGATGAGTGAGTGAGAGTCAGGGTAAGTGTGATTGACTGGAAAGGCTATAAGGGAGGTTCAGTTGTGGCCATCTTCATACACATTATATGATGATCTACTGTAGATGAATTGATTCGGTGTCTTCACAGGAGATACTTCATGTAATGTTTGTCCTGAGTGATACAAAGAACAGAGATTACGCTTTCTTTGGCATTTGGGGAGATAAATGGACAGAGAGGTGAGATGACAGAAACAAATGTAGGTACTAGTGTATCTAATATGCACCCCCTCAAACAAACAAACAACCCTCTGAGCTATCAATAAACTTTACTGTATATGACCATCTTCACTTTGGCTGAATATGGACTTAGCAGCTGCTCAGAACAAGCCTACAGGAAGGGAGTTGTAGAATTTCTGCTGTGTTATGTATTTGCTTCCTGTTTTTTTTTTTTTTTTCAGAAAACATGAAATAATTATAATGAAAGCAAATCAACACAGCAAGAATCATCCTTTCACTCCCCCTCCCAGGCTTCTTATATCACTGAGAAATATTTGAGAACTTTGTTATCCCATTGAAAATGACTAGTCATGTCATTTTAGCACAATAGCAGCAAACACTAGGTATGTGGCCTCCCTGGGATTAACAAGATCAGGATTTAAGGGAAAAAAAAATCTGGTTTCAAAGGCCTTCGTGTTTTCCTGAATAATGGAAAAAAGAGCTTTAAAATGAAGCCAAATGAAAGCATTTAAAATTGAAAATAAAAATTACTAACATTGTATTTTTGCTTTCTCTTAACATTTTATTTTCAGTTAATAAAGAGCATAATCTATTTGTACCTGCTTTTGCCTTAGGAGTTAGAGGACGATAATGAAAATATTTTACTGTCTATTTTCAAATTATAAGCTGCTGTTTCCAAAGAAAGTCAAACTCATGTATATTATCGCATTATTGTTCTCATGGGACTGCAGTCACCATAGTGATTGTAATTACATGGCTTCATTAACTTTATACATTCTACCTGTTATGGGGGGTTCACATTAAGAAAATTTGCATATGCAGGAAATGAATGTCGTTTGCAAGGAGCTAATGTCATTAAACATTTAGGCCGTCCCTATCAGGCAAAGGGGTTTCCACCGGGATATGCTTTACAGCATGCCCTTTATAGTCATTGTGGGCAGAGGAATCTATTTCAAAACCCTAAAAGTAAAATCTCTTTTTGAGGAAAATATTAAAAAACAACAGCTATTATAACAAATTTCATATGTTACTAGAATTTCAAAATACTAACATTGAGATTATTAGAATCTTGGATTCTAATAATGGATAATGCAGTTCTAATAATGGATAATGCAAATCCAAAGCTTTGAATATTTGGGGGCTCTTGCACAGTGTGAGTGTGTGTGTGTGTTCATACATGTATAGCTTGAGAGACTGGATGGCCTCCATTTTAAAACACCTGTTGTTATATGTTGGTACTTTTCTATTCTTATTGATTAATTTAATCTATTAACTATTAAACATAAAAAAATTCTAATATAATTTCAGGTGAGGACATATAAACAATAGACAAAAAAGGGAAAAAACAGAAAAGAAGTGAACTTCTTAAATAATAAATTGAGACATGACTCCTACAACAAATATATTTCAGACATTTTGAAGGACAAGATTAATAATAATAATAATAATAATAATAATAATAATGGCTCCATATATGTTCTTGTCTAGAGTAGATGTCTTAACCTTTTGGTAACACCAGAGTTCTAGTTGTCTGGAAAAGAAATCTACAAGGTGAAAGCAGGTAAGGAATGGACACTTCATTCTGTTTAATACCTAATTACTGTATAATACCTTCATATTGTTGCCCCAGGACTCTCCAAGGCATGCTCAGAAGTTCTTGTATCTAATTTCTGTTTGCTGTATTAGGATCAATATTAACTATTAAGAGCAATACTATTAACAAACAGTAAAGCACTCACTGTGTACATAGGGAAATAGGATGATATTTGGGATATGGCAGGGCACTAGTAACTCCTAGGGAACTTTCTTCCAAATAAGACTCAAAACAACTCATGATTTCTTTGGGTATTAAAATTCATGGTAATTCACAATAATAGAGAAATTACCTATTTTCTGGTACAAAATTGCATCCTAGGGAATTACATTACACATGTAAATTATGGTAGATTCTTTTCAATCTGTACCTTTTTGGGTTAATTAGTTCTTCAAGAGAGGTGGTATATGTTATGATTGAATAAAAAACATCACTTTATACTGGCAATTCACATAGATCTCTTCACTTAGGGTTGAAAGGAAGAGTTAACAATGACATAGCTCAGAGGTAGCTGAGAAAAATAAATCTATTTTCATCAAATTATTCCCAGGTCTTCTGAGATTTTCTCTACGTGACTATGTTTACAAAATTCATATTAAATATTTTAGAAGAATGAATACATTGAGTAAATGAATTAAAATATACTTTTCCTTTTCTTTCATCCAAACTATTTTAATCTCCTTTTTTAGGGTAAACTTTCCTAGGCTAAAAGTAATCACATTTTAGATCAAAATTGCAACCTTATTTGTTGGCACAATATCATGTAAGTTAATTTATGCCTATTTCTAAATGAAAAGGATGCCAAATCAATTGGTCTCCCATTAAGTGGGTTTTGTACTGTTATTAATTTTGGATACTGCAATCACTACCTGTTTACATTTATTGGAAAAAAAACCCACATAGGCTTTTCTATTCAAAATAGTACTGAGGTCTATGGTCTTTTGCCAAGTATATCAACATTTATTTTGTGCTTTGGAAATAAGGCAACTTTTAAAATAATACTAATGTGATTAATTATTTTACAGTGACTACTGAAAAATATTGATTGGTTTATTCAATAAGTGTTTTTGAGCATCTACTCTTCTAACTCTTCTAGGATGCTTCGCAACCCTGGCAGTATCCTGAATCATCTAGGAAACAAGATATAATTATTATTGTGGTGATTGTTTCATTATATATTGTTTCATTATATATATATATATGTATATATATATAAAACATATACAGTCTGACTATAAATATCTCACACAAATATATATATATATATATATATTGGAATGTCAATTTTATTTAGTAATATATTATAAAACTCAAACAGCATATCCGGCTGATTGACAAAATCCATCCAACTGTTAAGGGTAAAACAAAACTATCTCAAGACGTACAGTTATCCAGATCTTGCTTTTATGTATAGGCAGATATTTAAAGAGAAAGGGAGAAAGAGACAAAAAAATGTTGGAGCAGAATGCAACATCTGGAATTGTCCACCTGATAAAATTCAGAGAGAGAATAAGGGAGTGAGAAGCTAGGATAATAAATTAATATATACATTACCTCACACCATCACCATTTTCTTTATTTTGTGTATGTGTGTGGTAAGAACATTAAAGATCTACTCTCTTAGCAAATTTAAGTATACAATACAGTATTGTTTACTATAGTCATATTGCTACACATTAGATTTCCAAAACTTATTCATCTTGCATAACTCAACTTATATCTATTGACCAGCATCTTCCCATTTCTTCCACCCCCTAGCAGCTGGTAGTCATCATTCTCTTCTCTCCTTCTGTAAGTTTGACTATTTTAGATACGTCATTTAAGTGGAATCATGCATTATTTGTCTTTCTGTGTCTGTATTATTTCGCCTAACATAATGTCCTCTGGCTGTATCCATGTTGTCACAGGTAGCAAGATTTCCTTCTTTTTAAAGACTGTATAATATTCCATTATTTTCTTAACCCATTGATAAATATATAAGACGAAACCTTAAAAATAGGGTTGCATGGCTGTCACTTTAGACTTACTATATCAGAATTTTGAAGGGTGAGATAAAGCTCTGATTTTTTTAAAGCTTCATAAGATTTCTGATGTTCAATAACAGTTGAGATCCACTGCTCTAAGTATTGTAAACCATATAGAATAGACAAATGTAGATGACATATATTTCCTGACATCTTGGACCTTCAAGAAAGGTAGTGAAATGCAGAAACTTGACTACACTGAAAGACGTTTTGTGAAGAAGAGCATGTGAGTAATAAAGACATAGTGCAGACTTAGGTAGGATATTTAATTTAGCAAAGTCTCCAGCAGTTTCTGCACAAGTGTCTTGCTGATCTCTTTGACACCTTACATTGTATCAGTACAGAGAGAGCAGAGATTCTCTTCACCCAGGGAATGGCACTGACAATCCTCGAGGATAGGAACAATCTTCACTTGCTATATGTCTAATTAGTTGGACATGGGAGAAAAGAACTCAGAGGAGAGAGGCCTTGCTTAGAGATATAAAATTGGAACTCTTTGACTACAGTTATAAGTTTGGAATATAAACTGAGAACACATTGATGCTACTTACAAAACCCACAGAACTGATATACCTATGGAAAATGTGTACTTGGAGACAATTTGGGGAAAAAAGAGCACTCGAGATGGATCACTAAATATGTAAAACATTTTGAGTATAAGTGTAGGGAAATTCAACAAGGATACTGAGAAAGGGCAGTCAGAGAAGTAAAAGGAAAAATGAAGAGAATATGGCTTCCCAGATCAAAGTGAGGATTTTTTTTTTTTTTTTTTAGAGAAAGACCATTAGTCGCCAGTGGCAATGCTTTAAGTTAGGTCCACATAGAAGAGTGTCCATTAAATCTTGCAACCTACAGACCAATGATGGGCCTTGAAATTTTGGTCAGATGATGAGCATAGAACCCAGAATGGAGTGTATTATAAATGAATAGGAAATGTGGACATGGAGACAGCAAATGTAAATCATCTTTCTGAGAACTTTGTTAAGAATACTAAAGACCTGAGGAATAGTCATTAGGCTCAGTGTGCTGCTTGTTGTTATGCCCCTTTGGACAAATTAGGAAAAAAGTTATTGGTAGATAAGTCAGAAAAAAAAAAAACTCTGTCTGGACAGATGCAGGTATAACCAGAGTGAATATAGAAGAGAGCAGAATACACACTAGATTTTATCTCCTTGTTCTTTATTCAGTTAGGTATCTTTTGAGTAATACAGTCTTATGTTGTATAGGACAATAAACATTTGCTTAAGATAGGTGAGTATTATGCTGTACTTAGCTTTTGTACCGGTTTAATAATCTCTAAATATCATACCCACTAGCTGATTAAATGAATGATTAAAATGAATCTTAATCTTCCTAACTCTAGCACAGGGAATTCATCATGGAAATATTCAAGACAGGAGTCTGGAATTTCCTTCCTGAAAGTTGAATCATGAACATGTTGATTATTACCAGTAAAGGTGTCAATTGGCCACTGGTGGGAGAGCAAAAGTGGTTGCCGAGATCAAGAGAGTAGTAAGTGAGTTAATTCCAGATTTGATAGACCTGTGTACATTAAATGAGATTTTTTGCATAATCAGGAACAATATATTCATTTTTGTATTTCCAGCACATAGCATGGTGCCTGCACATGGTAGGTGTTTAATCAGTGTTTATTGAATTGCATTGAATTCTAAAGGGATGGTTTAATAGCCAAAAATAAGTAAGTACAGAAGAGTGGTTGGATAATAGGATATATGTCAAGAATGGTAGTTAATAGACAGAAACTTGTACTGAAGTGGATAAGCCACAGGGAAATTTACTTTCCTGGAGAACAGATAGAATAATGTCAAGCAAAACACTCTCATTGAAACTTCTTTTATCCCAAGTGGTTGTTTCTCATGTCCTGTCCTAGAGGGAAGGCACTGAAGGATAATATATTAGAAGGCATATACTATAGATTGCCCTTTTCAGGTAAATTGACAGTGTGATGGACCAAAATAAACATGTATTGTGGGGAATAGGTCATACTCATTACAGGTTTTATTGGTAGTAAGTCAGGTAGATTTGACAGTCCCTAGGAAATGTATCAGTAAGCAATAAACAGACATGCAAGTGAGTAGGAGGACACAGGAACATAAGGCAAAAAAGTAGGGAGGAATCCTGACGAGTGAGAAGAATGCTGAAGCAGGCAGGCGTTTGCCATTATCATGGCTGTACAAAACATAGAAATGTATCTTCCTAAAGAACAGGATTAAGGGCAAGACCAAAGAGAGTCTGGCAGGAAAGCAATTTTATAAATCAAGTAAATGGCAGTTCAATGAGACAGGACTCAGATACCAAAGGAAATGTGCCAGGGAACCAGTCAAAGTGTTTCTATAGTCATAGTAGACTTGATTCTTACTTGTTCAAGTTTGAACTGGCCTAGGACTCTACTTATTGCATGAGCTAGAAGGATTGGAGAAACTAAGAAGAATGCAGACTGGCATGCCACTGTATCTACATTTCCCCTGCTATGTATGATACTGTTACTTTATTGACTACGGTGCTTAATTCAGCACATACACATAGCCTCCATTTTTAAGTTTTCAAAACTATTTTTCTCTTCAAAAAAATAATTCCCAAAAGTTGAGCTTCATGTGATTTTTTTTTGTATGTTTATATTTTTTGTGTATTTCCACTTCTAGGCACAGTGCTACCAGTTTAACAAGTCCTTGGTAGGTACTCGTTGAATTGACATGTCAACTAGTTCAAGTCAATTAGGTAAATTTGACTATTCTAAATTATGAGGTTGAAGTAAGAAAGTAGCCATGCTATCCTTAAAAGAGTGAATTCTTTCAAATATGCTGAACCACATAAATGATTTACATTTGAATGTAGAACACGAGTTTAATAGAGATGCCATAACTACTTTTGCATCTTTCCTGCGATACTTGGCTGCTACCATCTTGATTGGTTCAAGATGTTTTGTGAAATCTACACCTTTCCATTTTATGAAAGGAGAATAAAGTTTCTCTCAATTGACTTGATGCATTGAAGAGAATTGCATGGGCAATCTCCCTTTATTACATTCAATGGTCCAAGGCACAGAGTAGCTTAAAAATGTGCTTTTAGAAATGATACTTTTCAGAAAGGTGCACTAATATGGCATTACTAGATATCTTTTTACTATCTTTTCACTGAAAAATGCAACTTTTAAGGAAAACTAAGTACTTCTATTGTATGAACTTCGTCAACAATCAAATGACCATATATGATTTGTTCTCCATGTCCTTCCTTACAATAAATGGCTCTCACAGTACCTCAAAACGAAAATGGTGGCACCCCAGGAACCTACACCTAGAGCCAACATCTATTATGATGAATTTAGTTCCTATACAATGCCTTCTCCTTATTAGCATTAATTATGTGGTAAAGGAAATTGGATGATTCATAAAAGCAGAAAGCATTTGGCTTGACCACATTATACAGCAGTGCAAATAAGAATTCTTAATGCTGTTTAACAAATGACTTTTTCACTCTTCATTAAAGCCCCTTGTTGCCATCCAATCTTGATTTTAGAAATTAAAGCTAACAACCAGATTGAGAGAATCAGGAAAGTGACAGCATGGGGCAAAGTCTCAAAGCCACAACTAACAGCATGAAGCAAAGTGAACCTCAAGCTATTGCTGCTCTCAGAGAAGGCTGGGGAGGGGAGAGACTCATTTGCAGGGAAACTCAATTACAGCAACCCTCAGCTATAGGAAAGTACTTGTGAATGTTGACACGAAAGCTTTTTCCCTTAATGTTTTAATTAAATACCTAGAAGCCAACGCTTCTTCTCAGTTAGTGTCAGAACACTGCTTCTTGGTAGATAAATGTTTACAGCAAGAGCTCAGCTGAGGGTTTCTACAAACATGACTCTAAGAACTGAGAAGGCTTTTGCTGAGGCACTTGAGATCAAGAAAGCAGTAGTGATTATAAACTAGCAGTACAATAGCAGGATGGTTTAATCCACCCAAATGTCAGTCATTGGTTTGCAAGTTGGCAATCCCACCTTCATCTTCAGACAAAAGGGCACTGGTTAGTCATCTGTTTAATTCTCCAGCTTCAGTGTGTCATTTGGATGTTGAAGGAAAATCCCTTGATTCAGTCTGCCATTTCTGACAGCCTCCCTCTAGACCCCATTAATAAGCCTTTTAGAGAACAGAATGCAAAGCAGGCAGCAGGCAGCCTACAATCAAAATGGAGATAGAATAGACAGTAGAAATGTCTTCCCTTTGTGAAGATGGTGTTTAGGTGACCTTTGTTGAAGAGAATTGTTTTTTTAATCTCAAAACTGTGTCTTCCAAGATATTAAAGCAGCATTTGTGATATGGTAGATTTGGGAGGTCATTTGGAATTTGGGAGTTTATGATAGGATACAGAAAAACTCAAGTGATATTTACAAAATGTGCAAACAATGGCACAGACAGGAAGCCAGCCTGGTTTTGGGCATGCCTGGGGAATATCCTTCAGAAAACAAATATGCCACTCTTTAATGTTGGTTTGAATCTCATTATAAAATCGCAAGTGAAATGAGACACACTTTGCCTCTGAAACAGTGATTCCAGAAGCAAAGCAACTGTTCTCTAATAAACCAGTCCTGTTAAGATTTGTAGGATTTTAATGTGCTTTGAAAGCACATCATTTGTTAGATAATGGACTCTTTCTATTGAACCTATTTTCCATTTTTCATGCATTAATAATTTCTAGTTGACTCTGTGTGTGTATGTGTGTGTATGGACATTCTGAACAGCATTGCTTAATGTGTCACAAGCAGATTGATGTATCAAGCCTCTAGAGAAGCCTCATTCCAAATAATCTTTCCCTAGGCATTGCCTGGTCCAAGGAAACGTTCCAAAATGCCTAATTTCCAGAGACACAAATTCAACCAGGAGTGGAGAACTTTAAAGGCAACAAAATAACTACGAGATCTCCTATGCAAGTTCTTCACTAAAAAGGCATGGTCTTTTAGAAATAGAGATTAGACCAGAATCTATGTTGTGCTGATTGCAATGCAATGCCAAATGTTTTGTTGTAATCAAAGACTGAGAAGCAAGGCCACAAAAGGAGCAGAGAGATCATTTATTACCAGGGAGATCACTTTTATTTATAGAGTAGCACCAGGGAAGTCACTTATTTTTTATGCATCTAGTCCTTTAATAAAACACTAATAAAGCTTTTATGTACTTTTATATCTCAGTAAACCATTCAGGCATGCCTTTTAAAATTTACAAAGGCAAAAATAGCTATTTTCTGCTAGGAATTTCTTTATAAGCTATCCTTTTATTAGAATATACATTAACCTGAATTCACTTGAGTAAAACAGGACAAGCATGTTTTCTATGAGTACATAAAAATGTACATGCACAATGGGTACTTAAATATGGCATGTATATAATGCTTAGTAAGTACTGAATATTAGATTATTTGTATAAAAAAGATGAATTACATGTGTCTGTGTGTTTGTTCCAACAAGTCAATTTATTTTTAAAAGATATAAATTAGAATATTAATAGCCTTAGGCTCACCTAGTTTTCTATGACTTGCTAGGTATTATTACTTATTTAACTCTCCTGGAACCAGTAGTTGGCATGTGGTGTGTTTGTTTTGGGTACTCCCAGTGAACTGTGTATTAGAGAAGCATCTACCTGTTATAAAATGATGTTTCAACTAATGAGACTAAGAGGTCCTCTAGTCATGTTCTATCATATTTTCTGGTAGATTTTATGAAAACATTTTGTTATTTTGTACAATGTAACTCCAACTATGTCTTTTCCTTATATTTTTTCTTTTATATTCAGGTCTTCAGGGTTTTATAAACTTTTTTGAGGAAGAGAGAGTGGGGAAGGGAGGGGAGAGGGAGAGAGAGAGAATCTTAATCAGGCTGCACACCCAGCAAAGAGCCTGACATAAGGACTCAATCTCACAACCCTGAGATCATGACTTGAGCCGAAATCACAAGTTGGATACTTAACTGACTGAGCCACCCAGGCACACCCAGGTCTTTAGCGTTTTAAAGTCTGTTTATTTTATTAGAAGGGATCCTTAGTAAATGTTCAGAGGAAAGTTAGTTGCCATATTAACTTTAATAGACCTGAAGGAAAACATCTTGCATCATATTGCGTGCTACATTACTCAGGTGAGAACAAATTTATTTTTATTGTTTTTTTTAAAGATTTTATTTATTTATGAGAAAGAGAGAGAGAGAGGCAGAGACACAGGCAGAGGGAGAAGCAGGCTCCATTCAGGGAGCCTGATGTGGAACTCGATCCAGGGACTTGATCCTGGAACTCCAGGATCATGCCCTGTGCCGAAGGCAGCACTAAACTGCTGAGCCACCCAGGGATCCCCTATTTTTATTAGTCTTTAAACAATATATGATACCTTGTATTACATACAATGAAAGTATATTACCATGCCTTCAGTGATGACTTTTGCAGAAAAATACATTTCAAAAAGTCCTAACTTAACTTTGCATTTGAATGTTTAAATCCATATAAGAGGTGATAAATCCAACTTTCTTTTAATATCCCATGGTTTTCTCAGAGTGCTGTCAGGCATCTTTGGAGCTTTTACATAGGGAGAAAAAAGCTAAGCAATTAGTAAGCCACCACAGACACTGCCAGGGAGGTGCACTTTGCCATGTCCGAGGGTAAGGACTTACCCTTGCAGAAAATTGATAGCAAAGAAATCCAAGCAAGGAGAATGTCCTACTACTGACATATTTACACAGGTCAGAAACCAGAGGAGGGAGAGTAACAGCATATGTGCATTGTCACAGAATTTCCTAAATGTGTAAGCTAGGAGTTACATATTTACTCCAACCAACACAACTATCATTACCAAATACTTTTTGCGTTGAGTTATTATTGTTGCAAATGGAGCGTTTGGTGTCTTAGACTAGTGGTCTTCAAATTAGGGTATTTGTAACCATGGAAGTAATCAACTACTTTTGGGTACCTGGGCAGAGTTGGAAGATACTATCTTTCAGATCATGAAATTCTATACATACCCTTTCCAAAACTAATATGACTTGGCAGATCTGTGTGACTTATTTTCACCCAACTCTCATCAGAACCCTCATGCTACAGCTTTACAAAGGAAAAGGGTAACTCTCATCAACCCATTCCATATATCCTATAGTGGCACAGTTCCAGAATATAAAAATCTCGGGGGCCAGTGTCTTTTCTGCTTGTCTGTGTGCCTGCCTGCCTTTCTGTTTAGCAATTATCTGTCCATGTGGCCCACTTCTCATTTCTACATCCATTTGCTCATCTTTCTACTTATGTCTTAGAATTAAAAATCAAAACTGAGATTTTAAATTTTTATTTATTTAAATAATCTCTACACCCAACATGGGGCTGGAACTCATGACCCTGACATCAAGAGTAGCATGCACTTCCAGCTGAGCCAGCCAGGCAACCCCAGAAACTGAGAAAGGTTTAACAGTGCTGCTTCTTATCATGATATCTAATATTCGATAAAGGAGGAAAGACTATCCATTGGAAGAAAGACAGTCTCTTCAATAAATGGTGCTGGGAAAATTGGACATCCACATGCAGAAGAATGAAACTGGACCACTCTCTTTCACCATACACAAAGATA
Organism: Vulpes vulpes; assembly: GCF_048418805.1. NCBI lineage: Eukaryota > Metazoa > Chordata > Mammalia > Carnivora > Canidae > Vulpes > Vulpes vulpes. Next base: position 89,596,735 of record NC_132786.1, read on the forward strand.
AACTCAAAATGGATGAGAGATCTAAATGTGAGACAAGAGTCCATCAAAATCATAGAAGAGAACACAGGCAACACCCTTTTTGAACTCGGCCACAGTAACTTCTTGCAAGATACATCCACAAAGGCAAAAGAAACAAAAGCAAAAATGAACTATTGGGACTTCATCAAGATAAGAAGCTTTTGCACAGCAAAGGATACAGTCAACAAAACTAAAAGACAACCTACAGAATGGGAGAAGATATTTGCAAATGACATATCAGATAAAGGGCTAGTTTCCAAAATCTATAAAGAACTTATTAAACTCAACACCAAAGAAACAAACAATCCAATCATGAAATTGGCAAAAGACATGAAGAGAAATCTCACAGAGGAAGACATGGACATGGCCAACATGCACATGAGAAAATGCTCTGCATCACTTGCCATCAGGGAAATACAAATCAAAACCACAATGAGATACCACCTCACACCAATGAGAATGGGGAAAATTAACAAGGCAGGAAACAACAAATGTTGGAGAGGATGCGGAGAAAAGGGAACCCTCTTACACTGTTGGTGGGAATGTGAACTGGTGCAGCCACTCTGGAAAACTGTGTGGAGGTTCCTCAAAGAGTTAAAAATAGACCTGCCCTACGACCCAGCAATTGCACTGCTGGGAATTTACCCCAAAGATTCAGATGCAATGAAACGTCGGGACACCTGCACCCCGATGTTTATAGCAGCAATGGCCACAATACCCAAACTGTGGAAGGAGCCTCGGTGTCCATCGAAAGATGAATGGATAAAGAAGATGTGGTTTATGTATACAATGGAATATTACTCAGCAATTAGAAACGACAAATACCCACCATTTGCTTCAACGTGGATGGAACTGGAGGGTATTATGCTGAGTGAAATAAGTCAGTCGGAGAAGGACAAACAGTGTATGTTCTCATTCATTTGGGGAATATGAATAATAGTGAAAGGGAATATAAAGGAAGGGAAAAGAAATGTTGGGAAATATCAGGAAGGGAGACAGAACATAAAGACTCCTAACTCTGGGAAACGAACTAGGGGTGGTGGAAGGGGAGGAGGGCGGGTGTTGGAAGGGAATGGGTGACGGGCACTGAGGTGGACACTTGAAGGGATGAGCACTGGGTGTTTTTCTGTATGTTGGTAAATTGAACACCAATAAAAATTAATTAAAAAAATAAATAAATAAAACATCAAAAAAAAAATAAAATGAAAAAGAAAGTCTTCTTTTCTGATATGAAGTGAATCTGAATTTGAGAAAGATAAGATTAGCTTTGTCATTTGGATTTTTAGACACACATTTTTCATAAAGTGAATAAACTAAACCTACAGCTCCAAATTTTTAATGAAAGCATACTTAAAGCACAGGTATAATATAATTTTGGCTTTAATCATATCCTTTGTTAAACTTAAGATGGATACTTTAAGAGTAATCCTAAATATGTACAAATGGGTAAGTTTTTCAAAATTCTTTTAGGGGTACACAAGGTTTTGATCTCATAGACTGAACTAGTCTTACCCTTGTCATCAGTCAGCCAGAATCAAAATCTTGGTAATTGTCTGTTGTCATGGCAAAATCATTGTCTTTTTCTCTTCTCCCTCTCCCTCTTCCTCATTCCCCTTTACTATTTTCTTCTTCTTCTTCTTCTTCTTCTTCTTCTTCTTCTTCTTCTTCTTCTTCTTCTTCTTCTTCCTTTCTTTCTTTCTTTTCTTCTTCTTCCTCCTCTTCCTTCTTCAGGCCTGGAACTAAAATGATTTTACATTTTTAGATGATTATATTTTAAATGGTTTTATAAGAACTTATATAACACTCTCAATTTTGCAACTTTGTGGAAGAAAATGAAAATATTTCCTACCTTCTCATTTTTGCCACACTGTATTAATTCATGTGCTTTGAGAACCAGACACAAAAGAGATTAGCTATATAAGGGGAGAAAACGAATGTGAAGAAAAACTTCGCACAGAATCAGAAAAAGCTGAGAGACCTGTCAAACCACCGGGCAGGTCTAATTCAGAGGAGGTAAGATGGAAAGAAGGTTGAGTAGGAAAAGGATTAGACTGCGGAGCAATTCTGAAAAAGTTCTGGCAAAAACAGTGGAGAGTCCTTAAGCCACATGAGTTCTCCTTGGAGTCCACTGTCTCCAAGAATGCATCTCTCCAGTATGTTGCTGTGTTTAGTCATTGGCTGGAGAAGCCTGTGGCAAGTGCAGCCTCATCATGAACTGGATGACAGATTTCAGATGACAGTATCTGTTGGTCAGTTGTGCTTCCTGCCATCTGTGATTTGAGCCATGTTTTCATGGCAGCCATATATTTTTTAAAGATTTTATTTGTTTATTTATTCATGATAGTCACACACAGAGAGAGAGAGGCAGAGACACAGGCAGAGGGAGAAGCAGGCTCCATGCACCGGGAGCCCGACGTGGGATTCGATCCCGGATCTCCAGGATCGCGCCCTGGACCAAAGGCAGCCGCCAAACCACTGCGCCACCCAGGGATCCCCATGGCAGCCATATTTTATAGCAAGGGAATGTTAAGCGTTTTTTTATTAAAATAATATCTGATTATGAATATTAATATCATTCTCATTTTAATCTATTTTTAAAAGATTTTATTTATTTATTCATGAGAGACACAGAGGGGGAAGTAGCTCCCTGTGGGGAGCCTAATGTGGGACTCCATCCTTGGATTCTGGGATCATGACCTGGCCAAAGGCAGACACTCAACCACTGAGCCACCCAGGTCCCCCACTCTATTTTTTATATCTTGTTTTATATCTTGGAAATCCCTTTCCACTCTGAAGAAATAAGATCCTTCATTATATTTGTTTCCAAACGTTTTAATAGTATTTAAGACTGGTTTCTACAATTAAGCATGGAGACAAGGAGAGAGGGGATAGATAAAGATATTTTATTTTGTTTTCTTATGAAAAGGCAACTACTCAACGTGATTTGTCAAATAGACTGTCTTATCTTCTCTGATTTTAAGGCTTACCCAGTTGCATACCAATGTCCCATATATGCTTCATTCTGGTTTTTTGGCTATTTTATCCCTTTGATCTATTTGTCCATCTCTTTAAAAAATACAATGATATCTTCAATTACTTTATGTTTTAGTCCTTTTTTCTTCTTTTTTTACAGTTTTCTTCAATATTATTGGATTATTAGTTATATCATATTGAATATTGATTTTAGAGTCAGTTTGTTGAGCTTATAAAAATCCTATCATGATTTTCAATGAAATTGCATTACATACTAAAGAAAATTGACATCTTTTCTAATAGAGAATCCTCTAATCCAAATATGATAATTTCTTTTTCTAGTTTTATTTTATTTTGTGCCTAAAAATGTTTCTTCTTTTCCATAAATGTCTTGTACATATTTTGTTAGATTTATTCATAGAGACTTTATTGCTTTTTGTTGCTAGTGTGAATGGTGTCTACATAGAAGTCACATTTTCTCATTTGTTATTGCTGGAGTGTAGAAATTTTTGATGCCAATCTCCTAAGTCAAAATTTTGTCAAGCTCTCTTATTATTTCTAAAATATTTTCTATAGATGTTCATGAATTTTTTGTGGGATAAGATATTCAAAATAATGGCAAATTTACCATTTTTTCCCGAAATATGTACATCTCATTTCTTTCATATATATGGCCATACTAGTTAAGATATTTCTTGATGTCAGTTATTCTTTATTTTTTTCTGATACTACAAGAGATGCTTTCAATATTTTATCATTAGGCCCAATGTTTGTTTGTTTATAGATATTCCTTTTCAGGTTAAGGAAGTTATTTCCTACACTATTACTAGCTGATCATTGCACTAATATTTTAGCCCTCTTAGGGCCCTAGCTTATGTTGGCTGGAGGAGGGTGGCCCTAGAAAATCTGTCAGACTCCTTCCCTGGGAAAAGCTCTAGGCTTTGCTTCAAGTTTTCCTTACTCTAAGTCACTGTGATTACTGAAAAATGATCTTTTGCTTTAGCGATATCCCAACTTCAGAGTTAAACTGTACATTCCTCTGAGGTCCTCCTTTCTCTTTTTCTCTTAGATTTCTGTGATTTCTTGCTTGCTCACCTATGCTTATGTGCTTAAAAAATATCTTGTGTCCCAGATTAGCCATTTTATAACACCACAGAAAGCAAGGTTTTAAAGTAAATTATGGCAGGTTTTACATAAGAAGAAATGCCTTTAGTAAATATACCTTGTTAAGACAGAGGCACCTGGGTGGCTCAGTGGTTGAGCATCTGCCTTCGGCTCAGGTCGTGATCCCAGGGTCCTGGGATCAAGGTCTGCATCAGGTTCCTCACAGGGAGTCTGCTTCTCCCTCTGTCTATATCCTGTCTCTCCTGAATAAATAAATAAACTCTTTTTAAAAAGCAGTGAAGATAATATAAGAAAGAAAAATAATTATTAGAAAAACATACAACAAAATCTGGGAGCTGAAATCAGTGACTAATGTTAACCTATGCAAAGACCTGTACTTGTTTTAAAAGTCTGCAGTACATTTTATTATGTCCTTATGTTTCCTTTTTTATTCTGACACTTTAAGAGATGACATCTGGCTAATAAAACACTGCAGGAAAACAGAGAATCATTGAGGTGATTGTGAAACATGAAATGCCTTTTAGTGTGTAAGAATTGACAGTTCTTTCCTAATGAAATGTTCCACATGATGAGTTGGTACTGGGTAATCCATTGTATCCATTCAAAATAAATAGGGATTTTTAAAGTAAGATATGTAATCTTTAGTATGCCACAGAAAGAAGGTCAACACTAGAAAAAATAAAATGATTTATTTTGATAATCTGTAAAATTTAAGCCTCGGTTATTGTTTTGGTACTAAGGCAGAAAAGAAACCCTGTCTCACCAATACATTGCTGTGACCCCAGCATGTAAAACAGGCACAAGACATAGTAGATCCCCCGTAAATCTCTATTAAGTTATTTATTAAATATCAGGACGGCACTTTGGAGCTGGTAAAGTAAATTAATTCTTCCTATAAAATTAATATTCCAGTTTTGTTTTCAGTAATGTCCTGTCCTTTATTAATACTGGATAGCTCTCCAGATAATAGATATATGGTTATGAAAGCACCAATTAATAAACTAAATTAAACCAAATTTGCTGAAATAAAATCTATAAAATTAATGGATTCAAATAGTAAAAATGTAAAAGAAATACAAAAACTCTGCAAAGAAAAGCAGCAGTAATGTGCCTTAGGCTTCTCCAACACTTAACTCGTTTCATTTTTTAAAAATTGTTCTTGTTTGAGAACATAGATTTGATAGATATTTTCATATGTCTAAATATTAAGTTTACATTAGGCTTTAAGAATGATCTAATTACAATGCATGAGAATATTTAGGTTCTTGCATTGCCACTCCTAACCATTTTTCAAAGTTAGTTATATTTCAATTTACACCCATTTGTTCCTTTTGATGCCATGTTTTTAAAAACCCATCCTCTTCAATTACAACATAACTGTTTCTAATGGGCTTAATGTTTATCCTTATACTTGTATAAAGTCTTATACCATGCACATTTTTGTTTTCATATGTTCTTATTTTATGTAAATAGGATTGCACTGTATTGCAATCTGTGTCCACATTTTTATCAGTCAGCAATATATTTTTAAGAGTCATTCCAGTTATTTATTTATCAGTTATAAATATAATAACTATTGCCACTAATTGTTCATTTATCATATCAAGAACCGGGTCACTGACAAAGGATAATCAATTGGTGCAAACAGTAAAATAACAAAAATGTTGTTATTCCCTGACAAAGACATTAAAACAGCCATAATAAATGTTTCAACTATTGCAACCTTGTTTAGAACAAATGAAAAATAAGATAAAAAAATAAAAATTGGAAGTCTTAGTTTAGAAATAGAAGATACAAGGAAAACTAAATGGAAATTTTGATGTAATATATATTACAACAACAAAACCAATAGATGGTCTTAACAGCTGAGTAGGGAGAATAGTAGAAAGAATTGAGATGCTGGTTGCTTTTTTTTTTAATTACAATATATTAACATAGTGTTATATTAGTTTCAGGTGTACAATATAATGATTCAACAATCTTATACATTAGTCAGTGCTCATCACAATTAGTACTCTTCATCCCCTCATCGATTTCATCCATTCCCTCTCCTCACCTCCCCTCTGGCAATTCTCACTTTGTTCTCTATAGTTAAGAGGGGTTTTTTTGGTTTCTTTTTTACTTTGTCTTTTTTCTTAAATTGAACATATTAGTGAAATCATATGCATTTGTATTTCTCTAACTTCTTTCACTTAATATTATACTCTCTATACCCATCCATGTTGTTGCAAATGGCAAGATTTCATTATTTTTATGAGTAATATTCTATTATATATATCTATAGATATATAGATATATATATTATATATATTATATATAACATAGTAACATTCTATTATATATAAAGAGAGATATTTATAGATATATATATCACTTCCCTATCCATTTATCTAACGGTGGACACTTAGGCTGCTTAGGCTGCTTCCATAATTTGGCTATTATAAATAATGCTGCTATAAACATAGCAGTGCTTATACCTTTTCCAATTAGTGTTTTTATATTCTTTGAGTAAATACCTGCTAGTGGGATTACTGGATATATGGTAATTCTCTTTTTAATTTTTTGAGGCAACTCCATACTATTTTTCACAATGGCTGCACCAGTTTGCCTTCCTACCAGCAGTGCATGATAAATTCCTTTTTCTCTACATCCTTGCCAACACTTGTTCTTTCTTGTTTTTTCTTTTTTTGATTTTTTTTATTTTTGCCATTCTGATACATACAGGGTGATATCTCATTGTGGGTTTGATTTGCATTTCCCTGATGATGAACGATGTTGAGCATCTTTTCATGTGTCTGTTGGTCATATGTATGTCTTCTTTGGCGAAATGTCTGTTCCCATCTGATATTTTTTAATTGGATTACTTGTTTTGTTTTCTGTGTGAAGTTGTGTAAGTTCTTTACCTATTTTAGATACTAACCCTTTATTGGATATGTCATTTATAAGTATTTTCTCCCATTCATTTAGTAGATTGCATTTTAGTTTTATTGATTGCTGTGCAAAACTTTTTTTTATTTTGATGAAGTCCCAATAATTTATTTTTGCTTTTGTTTCCCTTGCCTCAGGAGACATATTTAGAAAAATGTTGATTCAGCTGATGTCAGAGAAATTACTATCTATTCTCTTTGGGGACTGTTTTTTTTTTTTCTTCAGGCCTCATATTTAGGTCTTTAATCCATTTTGAGTTTATTTTTGTGTATGGTACAAGAAAGTGGTCCAGTTGTATTTTTTTGCATGTACAGTTTTTGCATGTACAGTTTTCTCAGCACCATTTGTTGAAGAGACTTTTTCCCATTAAATATTCCTGCATCATATGTCAGACTAATTGACCATATTAGTCATGGGTTTATTCCCTGGACTCTACTCCATTCCATTGATCTGTTCCATTCCGTATGTCTAGTTTTTTTTTGTGGCAGTACTATCCTGTTTTGATTCCTACAGCTTTGTAATATATCTTGAAATCTGAGATTGTGATACCTCCAGTTCTTCTCTTTCAATATTCCTTTGACTGTTTGGGGTCTTCTGTGGTTCCATACAAATTTTAGGATAATTTCTTTTAGTTTTGTAAAAAATACTGTTGGTATTTTGATAGGAATTGCATTAAATCTGTAGATTGTTTTGGGTAGTAGAGACATATTAGTAATATTTATTCTTCTAATACATGAGCATTTCCATTTCTTTGGGTTGTCTTCAATTTCTTTCCTCAGTGTTTCATAGTTAAAGCACCAACGTCTTATAGTTCTCAGTGTACAGGTCTTTCACCTCCATGGTTAAATATATTACTAGATATTTTATTATTTTGGTGTAATTGTACAAGGGATTGTTTTCTTAATTTCTTTCTGCTTCTTTACTATTAATGTTTAGAAATGCTGTGGATTTCTGCACATTGATTTCATATGCTGCAATTTTACAGAATCCATTTATCAGTTCTAGTAGTTTTTGGTGGCGTCTTTAAGGTTTTTTATATACAATGTCATGTTATCTGCAAATGCTGACAGTTTTATTTCCTCCAATTTAGATGCCTTTTATTTCTTTTGTTGCCCAATTGCTGTACCATGTTGAATAAAAGTGGTGAGAATGGGCATCCTTGTCTCATTCTTGATTTTAGGGGGAAAACTCTCAGTTTTTCACCCTTGAGTATGTTAGCTGTGGTCTTTCATATATGGTCTTTATTATGTTGAGATATGTTCTCTCTAAACCTATTTTGTCGAGAGTTTTTAAGACAAATGGAGGTTGCACTTTTTCAACTGCTTTTTCTGCATCTATTAAAATGATTATATGGTTTTTAACCTTTCTCTCATAGATGTGATGTATCACATTGATTTGTGACTATTGAACCACCCTTGCATCCCTAGAATAAATCCCACTTGATTGGGTTATGGTGAATGAGTATTTAAATGAATTATTGGATTTGGTTTACTAATATTTTGTTAAGGATTTTGCATCCATGTTTATCAGAGATATTGGACTTTAGTTATCCTTTTTTGTAGTGTCTTGATCTGGTTTTAGTATCAGGGTAATACCGGTTAAGAACCAACAAAATGATACTTATTACCATTTTGTTACTAGTTTTGTGTTTGCTTTTGTAGTTCTTCTCTGAGCCTTTCTTCTCTTTCTCTCTTCTCTTATGGTTTGCTGGCTTTTTTTAGTTGTATTCCTTTCTCTTTATTTTTTACACATCTGTTGCTGGTTTTTTATTTATAGTTACTCTTAGCTTTGTACGTAACATCGCATGCATTAAGCAGTCTATATTCAGTTGATTTTTACTTAAATTTGAACCAATTCTTAACTCCTCTCCCCACCATGTTTTTGGTGAATGGAGTTATACTTTACATCTTTTTATTTTGTGCATCTCTTGACTTTTTTTTTATAGATATACTCAAATTTACTCTTTTTGTGCTTCCTACTTTTCTTACTACTACTTATGGTCTTTCCTTTCCACTTGAATTATTTTTAACATGTCCTATAGGTTTGCTTTAGTGGTCATGAATTCCCTTAAATTTTGTTTGTCTGGGAAATCCTTTATCTCTCTTTCTATTCTGAATCATAGCCTTGTTGGATAGAATTTTCTTGGCTGCAGGGTTTTTTGTTGTTGTTGTTTTGTTTTGTTTTGTTCTCTTAGTATTTAGAATATGTCATGCCACTCCTTCTGGCCAGCAAAGATTCTGCTGAAAAATCATCTGGTTGCCTTATAAGGTTTCTCTTGTATGCAATTGTTTTCTTTTCTCTTGCTACTTGCTTATTTAATTATTTATTTATTTATTCTTCTACATAGGCTGGGCATGGGGCTTGAACTCATGACCCTGAGATAAAGACCTGAACAGAGATAAAAAATTAGACACTTAAAGAATTGAGCCACACAGGCACCCCTGTCTTGCTGCTTTTAAAATTCTCTATTATCACTACATTTTGCCATTTTAGTTATATTTCTTGGTGTGGGCCTCCTTGGTTTGATCTTTTTGTGATTCCTGGATATGGATTTCTGTAGTGTTTTCTATTTCCTTGTTGAGGATCTCACTGAGATCCTCTATTCTTTTCTGAAATCCAGTGAATATATTTATGACAATCACTTAAAATTGTTATCTCCATTGCATTTAACACTCTTACTGTAATTTTTTCCTGTTCTTTCATTTGGGACACATTTCTCTGTCTTTTTGGTTTGTCTAACTCTCTGTGTCTGTTTCCATGTGTTAGGAAAGTCAGCCACATTCTCTACTCTTGAAAGTAGTGGCCTAATGAAGAAGAGATTCTGTAGTACCCTGCAATGCAATGTACCCTATTTACCAGGACTTGGTACTTCAGTGATGTCTTCTATGTGTGTTTCCTATGTCTTACTATGGTGGATAAGCCACTTTTGCCTTCAGTCCAGTCATCAGCAATGACTCTCCTTCTCTGTTGTGGGCAGGGTTGGTCCCTCTAGTGTTCATGGGCCAATCTGGGGCCTCCTTGGGCTTGGGCTTGAGTTGAGTCAAACAAGGCATTTGCCAGAGATACAATAGCATTGAACTACAGGGCACTTTCCCTGTGTTGTCTCATGACATTCTTTGTTGGTGGGCAGGGCCTGCAGTCAGACCCTGACTGACTACTCCTGGGCCACTTTGAGATCCTTAGTCTGACTGGTATGGGTAGTTATTGTTCCCTCTCCCTGGGGAAGAGCTGCTTTATTGTGGTCCCAGCCCCTCTCAGGGCTGCTTGCAGGTTGCCAGGCTTGTGGTACTGCTTTGGATGGGCTCAGGCAAGGGTTGATTGGAGGAGACAGGTCTGCAGGAGAATGCGGGTCTGCAGAGTCATGGTGTTAGCAAGTTCTGTGCTGGTTCGCTTCAGTAGAGGGCCTGCAGTTGCCCCAGGAAAACTCTTGCCAAGGACAGGTCAGGTTGGAGGGGCCAGAGCTACAGAAGCACATGGGGTTGGGATGTGCTATTAGCAATCTAGATGGAGAGTGTTGTGCTGCATGGTTCCCTCAGGTGTCCATATAGCTAGGCTGGGAATCAGGAGAAGGAAATGATATTGCTAACCGTTTTGCTCTTGGAGAGAAGTCTCCCAAGGATCTTTGCCCCTCTAAGCACATGTTCTGAGATTAGTATACATATCTCTCTCCTGTATATATCCCAAGTAGATTTCAAACAACTGTATCATCACAGAGCTATTTGTTGTGCCCTTTCTTAAAAGATGATGACTTTGGAGCAGCCTGGTTGCCTCAGCGGTTTAGCGCTGCCTTCAGCCCAGGGCATGATCCTGGAGTTCCAGGATAGAGTCCCATGTCAGGCTCCCTGCATGGAGCCTGCTTCTCTTTCTGCCTGTGTCTCTGCCTCCCTCTCTCTTTGTGTGTGTCTCTCATGAATAAATAAATAAAATATTTTTTTAAAAAAATGATAATTACTTTGTTTCCTATTGTCCTCCTAGCTCTACCAGAGCTGAACTTGTTGATTTTTAAAATTCTAGGGATTAAGTTGCACTGATTATAGGAACTCACAAAATTATACCCCTCTAGTTTTCAAAGCCAAATGTTATTTGGATTTATTTTCCTCGTACATGTTTCCTGTGCTGGGGGTGCCTGGTGTGAGGTTTGTTTGTTTCTTCTCTCCACCCATGGAGCCCGTCTCTCCCATGGACAGTCATGCTGGTCCATTCACCTCCTCACTACATCTTCACCCTTCTTACTCTCTTCATCTCCTATAGCTAAAAGTGTAGAGTGTCTATTCTGCCAGTTTTTGGGTCATTTTCTGGCTTATTTACAATGATGTAGGTGTTATCTAGTTGTATTCAGGGGACAAAGTAAGCTTAGGATTTTTCTACTCTACCATCTTTCCTGGAAGTCAAGAAATCTTAAAGATAGAACAATGGAAATAATTCATTATGAATAATAGAGTAGATTGCGAGTGGTGGAGGAGATAAGGGCCTCAGAAACCTGTGGGGAACTATAAGAAAAAAATCTTAAGATTCTTCGCATCAGAATCCCAGGAGAGGAAAGAGAGTAGGGTTGAAAAGATATTTGAAGAAATGATAGTCAAAACTTCCCAAATATGGTAAAAGATATGAAAGTGCAAGGTCAAGAAGTTGAGTGAATTTCAAATAAGGTAAAATAAAGAAATCCACTCCAAAAACACATCATAGTCAAACTTCTGCAAACCAAGGATAAATGAAAAAATTAAATCATCAGTGGAAAAAGATCACCTTACTTGGAGTTTGGAAAGGAAGGATCTCTCCAAATGACAACAAATTTTTCATCAAAAAAGATGAAGCAGGGGATCCCTGGGTGGCTCAGTGGTTTAACGCCTGCCTTGGGCCCAGGGCATAATCCTAGAGTCCCGGGATTGAGTCCCACATCGGGCTTCCTGCATGGAGCCTGCTTCTCCCTCTGCCTGTGTCTCTGCTTCTATCTCTCTCTCTCTCGCTGTCATTCTGTCTCTCTCTGTGTCTCTCATGAATAAATAAATAAAATCTTTAAAAAAAAAGATGAAGCAAAAAGATGCACGAAATTTTTCAAGCACTGAAAGAAAAGAACTATCAGGTCAGAATCCTGTATATAGGAAAAACATCCTTTAGGAATGGAAAGAAAATCAACACATTTGCAGATGAAGGGAAGCTAAGAGAATTTGTCATCAGCACAACTACCCCAATAGAACAACTAGAAGCATTTCTATAAACAGAAAGTATAAAAAATAAAATCTTTAAATATAAACAATAGGTAAAACAGCATAAAATATAGGTAAAATAAATAGACTTTCCTTCTCCTCTTGAATCTTCTAAATTAAATTTGCTAGCAAAAGGATAATTATAGCATGATTTAAATTAAGTGTATGTAGAGGAGCTAATTACGATAATTATACTATAAATGTGGGTGGGTAAAGGGACATAAGGAGAGATCCCTGGGTGGCTCAGCGGTTTGGCGCCTGCCTTTGGCCCAGGGCGCGATCCTGGAGACCCGGAATCGAGTCCCGCGTCGGGCACCCTGCATGGAGCCTGCTTCTCCCTCTGTCTGTGTCTCTGCCCCTCTCTCTCTATGTCTATCATAAATAAATATATATTTTTTAAAGTTTACAAAATGAGAATACCAGTAGACTATGTCATTGTGTACATATTATGTAATAGATATGCAAATATACACTCATATAAAAGTACTATAGAGAAATCAAAATAAAATTCTAAAAAGTTTTCCAGTAATGCAGAGAAAGGATGGGAAAATAGGTAGAAAAAGGAAATTAGAAACAGAAATAACAAAAAATAAAGTGGTAAACAAATATTAACATATCAGTAATTACATTAAAGTGAATAACCTAATACGGCAATCAAAAGGCAACAATTGCCAGAGTGAATTTAGAAACATGATCCAATGAATACAATTCAAATATAACAATATAGAAAGGCTGAAAGTAAATTGAAAAAAAGTTGAACATGCATTCATTACAGAAATAATGAGTAGCTGTATTAATATCCATTGAATTAGACTTCAATGCAAAAAAAAGTTACAGAAATATGGAGTGAAATGATGTAATAATAGAGGGCTAATCCACAAAGAAGACAACAATCTTAATACATATGCATAAAACATCAGAGCCACAAAATTTGCAAAGTAAAAACTGATAAAACTGAAATAAGAAATACATAAACCTTTAATTATAATTGTAAATTTCAACATGGCATTCTCAACAATTGATAGAACTTCTAAACAGCAAATCAGAAACCTATATGAGAATTCAATATCCGTGATAACCAACAGGATCTAATCAACATTTATTGAATATTCTATGCAACAGCAGTAGGATACACATTTTTCAATCAAATCAAAACAGAAATCAACAACAAAAAACAATAGGACTTTAATTTTTTACCAGATATATGGATGGCAAATATTTTCTATTATTCTTTAGGCTGCCTTTTCACTTTGTTGATTTTTTCCCCTTGTTTCACAGAACCTGTTTAGTTTGATGTAATGGTATTTGGGGGTTTTGTTTGTTTGTTTTGCTTTTGTTGTTTGTGCTTTTGGCATCATATTCAAGAAATTGTTGTCAAGGCTGATGTCAAGAAGACTTTTCCTTGTTTTCTTCTGTGTGTTTTACAATTTTAGGTCTTACATTTTGAGTTCATTTTTGTGTATGGTGTAAAATAAGGGCTCAATTTCATTCTTTTCTTTATGAATATTAAGTTTTTAAACATCATTTATTAAAGAGACTATCTTTTCTTCATTGTATATCCTCGATGCCTTTGTGAAAGATTAGTTGACCATACACGTATGGGTCTTTTCTGGCTTCTATTTCATCTTCTGTTGGCCTATATGTCTGTTTTATGCAAGTACTATACATTTTTATTCCTATAGCTTTGCAATTTAAAGTTGATCCTTGAATGATGCAAGAATTAGGAGTGCTGACACAATTGAAAATTCCACTGAATGATTAAAGATTTATCACTAAGTCTATGCAATCTCTTTCAAAAAATAGAAGAAAAGCACTTCCTAATTTATTTTAGGTTGAGATATTGCGCTGATGTAAAACCCGATGAACAAAAAAGTTAACTGCAGACATAGTCCTCATGAACATAAATGCAAAAATCTTTAATAAACAATAACAAATAGCATTCAACAATGTATCAAAAGAATTACACCTCAAAACCTAGTGGGGTTTATTTTTAGAGATGTAAGCTTCATTTTTTAAAGATCAATTTTGTGACCCACCATATTAATAGGCCAAAGAAGAAGAAGCATAAGATCATATTAATCAATGCAGAAAAAAAAACTTGACCAAATTCAACACTTATTCATAATTAAAAAAAATCTGAGAAAAATAGGAATGTAAGGGACTTCCTCAATTTGAGAAAAAAAGTCTACAAAAACCTTCAGTCAAGATACTTAATAGAGAATGATTAAAAACTTTTTTGGTAAGATCAGTAAAAAGGTAAGAATGTTCATTCTCACCATACCCAATTAACAGTGTGGCAAATTCTAGCCAATGAAATAAGGCAAAAAATAAAAAAAAAAAAGTAAACAATGAGAGAAGAGGCATTTTTATTGGAAAATAGAAATAAAGTCCTTCCTATTTGCACATGACATTGTCTATCTAGAGAATCTCAAAAAATCTATAAAAAGTTCTAGAACTAAAAAGTGAATTTAGTAAGATAACATGATACAAGATCAATATATAAATATCAATTGTACCTCTATATACCAGCAATAAACTGATGGACACAGAAACACTATAATTACAATGAAAGCAGAATAACATTTACTTTATTGCTCAAAAAATGGGAAAAAAAGAATAAATCTAACAAAACATATATATGGCTACTATGTTGAGAACTACAAAATGTTGATAAATAAAGGAAGATCTAAATGAATGTAGAGCCACTTCTTCATGATTGGAAAACTCAGTATAGTAATGATTTTAATTCTCCCTTAATTGATATGTAGGTTTTAGCACAATTCATATTAAAATCCCTGTGAAATATTTTGTAGGCATAGACACGACTACTCTAAAATTTATATAGAAAAGCAAAGGAACCAAAATAGCTAAAAGTGTTTTGAAAATTAAGAATTAAGTAGAAGAATTCAGTTGACTTGATTTTAAGGCTTATCATGTAGCTATAATAACTACTACACGTAGTATTGGTGGAAGATTAAATACAAAGATCAGTGAAACAGAAGGGAGGACTCAAAATAGACCATACAAATATGCTCAACTAGTCTTTAAGAAAGTTTGCAAAACCAATTCAGTGGAGGACAGTTAGCTTTCACAAACAGAGGGGGAAAAGGAAATCTCATCCTAAACCTACCATGTTACATAAAAATTAACAACAACAACAAAAAACTTCACAGACCTAATTGTAAATGTAAAAGTATAAAACTCTTAGAAACAACAACAACAACATAGATTTCTTTGGAATCAAAGCAGGATCTATAAAAGGGAAAGTGGACAAGTTAATTTATGCTCTATAAAGGCACTGTCCTCTGGATGACAGTGCAAGTTACAGACTAAGAAAATATTTGCAAACTGCATATTTTTGACAAATGGTTATGTATAGAATAAAGAACTGTTAAGACTCAATAGAAAAAAAAACTCAGAAACTGAGAAAAAACAGAGGCATTTCACTGAAGATACGGGTGGCACATAAGCACATGAAAACGTGTTCAGCATCGTTAGCCTTCAGGGAAATGGAGATTAAATCCACAATAAAGTATCATTACATGCGTATCAGAATGACTAAAACAAAACAGTGAGAACACCAAATGCTGGCAGAATCAGAGAAACTGAATCACTCATACATTGCTCATTAGATTGTGAGATGGTCACTCTGGAAAACAGTTTGGCAGTTTCTTCAAAAAATACACATGAAACTATCATGTTGAACAGCAGTTAAGACTTATGTCCACATAAAAACCTGTACTGGAGTGTTTTAACAGGTTTATTTATTATAACCCAAAGTGAAAACAACCTGTATTTCTTTCAAGGGGCATGGTTAAAGAAACTGGTATAATCTTACTACAGAATATTACCCAGTAACAAAAAAAAATAAATGAACAAAATATTGATCTATGCATCAACTAGAGTGAATCTCCAGAGAATTACGCTGAGTGAAAAATTCAATTCCCAAAGATTTCATACTGTCTGTTTCCATTAATATAACATTCTTGAAATTACAAAATCAGAAATGAAGATGAGTGTGATTCCATCAGTTAAGGAAGAAGTGAAGGCAGGAAGGTAATGGGTGTAGTTATAGAAGAGCAATGTTGAGTGATACTTGTGGAGATAGAAATGTTCTGTGTCTTGACTGTAATATTGCCAATATCCTGGCTGTGTTGCATTATAATTTTGGAAGTCTTTACCCTGGGGGTAACTGAGTAAAGGAAACATATGATCTTTATGTATTATTTCTTAGACTGCATGTGAGTCTACAATTATCTCACATTTTTAAAAACATTTAAAAATTGATATAAATATTTTAGGAGTAAAAACTCAGTTTCCATTGAAGTTTTTTTTTCTTTAAATCTACTTCTATTCCTTTTAGTTGCACATGGAGACTGGTGGGGGCATGAGCTGTTCATAAAGGTTTTTTTTAAGATTTTATTTATTTATTTATTCATGAGAGACACAGAGAGAGAGGCAGAGACACAGGCAGAGGGAGAAGCAGGCTCCATTCAGGGAACCTGACGTGGGACTCCATCCTGGGTCTCCAGGATCACACCCCGGGCCAGAAGGCAGCGCTAAACCGCTGAGCCACCCGGGCTGCCCTGTTCGTAGTTTTTTTTTAGTAAGATCGTTTAAATTTTCAAAAGATAAAATCATCCTTGTTTTGCTTCATCTATAGGAACTAAAATTTCTATATATTTGTTGAAATCTGCAAATCAACTCCTTTTAACATGATTACTATGACTTTAAATTGTTTGAAACCAATGATTCATGGAATGAATTTAATTACTGCCATTAATAAGATAGCTTTAGCATATACTTTTTTGATTCAAATGTGTATGTGTTTTTATTTTATCTTCTTTTAACCTCAAACTTATTTATGAAAGAGTTCTCCCATTTGAATGCATGTCCCATTTAAATGTTGATTAGTTTGACCTACCTACATACAGAGATCAGATGAGGTGTTCCTCTGAGACTGTCTCTTTTCTATTTTCTCAGCACAGTAGGGATGTATGATTTCATTCCATTTGTGTTTGTTCTTGGCTGATTCATAACCATAGCTTCTTTTCAAAGCCAGGACGAATTATAGGTTCTATGGCAAGTATAATAGAGAATACACTTGCTTTAAGAAATGTTTACCGTAGTGCTAACATTGTATTATAGGGATTTGTATTTAGACTTCTGAGGAAAACATTTACAACATTATTTACAACACCCTCTTTCTTGCTGTTGATGTTATGAAACTACTTCCTTCCTCACAGACCTTTACACTACTCCTGAATGCCTTTGGTACACTGCCAAGCTGTGATCATAGTCATTGCCATGGGGATGCTTTTGCACCCAAAACATAAACCTCTATTATCAAAAAGTTAAGAATGTTTTGGAAAAATATATGAATAAGAAAGCAGAAGGTGATTAACAAGTTGTACTTATTAACATTGTTTAAAAAAATGCCAGGGAATACTTGTTCAAATTCCCTGAGGAGAGAATAAAATAAAATGAACCTAAATTGCTTTTAAAAAAATGTTCAAAAAAAAATGTTCAGTTTTGTTGACTGTATCCTTTGCTGTGCAAAAGCTTCTTATCTTGATGAAGTCCCAATAGTTCATTCTTGCTTTTGTTTCTTTTGCCTTCGTGGATGTATCTTGCAAGAAGTTACTGTGGCTGAGTTCAAAAAGGGTGTTGCCTGTGTTCTCTAGGATTTTGATGGAATCTTGTCTCACATTTAGATCTTTCATCCATTTTGAATTTATCTTTGTGTATGGTACAAGGGAGTGGTCTAGCTTCATTCTTCTGCATGTGGATGTCCAATTTTCCCAACACCATTTATTGAAGAGACTGTTTTTCTTCTAGTGTATAGTTTTTCCTCCTTTGTCTAATATTAGTTGACCATAAAGTTGAGGGTCCACTTCTGGATTCTCTATTCTGTTCCATTGATCTATGTGTCTGTGTTTGTGCCAGTACCACACTGCCTTGATGACCACAGCTTTGTAGTACAACCTGAAATCTGGCATTGTGATGCCCCCAGCTATGGCTTTCTTTTTTACAGTTCCCCTGGCTATTTGGGGTCTTTTCTGATTCCACACAAATCTTAAAATAATTTGTTCTAACTCTCTGAAGAAAGTCCATGGTATTTTGATAAGGATTGCATTAAACGTGTAAATTGCCCTGGGTAACATTGACATTTTCACAATATTAATTCTTCCAATCGATGAGCATGGAACAGTTTTCCATCTCTTTGTGTCTTCCTCAATTACTTTCAGAAGTGTTCTGTAGTTTTTAGGGTATAGATCCTTTACCTCTTTGGTTAGGTTTATTCCTAGGTATCTTATGCTTTTTGGTGCAATTGTAAATGGGATTGACTCTTTAATTTATCTTTCTTCAGTCTCATTGTTAGTGTATAGAAATGCCATTGACTTTTGGACATTGATTTTGACAACCTACAGAATGGGAGAAGATATTTGCAAATGACATATCAGATAAAGGGCTAGTTTCCAAGATCTATAAAGAACTTATTAAACTCAACAGCAAAAAAACAAACAATCCAATCATGAAATAGGCAAAAGACATGAACAGAAATCTCACAGAGGAAGACATAGACATGGCCAACACACACATGAGAAAATGCTCCGCATCACTTGCCATCAGGGAAATACAAATCAAAACCACAATGAGATACCACCTCACACCAATGAGAATGGGGAAAATTAACAAGGCAGGAAACCACAAATGTTGGAGAGGATGCAGAGAAAAGGAACCCTCTTGCACTGTTGGTGAGAATGTGAACTGGTGCAGCCACTCTGGAAAACTGTGTGGAGGTTCCTCAAAGAGTTAAAAATAGACCTGCCCTACGACCCAGCAATTGCACTGTTGGGGATTTACCCCAAAGATGCAGATGCAATGCAACACCGGGACACCTGCACCCCGATGTTTCTAGCAGCAATGTCCACAATAGCCAAACTGTGGAAGGAACCTCTGTGTCCATCAAAAGATGAAGGGATCAAAAAGATGTGGTCTATGTATACAATGGAATATTACTCAGCCATTAGAAATGACACATACCCACCATTTGCTTTGACATGGATGGAACTGGAGAGTATTGTGCTGAGTGAAATAAGTCAACCGGAGAAGGACAAACTTATATGGTCTCATTCATTTGGGGAATATAAATAATAGTAAAAGGGAATAGAGGAGAAGGGAGAAGAAATGCGTAGGAAATATCAGAAAGGGAGACAGAACATGAAGACTCCTAACTCTGGGAAACGAACAAGGGGTGGTGGAAGGGGAGGAGGGCGGGGGGGTGGGGGTGACTGGGTGGCAGGTACTGAGGGGGCACTTGATGGGGTGAGAACTGGGTGTTATTCTGTATGTTGGCAAATTGAACACCAATAAAAAATAAATTTATTATTAAAAATGTTTAGTTAGAAACTAAGAAAAACTTCTTGGCTTACAGGTTTGTAAAGAAACCAAAATCTCCACTAAAGATGGTACATTTCTTCAACATCTAAGTATGGTGGATCATTGACTGGCCTAACTTATGTTAGAATTGGAAAGTAAATGTCTAAGTTTTAGAAGTCCTCCTTGTCATCCTTAGCAATGCCTATATCTGACCATCTTTACTTTACTGCAACATCCAGCTTTGTATCCCTGTCTCATCCCTCTTTCAGCTGATATTTTTACCTTATACATCAGTTAAATTTTCCTAGTGAGTTTCCTTTCCTTTTTCAATATGATTCTTTCCTACCTTCTCTTCTTTCCTCAAATCTCTCATTTCTTTTTCCTCCTCCCCCACTCTTGGCTAATTTATTTATTTCTCATTTTTGGTTTAAAAAGTTGCAGCAACCAGTCAAGGATATACCTCTGTGTTTTTTCCTCCATATTCAGTTTTCTGTTATAACAAATGTGTTGACTCAAAAGATAGTCCCTCCAATCAGATTGTGGATTACATCTGCCTTACATTCTTCATGCTCCCTCTTGTCCTTTGTCTTATACATCTTTCATATTTCCCTTTCTGGGGAATTATCCCCAGCAGCATTAGAAATTGTTCTAGTATCTGCCATTAAAAACAAACAAACAAAAAATGTAAATAAAAGAAAGCCAAAATAAATGTGATTTTACATTTTCCTGCAGGATTTACTCCAAATTTGTGTTTTACTTTATGGTAGAATTTGTCAACATGTTCATCCATACTTTTCTCCTGATCCTCCTCTTTTTCTTCTTCCTCTACTTCTTCTTCCTTCCCCTCCTCTCCCTCTTCTTCTCTTTCCTTTTCCCCCGTCTTCTCCTTCTTCATCATATTTTCTTTTTCTCTTTCTTTTCCTCTTCCTTCTTTTTCTCTTGTTTAAGACACATCTATATCTACTTTCTGTGTATTTTCTCTTCAGTCCTTGTAAATTGCCCCAGCAATGATTTCACTGAGACTGACTTCATTGATGGATTTTAGGTTGTAAAACCATGTGGGCACTTCTTTACTTTTAGTTTACTTGATTTTTCCAACATTGTCAATGCAATTGCCCATTGCTTTTATCTTAGCAGCTTTCTTACCTTCTCTTTTTCATATCTCCCTCTTCTGTTTTTTTTTCCCTTTCTTTATTCTTCTTTATTTCTTTTCATTCTCCCTTTATTCTTCATTGCTAGAGTTCCTTATTTTCCTACCAATTTTTAAAGGTTGAAGCTGCCATTCTGATTTATTTCTCTCAGAGAATTTTTAAAAAATTTTCTTCATAGAATTTATCATCTTCTGCAATTCATTTTTGGCATTATAAACCTCCCTTACTCACAAGATATAAATTCCTTGATGTTTGAAGCCATGGATATTTTTCCAGAATCCATTTCCTGGCATACCTTGGGAAAATTAATGTTTTCTGAATGAATGAATCAACTAATGAATAAATATGATATAAGGTGAAGCTCAATGGCCACCCTAATTTAAAATAAATTCCCTACTGGCCTACTCCTGATTCTGAAATTTCTGCTGTTTCTGTTATTTTCCTTATAATAATTTATTCTGCTCATGGAAAAAGAGGAATGAATTTAGAAAACAATGCCTAAGAGGTAAAAAAAAAAAAAAAAGGAAAGATACATACTTCTCAGTGTTGTCCAGGGCTTTATCTGTTCACATATGTTTAAGACAATAGAAGAGGAAGTAGATAAAGTTGTATCCTGGGCACTACCTCCTGCATGTTGCTATGATCGAAATGTTACTGGTTACTGGTTGTCATATTGTATCATATCTTTATGTTCTGTTTCAACTATTATCTTTGTTAGCAATCCCATATTCTCATGGAATGGTAAAATATCTTTCATATTAATCTCAAACTTCCAATAGGTATCTTAGTACCTGTCAAACACACACACACACACACACACACACACACACACACACACACACATCTACTCTTTTGAAGAGTTTAATCAATGATACAGAGTTTATAGTAGGATTCAATAAGATCATGAGGAATTTGAAAATGATGCCTAATGCTTACAGCTCTGTCCTTTTCCCTTCCCATTAAACCCAACCAGACATTTAATTCTATCATCATGATTGAATTGTGTAATCACTTAACCTTAAAAACCATTTTCTTTTCTACAGCATGCTCAACTGAGGCTGATGTTTGGTCTACCTTGTCAGTCCAATTGTTTGACTTGACTCTGTCATACATTAGTTGCAACAACTGCTTGTGCAGGTAGTCTCAGTTTGTGTGGAGCTTGGCAGGGGCAACTCTAGAGCAGAGAGAGACCTAGACTTAAAATAAATATGAAACCCCTTTTTGCTTTGTCTTCAAATTAACTAATATACTCTTGTGGGGTTTTTTCTGACTTCTCAGAATTCAAATGTAATTTAGAAAGATGCTTGTTGTTATTTATAAATATTATTTTATAATTTACTGGAAAGGTATGTATCTTTTCTAATCAACACTTTCTGAATAATATTGGATCTATTGATAATGTGAGATCTGAGAATTCTCCATATTTCAGACCCCAGTCATTGGCTCTATTTATCTCAAAATCTTCTAGGGAGCTTTTAAAAAAAATAGCAATGCCCTATTCCTAGTGATTCTGATTTACTTACTTTTTTATAGGATCTATAACATAGTATATTATTTAAACGTATCCCATAATAATTAAATGTGTAACCAGAAGTGAGAATATTTTGGAAGGAGTAGTTCAGGGAACACCTCCATTATATTTATCCAAGGCACCTCTCCAAATCTGCCAAATTAAAATGAATGGACTCCCAGATTATTTCCATTCCCACAAAGCTTGTGTGTCATTTCTTTAGGTAGACTTAGTTAAATTTACCTTTAGCTAGGTGATAATAGTAATAAGGCTTTGCTTCTCTTGCTTTACATAGCAGTCCATCCTCTGCCTTGTTTATATTATGTCTAGACCTACAGAGACCAACCTATACAATGTCCACTTCTTTCTACTACATACTTTATTAGAAATCAGTGGAATCACAGACCACAGGTATTTTCTGGTAGCAAAACACAGTTTAAGTATAAAGGCAAACCCAAGAAAGCAATGGTCAAACAAAATATAGGGACAGTAGGAATAGCCATATCATTTATTTTAGTGAACTGAATTTAACTGGACTGCCATTATTTACCTCACAGTCCAGAAATGATTCATACATCAGAGTTGTGTCACTGGGCTGAAAAGGCAACTGAAATTTACAGGAATTTATATGCCAATGATATTGGCCAATAGGTTGTGTACACATCTAAGACAGGGAAATCTAATCTGTGTTCCAGAATGAGAAGAGAGGGTGTACACATATTTCTCTGAATCAGTCTTTAAGGCAGAGCTCATTCACTTGTTAGCACCCTCCTAGCTATTTTCCTTTCTTCCTTCCTCCCTTCCTTCCTCCCTTCCTTTCCTCCTTTCCTCCTTCCTTCCTTCTTTCCTTCCTTCCTCTTAGCATATCTTCCTTTAAAACACTGGCTGCATATTAAAATCACTTGGAGAACTTAAAAAGTATAGATGCCTGAGATTAATCTCCACTGATTCTAATTTAACTGTTCCAATAGAAACCTTAGCCTCTCCGTCTTTTAAGAATTTCCATAGGTGATTTTCACATGCAGCCAATATTGAGAACCATTGAATAAAAAACTTTTGTATTGTTAGGGAAATACTTTTATTTGGCAATAAAGGAATCATTGAACATATCTCATTTCAATTATTATAATAAATTGATCCAAATATATATATTTATATGGATGAGAAACATGGTACCTTTTGAGAATAGATTGTCAGACGCAGATACAGCCCTTTCCCTAACACTGGGTCTTTCCTTTATGGTATCATGTAAGAGATAAGTGAGATCTGGTTTGAGGGTCTCAATTACTTTTTTTTTTCTTTTTCATCAATTTTCTTTTTTCTCAATTAATTCGATTCCCCAAATGTGAAAAATGCACTCCTAGATTATGATGTCAGATTAATCAATAGAAGAAGCTAGATACTCAGAAAGATGTAAAAAATACTGGGTGGCTCCTGCCCTCAAGGAATAACAATCTGTTTAAGAATGCCATGTAGAGGGGACCTGGGGTGGCTCAGTGGTTTAACGCCGCCTTCAGCCCAAGGCATGATCCTGGAGACCTGGGATCCAGTCCCACATCAGGCTCCCTGTGCGGAGTCTACTTCTCCCTGTGCCTGTGTCTCTGCCTCTCTCTCTCCCTCTCTCTGTGTGTCTCATGAATAAATAAATAAAATCTTTTTAAAAAAATTCCATGTATAGATACAAGATAGTGTAACAGTAAATAATATTTACTGGTATATAAAACTTATTATATATATGTTATTAATATATACTATTAAAATTATTTAAAGAAGTCCATAGCATTAGCCTCTAAAATAAGAAAAGAAATTAGGCATACTGTAAAAATACACAGAATGGAAACATCATTGTAGACTACAATAGTTGGTGTTTACTAGATAGGATTTATATAACAAGGAAGATTATGGCCTGCAATTAGGTTTTGAATGTTCTCCTTTGGCGGAAGAAGGCAGAGGGCAAGACATAGCAGCTGAAAGAGAAGCAGTGTGGAAACAAGTGCAAAAGCCAGGCAGTGCCAGGTATATTCAAGGAAAAATGAAATAACTCTTTTTAAAAAGTAGGATTTAAAAATGCTACTGGGGATTTGCTTGAAGTATATATAGAAGTCAGTCTGTAAAAGGCATTAGACATCAGGTAAAGAGGTTGAAAATTACCTCTAATTAAGGGGAGACTGGACAGATTTAAAAATTTTTAAATACGTAAAGGAAATAAGAAAAAAACTCGAGCCTCGCATTGATTCCATTGTTTGCAGTCACTCAGACTTTGCATTGATATGAACTATACCATGGATCCTGGCAACATAAGCCCTCTGAAAATTACATCAAAGCTGAATGTCTAGTTTATTGTCAATCTAAACAAAATGTTATTATATTGTATATTTAAAGGTCATAAAATGCTGTCAATGAAGTTTATGATTTTTTTCTCAGATAAATGTGGTCATGAAAGCAATATGCAGGCAGATGTTTAATACAAAATATCCTTCACTTTCAGAATAAACAACATATGGGACAAGTAGTCATTTTACTTGATATGCCGAAGTTGAAAATAGTTCAGAACACATCTGTTTTGATTTAGTTTCTCTCTATCATAGTACAATGCCAACCAAGATGTTTCAGCAGATTATAGTTAATATGGGGGTATATTGTTAATTTCTGTAACTTTAAAGCTGCTTTTTAAGTATCCTACTCTGTTCAATGATAAGACAATGAGAGATATATTCATAGCTAGTGGAATTAAAAAAAACTTTTCTAATTAGTAAAGTGATATGTGGGACTTTTATATTCTGAATAAAAAGAGAAAGACATTCTAACCTGGGAAATGTTAGAATCAGAAAATATTATAAATAGGATTGATCTCTTTAATTACTCAGATCTTGTCCAGAGAAGTAAATTGAGCTCAACTAATCCATTCTGTTCCTTTTTAGCATATTTATGGAAAATCAGGCAATTAAACGATGAAAGAGGGAAAAAATAACTGATGAATGCATTTTATAGTCACATATTTTATTTTTAGATAGAACTTCCAGTGTCAGTTTATTGCAATAAAAAGTATTTCATATCAACCAAAGGAAATTTAACATTTAAGTTGCATGTTAAAAATAAAATATATTGTTTTCCCCCAATTCAAACTTACTATATTTAGACAACAAGAATGCTAACTATATAAAATGAGTATTTTAGCAGTGAATTGATGGGCATCATGTATTAAAATGCATTTACATTCAAATGTTGTTTTTCTTATCCACCACCACCTCTTTGCCCAAATAAAAAGTTTCATGAAAACATAATTTTAAAATTAGAATTATTTAATCTCAGAGATGGAAGGACCTAGAAGTCCAGCCAATACAAGACTCTTTTCTAAAGTGCCTCTGACCTGTGGACACCCAGCCTCTGGTTTTATGAACCTATAACACAGTGTCAATAGGGACAGGCTGCTGTAGGCTGCTTGTCCTATTATGCAGGACATCCTAATTTAGCTGTTTGGGAAATGTAACAAAAGAAATAAAATATGTTCATTTATTTATTTTTCCTGCCAAATAGAAAACCAAATTGCTAAGTTAGCACAGTTCCATTGCTCTCTTCTCTTGATTCTCTCTTTACCTCCCTTCTTATATAAGCACAACAGATGTTCTTGGCCACATCTTAAGCATCTGTATATGCACCCCTAAATTACCTAGGTGGAAAGGATTTCCCCAGAGGTAGCCCCAGTTAAACAGGTTGCCTGCAGGTGGTAATTTTCTGGGAATTTGTGGTAGAAAAACCTTTCTAGACAAAGATGGGCTCGTCAATATCAAAAGCTACCTTTTTACACCTGTAAGAGGTTTTGCCTTCTCTGCTGCATCTCCATGTGAAAAGGATTTTACCACCTGCGAAGAAGGCTTCTAAGAGAAAAAGTAGGAGCTTTCTTACCAGACAGATGGAGAAGTCAAATCTGCCTCCCACGTTTATTGATTTATGGTCATGGACAAATTATGTAACCTTTTCAACCTCACCTTTCTTGGAGAGAATAACAAATATGCTCTAAAGAGTAATTGCCCAGTCTGTGGTGGATATTATTATATATCTATACTTGTGTAGAATAAGGCTCTACTCTACCTCCATCTCAATTTAGTATTCTGAACTGGGAGACAAAGAACTCTGATTCTCATAAGGCAAAAAGATTTTGAAATGGGCCATGAATATACATGACGTAGCATGTATAGGGCCATGAATTTGTATAATTTGGGCCTACAACTTTTTCACATGCATACATCAATTTCCCTTTATATTACTGGTTATTTATAAAAGCACTTCATGCTCACTTTAGAAAATACAGATGCATAAAATATGTAAAATGCTCCTAAAAATATAAAAGACTGTGACATACATATTATGTTTAAGGGAATAATTTACCCATCACTACCAATGTGACAGTATCTATAGTTCTTAGGTCCTATGTAAATAATATTTCTTATTAATTTATCATGAATCTAGACTACCCACACAGAGATAAACAGATGTAAAACAAAAAATTTAAAAAAATCTTAAGTATGTAGTGACTCTCTTATAGATTCCGTAGAAATAAGGAGACTGAGATGTCACTGTTAACTCTAACTGACCAAAAGTGAACTTCAGGATTCAAATAATATTTTCAGAAACACTTAATTAATTTGCATCTAAATGATATACTACTCTAGAAAATGAGTTAAATATATTTCTAAGAATAGTTGGTTAGTTTGGGGGAATTTGAATCTTTTTTCTAAAGATTTTATTTATTTGTTCATGAGAGACACACAGAGAGAGGCAGAGACACAGACAGAGGGAGAAGCTGGCACCAGGCTAGGAGCCCGATGTGGGACTCGATCCCGGGACTCCGGGATCATGCCCTGAGCCAAGGGAGACACTCAACCACTGAGCCACCCAGGCATCCCGGTTTTGGGGAATTGGAAAAGAAATATAGATGGTTATAAAGATATAAAAGTCATTGATTTCTAGTGTTCCTGTAAATTTCTAATTCTCTTATATTCTGAATTATACTCTCTCTTTCTTCTGTTCTTTATTTTTGTTTTTAGTTTTTATTTATTTGTTTGGCATAAACTTTCAAACTATTTCTTCTGGGTTCTCATTCCAGTATTTTCCTGTTTTCAGGATACGATTTTAACTAAAAAAAAATCAAAGGACAGAAAAGATATATATTTCAGATATGGTAAGAAACATTCTCACTGGTGTCCCATCAAATGTATAGCATAAATTTCTCTAATTCAGAGAATGATTTTAATTGGTATTCAATATTTTAATTTTATGCTTACAGATTTCAGAAAAAGACTGTCAGTATAGATGAAATGCATTTCTAAGAAAAATGAAACATTCAATTGTTATGAAAGGTTATATATCATGAAGTTTCTGGTATATGAAGTCATTTGAGTAACTATACATGGGATTAAAAAAAAAAGAAATACCAAATCATCAAAATAACTTTTACAGATAAAATGCTAGAATAAAAGATAATCAGAATTATTTTTAGTCAGCTTTTATTTACTGCTGGCCAAACCCAGCATTTCTATTATATAGAGGTTTCCAGGTTCATATACATATACATATTCATATTCATATTCATATTTTGTTATATATATATATGAAAGCCAGGTTCATATATATGAATTATATTATATATATATAATTACAAAATATTAGGACTATAAATATTCTCAGAAATTGACTTTTTTTGTTGTTTTTGACAAAGTTCCAAAGTGATAGGAAGCAAGCCCTTATATCATAAAACTTTGTTAGGAGTATTGTAGTATCTCAAACTTGTGTGGTCTCATTCTCTGAGTACGTGCTCAATGTTATTTTGGCTTTATTTTCAGCAATAAAGGATTGCTCTGCCTAACGTCATATAGAGAACCACATCAGTACAATATCCTTGGCCGTTCTGAACTGGTGATTTCTAGGCCAGATCTGTCCATGATAACTGTTTATATTTGGTGGATACTCCCAAAAGTTAGTCAAAGTATGGGACACAATTGAGGCAAGAATACTCCCTGGGGACAGGTTTACAATTCTCCCACTTTTGAAATCAGCCAGATATTGTTGCTATAGGTGCTCTTAATTCAATTATATAGATTTGTGCATCTAAGTATTTCCACTGCTCTATGTGTCTAAAAAGAGTGATAATGGAGACCTTTAGATCTAAAGTCTTTTTTGTTGCCCAGCCCTAACCATGTGATCTCAAGCAAGTTTCCAGGCCTTTGATTCTATGTCAGTTAGTACGATATAGAGGGATAACTAAGTCTGTAACATAGAAAACAGGAGTTTTTATTTCTAACACCTATTTATTAGTTACAAGAGCTGTGGTGATTACTAATCTGAAATTTATTTTCTTCAGTTATAAAATTGAAATTACAGTAAAACAATTACAGTAAATTTGTGCTTATCCTTTACAAATCAATTCAGTTGTCATCACTCTAAGCACTAACTCCACCCACCACCCAGGAAAATGTAAGCATCCATGCATACTTTTATAACTGCACTTACACACTGGTTTATAACTATTTCTTTGTGTTTTTTTTTCTCCCTACTATATAGTGAACTTCTAGAAGGAAAAGATTGTTTTGTTCATCACTGTTTCACCAATAATACTACAGCATATGATCAATAGCATGAGCACCATAAATGTTGACCAATGAATGAATTCATAAATCTCCTTTCCATTTATTCAACATTAATAAATATTTACTTCATGCCAGTGTATTCTAGATTTTAATTTTATAATATTGATGAATTAAATCAGTGGGCTAATTTTCACCAGGACTTTAAGCCATACATGACTTCAAGTTAGCTTACCAGATGTTAAAAGCAAGATAACAGGACCCAAATGGAATCACAAATGCTAAGCCCAGGTCCATAGAACTAAGACTTAACTTCCTTACAGTTTAGGTTCCCCCAGAAATGGAATCTTACCCAGTCAATCAAGAATCACCTCATTAGCACTAGTTATGTAACTTAGACTCCTTCCATTCTCTAAAGAAAAGTAACTTTGTAACAACCAACCCACTTTTTGACTAGTATAACTATCTTGTTTCTGCTCCCTTTTCCCTGTCTCTTACTTTGTTTAGCTCCTCAGAGCTTCTTTTTATGTGCTGGATTGGATGCTGCCTGATTCAAATAGGTTTTTATTCATATAAACTCTTAAAATTTTTAATATACCTCACTTTATCTTTTAACATAGAACACCTTCTATATGGTTTATCTTATTAGAACAAAGAATAAGAGACAAGTTTTCTACAAATAAGTTTTCACGTGTCATACATCTCTGTATTCTACAACAAATGCATTCATTATGATTGAGTGGCAAATTGTCCCTGTATTGGAGTTCTCATTTTCAAAGGCTAATGTAATCACTTATGTCCCATAACAGTATGTTAATGTTTTTTCTATTTATATTTTGATTATCTTTTTTTAAGTCAGGACATCCCTGGCAAAACAGAAACAGTCTATATAATATACAATAAGTTCTAAAATATAAAACTATGTTGTTTTCACAGAATTGAAGCATTTAGTTAAATCAGCAAGGTGAGTATAGAGCCAAAACAGCAGCAAAGGTTTTAAATAAAATTTATGAAAACATTAATTGATATATACCCTTGGAAAATTGTTTATACCTTTGTGGAATTTACCTTTTCTGTATTCATTGTAATTTAAGCTCTTTATATGCAGGAATAAAAAGCAATCTCAACACTTGTGATTTGAAATATTAAAAACAGTTGCCTCTGATACAATTTTGGAAGATTTTTACTTCTTTTCTCAACAGCTTTCTTTCCTCCATTATTTATTTTTTCAATGAACGTGTATAAATAAATTTATCTAAACTGACAAAACCATAGTTATTTCTCTTTAAGAAATTTCTCTTTTAGAAATTAAAACCTTATGAGAATGGTGCAAAAGTGAAAATTGGAGATTAGTGAAAATTGAAGAAAAGTGAAGATCATAAAATTTTTATAATTCTTAAAGAACTATTATTTAAGTGATTTATCAAAATTAAGCTTGAAACAATATAAAGTCTGTTATTAAGATCTTCCTTATAATTATATCCTTTTGGTCATTACCAAGGCCTTGAAGTCTCTAATCCAATGGAATTTATCACTCTTCAGGGCAGATCAAGATCTGGGCAGGGTTTTCACAGCTTTTGACCAGATAACTTTATTATTTTGAAGAAGTTTAGCTCTGTAATTTCTCCTGTTCACAATCAATACTCCCTCTACCATCTGCAAGCCTTTATCCAGCTGATCTGAAATGTATGAAATGACTTCCTGCCCCTTAATTGCAGCCCAGTGTTCTTTCTTTTTATTATAATCAGTCCCACTTCCTTGATTTAATACCACTAATTTTCTGATCCTACCATTTAATTATTGATTCATCACATTCAGCATACTCTTGAATTACTGTAAATGTTTTTGTTTGGATGTTATATTTATTTGTTTGGATGTTATATTCATTTAAAAAGCTTACTTTCAAATCACACTGAATCCTAGTTTGACTACTTATCTGAAGGATGACAGTAAGCAGGGTATATTTATGCAAAGCTCAAAATCTTTTAAAAAAGTAAGATTGTTTTAGAAATAGGGAAGTACCTTGTACAAACCAAATAAGAAATCAGGTTGTCAATGTAAGGTATCTCTTATTATTTTAAGATTCCAGTATGATTTTTAAGGCCATATTCCCCAAAACTTGCTAGATGTTAGAAGGTGGAGTAGGGATACTAAAGTATCCTCTAAATTGAGAAGGCACTTTGAGACCAGAAAATGAAGTAGTCAACTTCATACATTTCACACAGAGTTTTATTCAGGAAAGTTTACTAGATGAGGTATTGAGCAGGTGGCAATCCAGAGCCACACAGCAAATCTTCACAAAGACCAGACCTTATGTAGAGAGCATGATAGTGAAATCAAATGGTCTAACTATTAATAGACTTAATGGCACTATCTGTGCATCAGAAAGAGGGGAAGAAACTATGTTACCTCTACTTGATACCTAAACTTTGGGGCCGACCAGAACAAGCCTTTGCACATTCTAATTAGAGCATACATTAATCTCCAAGGAATTTGGAACACGTAGTTCCGAGGAAGGTCATCATGGGGATGTGAATAAGATAGAACCAAAGATGGGATAGATATTGTCAGCAGTCCTACACTAGATATTACCAGCTGTCATTTACCCAACACTAAATTAAGGTGATTTTTTTTCCTTTTTTTAAAAAAGATTTTATTTATTTATTCATGAGAGACACACACAGAGAGAGGCAGAGACATAGGAAGAGAGAGAAGCAGGCTCATGTAGGGAGCCTGATGTGGGACTTGATCTTGGGACTCCAGGATCACGCCCTGGGCTGAAGGCAGGCACTCAACTGCTGAGCCACCCAGGTGTCCCCAAATTAAGTTTTATTCCGAACATTTTTGATCATAGTCTTTTGTCATTAGATTTAAAAAAGTTAGTGATATCCAGTGTGTTATTCTTCATACAGTCAGCTGAATGCTTTTTGATTCTTGTTTCAGAATCTCTTGCATATCAAATTTATACCTTTAGATCTCATGTTTTGACTGTTGGGATGACTTTTTTTTTTGGACCCTTGACTGCAAAGATTTGTCTTTTAAAATTATATGTTTATGGTATTTTTTTTTAAATCTCAATAGCCTTTGAAGGCTATCCTTAGCTTACATTTGGACTCTAAGATGTAACTATTTGTTCTTTTGTACCAGTTGCTCTGCAAACCAAATATTTTGTTTTGTCCTCAGTATAGACTCAGACTTCTCCACTACCTCTAAGACCACTATTCCCTCATTGTGGCCTTGCTCATGTAGTTAACTCCCTCTGCCTCAGACCATTTCCTCTTAAGTTTGTACTTATCCCACTTCCACCATTCCTCAAGGTAAAATGTCTTCTCTGTGAAGATGTATTAGGATACACTTGACCTTCAGTGATCTTTCCTTGCGAGGAACTCATAAAGCCCTCACTGCCAGTACTGCTTTCAGGACATCACTTTTTACTGTGTACACAGTGTCAGTCTCTCTCTTTCCTCCATTCTTCCTTCCATCCCCAAGGTAGGCTCCTAAACATAAGGAAGAATACTTCATACAATATCTTACCCATTGTATCAGTTGTACTAGCTATTCAGGATTGATGGTTTTCAGATCTTTAGAATTTCCAGTTCATGTAATGTATGAGGTGGAAGAAATTTTAGAGTACATTCAACATCATGTTATAACTGAGGAAACCGAATTAATTTGACCCATTCAAAGTCACAGAGTTATTAAGTAGTATAGTTGCTACTAAAATTACAATCTTATTTTTAAATTTTCTAAAAAATTGTTTATTTATTTATTCATGATAGACACAGAGAGAGAGAGAGAGGCAGAGACACAGGCAAAGGGAGAAGCAGGCTCCATGCAAGGAGCCCGACGCGGGGACTCGATCCCGGGACTCCAGGATCACGCACTGGGCCAAAGGCAGGTGCTAAACCACTGAGCCACCCAGGAATATCCCCTTTATATTTTCTATCTACCAACTATATAACTTCATATTCATTATGGATGTATAACAAATATTTTTGATTAAATAATTTGTCGATCTGTAGATTAAGATGCCTTCATTTTAATATTTTAGGGTAATGGAAAATATCTCTCAAATTATTAAACACACATATACTTCACTACTTTTTCTGAAATTATATTTGTGATATAATTTATTGTTCTTATAATTCTTCCAGCATGCTTAGTATACTCTCACCTCAGGGACTTTGCATTTTCTGATACTCTACTTAGAATGCTTTTCCCCCACAAAATCTCCTGTAGTTGACATTTACGTAGTATCCTCTCATGCAGACCTTTATGCCCCTTCTATTTAAAAGTCCATTTCTTGCCCCAACACTTAGTATCTCTATCCCTAGCTTTACTTTTGCCAATAAAATTAATGTTACACAATATGCCATGTATTTTTCAAATTTATTTGTGTGTTGTTTGTTTCTCCTATCTGGAACATAAGTTCTAGGAGGACAAAGTTTCTTTTATTAAGTTTACCATTTGTCTCCAATGTCCAGAACATAGTAGGAGTTTAGCACATGTCTATTAATGTCACTGTGTCAAGACAGGGCTATTCTATATATATCTTATATTTTATGCTTTAACATCTTTTTTGTTTCTTTAAATAGAAAAATCAATGGTATTTCTATTTTTAGAAACATTGACTTCTGACTTTTAAGGTTCTCTTCATTTTCATATTTGCTGGCCCACATAGTAAGTAAAGGACTACCAAATATGACAACGAGAATAAGAGTTTAGAGATTGTGAACCCATTTAATTAAAAATTGAGCCTTCTGATTTTGTCTGTCTAGGTGTGAAAGTTTGAATTGAACTTGATTCATTAAAAAGGCATTTTCCTGAGAAACCTCTGGAAAGTCTTGTAACTGAAAACTTGAACTCATGTTGGCAGTTTGTCCTATGACTTACTGCAAAGTTAGTTTTTAAGGAGAAAAAAGTGTTCTTATAGTGCATTTAAATTCCAAGCTCTGTAAGCAAATTAAATCCTAAAAATAATTAATCTTTTAATCTTGAAACTAATTTTGGGAGGGAGATAATTGTTCATATTAGAAATTTCTTAACTATTTGGATAATTACCCCCAGCTCTGTGTAACATGCTCTATGCTCAAATGTGTTTCAGATATCTTATAATTTTCCTAGCACTGACAAACATTTCCCATTCAGGAGACTTCTAGAAAAATTTCTCTTAAAATGAAGGGTGGAGAAACACATATTTTCTATACTTTCCAAATCCCTATGGTGAGACAACTCAAAAATGTCATAATTATGAGCAAGTTTGGCATTTGTATATTTATGGAAGAAAATGCCTCCTTAGTTACAGAAATAGTTTAGTGTAAGAATTGAAGTTTCACATTTTTTAAAGTTTATATAATTTTTCTGAGTGAGAGAGAGAGAAATTGAGCAAAGAGGGGCAGAGGGAGAAGGAGAGAGAAAATCCTAAACAGGCTCCATGCTCAGCACGTAGCCGAATAAAGGGCTTGATCTCACAATCCTGAGATCATGACCTCAGCCAAAATCAAGAGTTGGATGCTTAACTGACTGAGCCACTAGGTGCCTTTTAGTTTTCACATGTTTTAAAAATATGATGCTTCCTAATTATGCCTCAGCCTAAATTTATGTATACATGTAAATATATATACATATTTATGAACAGAAATATATATATATGTGTGTGTATATCAACTCTACACAAACTCTAGTTACTGCTAATCACAGGTAAGGGAAAATAAATACAATAAGCATATGGGTGATTTCTTAATTAATTTTTTGTGTGAGTAGACTGTATTTCTGCATTTTATTCTCCTATTCTTGTTGATGTTTTGTGGGCATAAAGGACATACTAGAGACTGTTTCTTGTTTTTCTTATTCTCAGAAGCACCCTAGCTTGTAATATTTCTCAATTTTGTACGAGGCATACGGTAGTTCTATGTATGTACATATATGTATACACATACATTTGTTACTTCATTCAACAAAATAGGCATTAATATATAATATGAGCTAGACATTGGCATAGATTCCAGGGAAATAAAATAGAAAGTTACTATTCTTTTCTCAAATTAATCAAGAAAATAAACAAACATAATTATGTGATAAATATTCTAAAGGTACATTTAAATGCTATTGGCACAGAGGGGAAATGCTTAATTTTTCTTGACTGACAAAGTCAAAAGAGGATTCTTTTGGCAGGTGGCATTTGAATTGGCCCTGGATCATGAATAGGAAGGAAACCTAATATGTACAGGAAGGAATATTCAAAGCCAAGAATGGGCTATGGACAGCTATAACATTACAGGTAGTTTCAAATGGTGGGAGCTGAGGGTATGTAAGGGTGGAGATGAAGATTGAGCTTTAAGAGATGTGATTATAAAGACTGGCAGATCATCAAAGGCCTTTAAAACATGCTAATTAGTGGAAATCTTATTTGGTAAATAATACAATTTTATTTCCATATAGAAAACAGAATAAAGCAAGGTGATCAGTTTCTAAAGATAAGCAAAAAATTATTCATCATATCCATACTATTTTTGGAGCAAACAATATTATGTATAAACACTGTGACTACATATAAGAGAACTTAAGACATTCAAATCAACAAAAACTGAAAGAATTCCTTGCTGGCAGACATGCCCTTATGAAATACTTAAAGGAGTCCTTCAGGCTAAAATGAAAGGACACAAATCAGTAATTCAAATAACACACAATAATGTAAAGAACACAAGTAAAGGTAATTTCAAATGTAGGTATGCCAGCCAGCATAAATTCACATTGTTTGTAGGTCACATTATTTATAAACACTATGAAACTTATAACAGAACATTGAAGTTTCCAATTATTATTATTGAATTATTTATTTCTTCCTTCAATTTTATCACTTTTTGCTTCATGCAGTTTTGTGTTTAGTTGCTAGGTGCATAGACACTTATAATTGTGATTTTTTTCTTGATTATTTGACTCTTATCATTGATAAATGCCATCGTTTCTGCCTAACAGTGCTTTTTGCCTTAAAGCCTATTTTATGTGATATTGCTATAGCTACTTCAGCTCTTTTTATTTCTGTGTGCTTTGGTGTATCTTTTTCCATCCTTTCACATTTAATTTATTTTATGTTTGAATCTAAAGTGTGTTTCTTGAAGAAATCATATAGTTGAGTCCTATTTTTAATTAATTCTGCGAATCTCTGCATTTTTATTAGGGTGTTGAATTCAATTATGTTTAATGTAATTATTTTAAAAGTAAGAGTTACGCCTATAATTTTGCTATTTTTTTCTATCGTGTGATTCTCTATCTTCTCCATTATCCCCTTCTCTTGTGTTAAATAAGATTAAGTAATAACATTTCTACTGTATCACTAATTTTCTTGTTTTTTTTCTTTTAATGAACTTACGAACTTTTTTTTTTTTTTTTTAGTGATTGCTGTGGGGTTTGCAATTAACATATTAATTTAAAACAGTTTACTTTAGGGATACCTGGGTGGCTCAGTGGTTGAGCATCCGCCTTTGGTTCAGGTCAGGATCCCTGGGTCCTGGGATCTAGTCCCTCATCGGGCTCCCCACAGGAAGCCTGCTTCTCCCTCTGCCTATGTCACTGCCTATCTCTCTGTGTCTCTCATGAATAAATAAATAAATAATTTTTTTTAAAAGTTTACTTTATAGTAATACAATTTAATTTCAATAGTACACAAAACGTTTGCTTCAATATAAATCATTTTTCCTCCATCTCTTGTGTTATTAACCAAGCAAAATACATCTTTAGACATCATAATCCCATCAACACAATTTAAAAATCAATCTTTTATTCAATTGCCTTTTAAATCATGTAAGAGAAGAAAAAAAATTAAAATAAAATACATTTATATTGTGTTTTATATTTACCTTGGTAGTTAACATTACTAATGCTCTTCATTTCTTCATGTTGATTTGAAATACTTTCTATTTTCTTTACATTTCAGCTTAAAAGATTTCCATTCATATTTCTCAAATAGAAGGTCTGCTAGCAAAGAATTGTTTTTGCTTTTCTGAGAATGTCTTAATTTCTCCTTCATTTTTGAAATATATATTTGTTTACAATAGAATTTTTGTTTTACATTATTTTCTTTGAACCCTTTGAATATGTCATCCAATTGCCTTTTGGCCACCATGATACCTTTTTTTTTTTTTTTAACGATTTTATTTATTTATTTGAGAGCAAGAGAAAGAGCACGAGTGGGGGTGAGGGAGAGGGCAGACGGAGAGGGAGAAGCAGACTCTCCACTGAGCAGAGAGCCCAATGTGGCACTTGATCCTAGGACCCCAGGATCATGACCTGAGCCAAAGGAAGGTGCTTAACTGACTGAACCATCCAGGCACCCTAGGCCACCATAATTTCTGATCTGACCTCAGATGGTAATCTTATTGTGGAATCAGTTGTACATGATGACTTACTTCTATCTTGTTTCTTTCAGGTTTATCTTTGTCTTAGATTTTTAGTATTTTGACTATGATGCATATCAATGTTGACCTCTTTGAATTTATTCTGTTTGGATTTTGTTGAGCTTCTTGCATGTGCGAATTCATTTTTCATCCATATTAGGAAGTTTTAGCCATTTTTCATTTGAATTATTTTTCTCCTTTCTATCTCTATACTTCTTCTAGTAATCTCATTACTCATATTTGGTGAACTTGAGGATCTGAGGCTCTGTTCACTTTTCTATATTTTTTTCTTTCTGTTCTTCAGGGTAGGTAATCTCTATTGTCCTATATTTCTATATTAAAATTTGCTTATTTTTTTTAATTACCAGCTCAAGTTGATGTTGAGCCAAGGTAGAAAATTTTTCATAAATTATACTTTTCAGTTCAAGAACTACTCTGGTTTTTGTAATTCTGATCTTTTTAATAATATTATCTATTTGGAAAGAACTTTCTCACTTTTTAAATTCTTTAGACATAATTTTCTTGATTTCTTGATTTTGAATGTGTTTATGAGAACTGATTTAAATGCTTGTCTAGCAATTCTGATCTCTGGCCTTTCTCAGTGATAATTCCTACTGAGTAATTGTTTTTTTCTGGGAGTATAAGACATGTTTTTCTGTTTCATTGTGCACCTCACAATCATTTTTGTTAAAAATTGGACTCTTGGGGCCCAGCGGCTCAGTCAGTTGGATGTCTACCTTTGGCTTGCTTGGGTCATGGTCCCAGGGTCCTGGGATTGAGCCCTGCTCTGGGCTCCCTACGGAGTCTGCTCCTCACTCCTGTTTGTGCTCTCTCTCACTCTCAAATAAATAAAATCTTCAAAAAAGCAAAACAAACTGGAATCTTAAAAGAATATAATGTAACAAATCTGTAAATTAGATTCTCGATTTCTAGAATTTTTTGTTTGTGTTATTGCTATTTGTTTGCTTAGTGAGTTTCTTGAAATAATTTTATAAAGTTTGTGTTTATGTGTGGCCAACTGATATCTCCTCTTACTTACTTACTTAGTATTCATTTAATGGTTAGATATGGATTTAATTCTCTCAACCAATGAATATACCAATCCTTGCAGCAGAGGTCTGTATATGTATTAGGACATATTTTCAGTACTTTGAAAGCATACAATCCTGCCTTAATCTTCATTTTGTTCCTTCTGAAGGTTAATAGCAGATGAGAGATTAGGATATTCTAAAGTCTTTTTGGACATGCGTGTAGTTCTGTGCTTTTGTGAAGCCTTCTAGATCTTGGGAATATGTCAGAGACTTTCAAAGTCCCCTATGGACATTTCATTCCCCAGAGCATTAAAATTTTTTTAACCTCTTGTATTCCAACTCTTTTCACCAACTCAGGCATCTGCCTTGTTAAATAATTGTCTCTAATTTTATTTCAACGATTACTCTGAGTATGAGGGTTTTTTTTTTTCTTTTCCTTTTCTTTTTTTTTTTCTCTGAGTAAGCTCTGAGTCAAGTCAAATAAGACTAAGTATAAGGCTTTTCTAGGGAGCTGCCATTTATATCAAATACTGAACATTTTTCTGGGTTGGCACTTTTTGGAGACTTCCAAACAATTGTGTTCCCTCTGGGCTGAAAGAAATGCTAGTTGCTAGGCTGCCTGTATTCATGGATAAAAGGCTATTAATCATCAAGACTACTATGGAACTGGGAGAGAATAACAGGCATAGCACAAGTTAAAATCCACCGAGCTTTGTTATTTCTGAGGTAAAGCTGTTTTCCTTGCATAAACAGTCCTTGAATTATTATAAGACTGGTTAATTTCCAGAGTTTGAAAAGTTGATGCAGACAATGTTTGACAGTGTTCTCAATGCTTTTATGGAGAGGCAGATTTTTTTGGAGGTACTTATTCCATCATTCTGAAAGTGTTTCTCAAATATTTTTTATACTTTAACAAAATCCTGCAACTAATACATTCTTCAGCTCGGTGTTAGATACCAATGCTATGTTTTCTGTATGATTCCTGAAATATATATGTTGTTTCACTTTTAAGGCAATTTATTCCTTACCATCTTATGCCATAATGACATCTGTTGTAGTAAAGTCAGACAGTTAAGACATAAATCACTGATATTTCCTGGATTCCATGCTGAAATTCAGAGATATCAACAATGCTTCATTAGTTTGAATATTTCAATTCTCTAACAAGGAAGGCTGCTAATGTTAAACAACCATCTACATTTTCTCTTAGAATGACAAATAATCTTTTTAAGTGCCCAAAGTAGAAAGCACTGCCTTTAAAACATGGTATTGTGAAAATAAAAGGAGAGCCATGTTCTAATGCCAAAGTTAATAGAATGAAAGGAAAATGCATGCATGTGTTGTAGAAGGAAGAAGCATAAGAGCACATATTGAAAGTTGAGGATATCCTATACCCCATCAGGATTTAGGTTTTTTGTCAGAAAAGCCAATTTCATCACTTATACAACTGTGTATCATGTATATCACCTGGATTGTTTCTCACTGGTTTGTTTCTCATTCATCTCAGAAAAAAATCTTTCAATATTTAACCATAGAAACAATAACCATTTTATCAATTCTGTCTCCTAATTACTTTCATCCTTAATAAATGGTACAGAAAAATGCCCTAAGGCTACTAATCTATAAGCACTAGATGCTCTACTAATTCTGTATAATCTAATGTACTGGGCAGTGACTGCATTAAGAAACTGAAAACAAATTAGGTCACAAATTGAGGGTTTTATATCCATGCCTATCTGCATCATTATCAAATATTCCACTCATAAACTTCAAGGAACTTCTAAGAATGAAGAAACTGAAGCAATGCCTCATAGAAATGTACTTGCTTTGGAAAAAGTATAAAATAATGATTAAAGCAGAGGATGAAGAGAGAGCCTATAAAAAAGGGACTTTTCTTCCTATGTTGCTATTAGCAAATAAGCATTCTCTCTTATCTTAGGCTGATATGTAGAAGAATGTCTAGTTTGGGTATAGAGTAAACTTGGTTTATGTATCTGACTTTGATGTAGTAAAAATTGAACTAACATGATGCTAAAAAGATAGGATAAAAATTAATTGATCAACAAATATTTAGCAAACACTTGTCATGTACAAGATGGAGGAGTGTGGCATGATTCTGACCTTTGGGAAATTTAGAGAGTAATATTACATATGAATTACATATGAATATGTATGGTTTGAGGATACTCCATTATATAATGGTTATATACATAATACAATGGTCATTACTTTATCCTTTCTCTCTGAATATTCTACCTGTGATTTACTACCTTTCCAGTTCTTCATTGTTTAAGGATGATCATAAACTACTTTAAAATAAACAAATATTAGTATTTTAAAATATCAACAAAAATAGAGAATAAAAATAGATTATTGGATTGATTGATTTGGGACTTCAGTGATAAATTTGATAAAGTAATTTCAGTAAATTCATGAAAGTAGATATTAGATTATATTAAAGGATAAACCAAAGCATATTACAATTTTAAGAATTTGTTTGAGCAAAAACTATTTAATTCAGGTAGCTACCAATCTAGCAGATAGAAAGGAACCCCAAGGAGCTATACAAAAAGCAAGACTTATATAGGCAGAAGAGAGGGGGAGCAAGGAAGTTACATTGGCAAGAAAAGAGAGTTGGTTGATACAAAGGTACTTTTCTTTAGGGGATAATAAGGGTCTATCAGGCAGGCTAGTGTTCATCAGGTGATTCCTGAGTGACTGGTTTGAGATTCCATTTTAGACCTGAAGTCTAAAGAGGCTCATTTTAGGCTTCTTATCTTGTTTTTTGACAAATACGATTGGTTAAGAAGGAAGTGAATTTTAAAAAAGTATAAAAAGCATAAAAGCATGATTATTTCAGAATTTGACTAAATGGAAAGATAAGTAATATGACAATTTAAATCAATGGGTTAATTAAACACAACCCAGGCAGTTAAAATTGTACAGAACATAGTAATGTGACAGACATAAGATAAGCCTTCAAGAAATGGCTAAAATATCTGTTACTCTTGGCTATGATGATTTAAAAGACAAAGAAATATTTTAGGCTATTTAACAATAATTAGGTCAATAGATAGTAGGCATTTGAAAGCATACTAGACTCTATTCTGGTATGAACTTGAACAATTCAAAGTATACAAAAATACTATGTAACATTGCAGAAATAATGTTGGTTTAAGAAGGGAATGAGATGGGCCTAGGGTGAGATAATCATGATACATCTTACTAAATGCACTATAGTTTTAGGTGGGTACCACAACCTTCCTGGGTCTTTTTTGTGTATATGTGATCTGTCATTTGTGAAATTAAGATCGTTTAGAAAATTAGTTATTACAACCCATGTAAAATCTCTCAGCATACTTACTAGCACATAATGGGCAATTGATAAATGTAGACAATTGTTACTTTGTACAAAAATCCTCACTGAAAATGCCCAAGTTGAGATCAGTTGTTATGGATGTTGGAAAAGAGGTGAAGATGGATGATTTGAATTAGTGATTCAAACTTTGATATCTTAATACCCTGTGATGAAGTGTCTAGCATCCATTAGGTTCTCACACTGGCAAAAAATAGTAAGGGTTAAGATTAGAATTGAGAACTACTGACTCAATGCATGCTCTTTTCAAGTCATATCTATAATGTATGAAAAGATATTATTTACAGCAGATGCAGCTTCTTTCAGCAGTAGCTTTCAATAGTAGCTTAATTGATGCAGGCAGGCTGGGTCTGAGGACCTAGAGGGATGTTCTGCAGTACCAACCATGAGGGTCCTTAACTTCACGTAATATTGAAATTGAATGTGAACTGAAGAAAGTGAAAGTACTGTTTATTGAACAGCATGAATGACAAATAGAGTATAACAGACAATGTCTGGGAGACTCAGGAGAGAAAGGAGAATGAGTCTCATAATCGCTTGAGCTTAGGGGTTTATATTAGAAAGGGGTCTAGGGTACTTGTAGGGTACAGTCAAAGATCAGTGTCAGGAAAAAAAAAGATCAGTGTCAGGTTAATAATTGGTGGTATTTCATAAATCACTGGAGGTAAGGAGTATTGATGTCAGCATCAGTTGAAGTTTGTTTGAAACTAATGTCCTTGAACATGTTTGGGATCTAACTCTTCTTAGATGTTAACAGGTGTTAACAGAGTTTAGGGCAAAACTTAGAGAATGATTCACTTTCTTGATTTCCCTCTTTAAGTGGGAACATAGGTTCTTTGGCTTATTCAGAAATGAGAACTGGCCTAGAGGGAAATCAGCAGAGACGGAGCCTTCTCAAAATGGAATCCCTTCAGTTTCCCTATCTCATAATTATAAGCAAAAGTAAAGTCAACTCACTAGAAAGGACATTTTAGTTTAATTCAAACTGCCCATTTGCTTTTATTTGGACATGGGCAGGTGTCTGGAATTCAATGTGGAAAAATGTCCCCAGTTATATATTATTTTTTAAATGCATGTTTCCTTTCTTGAAAAATGGGAGTCATTTGATGTTATGTAATTATTTCTAAGGCTTATTGGTTTATCTTATTATCTGAGCCATTCATTGGTTTGAAAAAAAATAGATGTATTAAATTAAGAATTTGGGACAGGA
Source organism: Vulpes vulpes (assembly GCF_048418805.1). Taxonomy (NCBI): domain Eukaryota; kingdom Metazoa; phylum Chordata; class Mammalia; order Carnivora; family Canidae; genus Vulpes; species Vulpes vulpes. The sequence goes on from NC_132786.1 coordinate 89,639,627, forward strand.
AAACATTTTTTAAATGGGAAAGCTTGAAAAGTGCTTGTTTTGTTCCTATTTTCCTCCAACTGTATATATAAACACACACAGCTGTTAAATTTATTCTTAAGGTTTTATGCAGGTTTTCAAAATTTACAAGTCAGAAAGCTGGATGGTTATGATAATCCTTAGGTATTTGATGATCTCTAGGTACTTTTGTTATTGAGTGTAATAAGATATCTTTATCCCCAGGATGAGGTCTCATGTTAAATGGCTTTGAAGCATTATCCACTGTTTGGGGAATTTTTAAAATATTATCCAAAAAGTAGATGTTAGAGCTTTCACCTGGTAAACTGAAACATGAAATACTCACATTTAATGTTCAGGAAAAGACTTAATAAATGCAAATATCTCACAGTAGTGGGCCATTCTAAAAATGCACTGCTCTTCTGTGCTCAAATCCCTCTGCAGGAGCAGCTTTTAGCTTTTGGGCTTTGATTCTTACCCTTCAACTGTCGAAGCTATCGCCTACAACCACTTGCTATTTGTGGCTTCTGGTTTCCAGTCACTAGTTAGGGATGGATATGATTACATAAGGAGATAATATAGAATGAGAAAGGAGGAGGGCTCAGGACAAAGAATCATCAACATTTAGATGTTTGATAAAGGAAACGATAGAAGTAAAATGGCTAGAGAGTATAGAGGCAACAGGAAGAGGTTTTTAATGAGGTTAAAGGAAGCAAGTCTGTCAAATATTCATGTAAAGTTATATTAGGCCAGGATTGAAATATACATATTCAATTATTTGATTCAAATATTTCAATGTATAATATAGACTATTTAAAATATGTATATAATTTTAAAAGATAAGAAATTCAGAGTGATTTTTATGGTGCTTAGCATTGGACACTGACTTGGAATGGAGGAGCAAAGCTTGAAAGATGGTTCAGGAAGTAAAGGGACTCTGTTAGGTAACAAGTTTTTCCACGACATTGGGCTGAAAAGTGCAATAGGAATAAGACTGGAAAGATAACAGAGTTTATTTTTATTTTTTTTAATTTTTTTTTATTTTATTTATTTATGACAGTCATACAGAGAGAAAGAGAGGCAGAGACACAGGCAGAGGGAGAAGCAGGCTCCATGCACCGGGAGCCTGACGTGGGATTCGATCCCGAGTCTCCAGGATCGCGCCCTGGGCCAAAGGCAGGCGCCAAACCGCTGCGCCACCCAGGGATCCCAGATAACAGATTTTAAAGAGAGTTTTTGTTTTCTTTTGTTTTGGAAGTGATTATGGAGAAGACAAGATCATAAGTCTATAATCAAAGGAGTAAGATTCCTGAGGAAATATTAAGAGAAGATATATCGATCACACACTAAGGAAGTAGTTATTGAGAAATGGAGGGGAACGCTTCCCTCCTAAAAAAATACAGAAGAAAAAGAAGATTGGTACAAATGGAGGCAGACTTGGAGATTGGTGGTTGCAGGGAGTTGAGGAAGGAGCCAATCTGAGGGCTTTATTTTGCTCTGTGAGTTATGAAGTGAGGGTGATATATTGAGATTGAGTAAATAGAGGAGAACGTGGTAATAATAAGGAGAACAGCAGAGTTATTAGATAGTTGGTAAAGACTATGACAGATCCAGATATCTAGAAAAACCTATCAAGGTGGCCTGGCAGCTTTGAGGAGTCCCTTATGTGTAAGCGGTCATGCATTTATAGTGAAAACAATCTGTCCATTGTAATTTCTCAACCAACACTCAATTTGCGATTGTGAGATGGAGCTGTGGGGGTGGGACATAAATGTCACAGACTTAAGGGTGTTTCCAAGAGAATGACAATGGTGATAGACCATAAATGTGTGAGGAATAGGGAAGGACATATAGCCAGGAACAGGCTACATGCTTCAGTGTAAGTGGGACCAAAATAAATTCAAGGCCTTAATGAATTTCAGTAATTTTTCACATAAAGGATTGGATGCTATGATCAGTGAGAGGGATATGAGAGTTGTTGATTTCAAGAGTGGAGTCAGAATATGACAATTTTTTAATGAAGTAGGGAAATGAGAATGTCATTAAAAATTGAATAGGCAAGGGGCGCCTTGGTGGCTCAACTGGTTAAGCGTCTATCTTTGGCTCAGATCATGATCCCAGTGTCCTGGGATGGAGCCCCCAGCGGGGCTCCCCACTCAGCCTGGAATCTGCTTCTCCCTCGCCCCTCCCCCTTGCTGGTGCTCTCTTTCCCCTGCCCCTGACCTCTGTTGCATGTGGTCTCTTTCTCAAATAAATGAATAAAATCTTTAAAAAAAGATGAATAGGCAAAATTGTTGATAGTGAAGGTTTTAGGCTCCTATGAAAATGGATGGTAAGGAAGTTATTAAGCCACATACCCTAGAAAATAAAATTAATAACCAGCAGAACAATATGGAACTGTATTAAAAAGAGAGGAAGTTACTAAAACTGGATAGTATATACCTTAAAGAAGTAGAGGAAAATTTTGTAGGTTTATTTTATTTTTAATATAGAATATAATTTTCTGAAAGCCATATTGGGAATGAACAAGGCATGACTTCCCCTCCTGATCATAAGGTATATGAGATAAATGGGTACATTTGAAACTTGAAAGGCAGTTTTATTCAGTTAGCTCTAAAGGAGGATGGTTGATTTTAGGTGATAATAGATGTGGGGTAGATAAATGCAGAGCCACTCACATAAAATGTCTTTCCCACTGTACATCTCTGTAAGTATTCTGACCATTATATTTATCATGTGTTGAGTGCTTATTGTACACCAGACATATTTCAGATATTATTTTATTCCCATAGCAGTGTTTGCAGGTGATTATTTTTATTTCATATTTATAGAAAAGGAAAACTAAAGTTCAGAGTTCAGGTAGTTGCCTCAAAGTCACTGAGCAAGTAAATGTTAACTGTTCCAGTTCAAAATTAGGTGCACTGAACAGAATTCAATCTTAAATCAACTTAACCCCTGTAATCCTCAGTTTCCTTATCTTTAAAATTGGAGTATTAATACCTACCCCAGAAGATAAACTAATCATGTAAATTACTTAGAACTCTGAGAAGCACAAATTAAATACTGAATGCATGCTAGCAAAAATATAAACTACCTGTGTACATTTTTCTATTTGTACTTAGTTGGTAGACACAGGCCGAGACTCTCATTTTGCAAGTATAAAGTACAACGCGTGCTTTAGAGGAGATTCTTTCTTTTTAAAACAAAATAAAATTGCATATATTAAAGATGTACAATGTGATGTTTTGATATGCATGTACACTGTGAAATGATGACAGTCAAGCTAATTATCATATCCATCACTTCACATAGTTACCTTTTTTTCTCCTATGTATGTGCATGTTTAAAACATTTCAGATCTATTCTCTGTTATTTGCAACATTGATGAACCTCGAAGATATTATGCTATGCTAGATACAGAGAGAGAAATACTGCATGTTTTAACTTATATGTGAAATCAAAAGTAGTCTAATTCAAACTCATAAAAGCAGAAAGTAGGAGGGTGGTTGCCTGGGGCAGGAGCAGTGGGGAAAGAATGAAAAAAAGGTGGAGTGTTGGTCAAAGGGCATGAAGTTTCAGTAATGAAGATGAGTATGTTCTGGAGTTTAATGTATAGCAACGTGACTATAGTTAATAAGACTGTATTGTATACTTAGTTTCCTTATTTCTAATAACTAGGAAGATGGTCTTAAAACAATAGCTAAGTCTAGAGAAGGGGAACATTAAACCTTTCCACTTAAATTTATTTTTTAAAAGTTTATTGGAAAGAACCACATGTTAAATTGATGAATAAATAAGAGGCAATTTGATGATTCTTTTATGATGGAAGATTCTTACCCCATTAAAAAATCTGAAATTTGAGGCTTCCTCATGAATAAAAATAACTCAGCCATCTGTGCAAAGTAAGAAAAAAATTGACTGTCATCAATGGCATGCTTGCATCTGCTACATTTGTGGGTGTGAAGGTAGCAGGACAAGAGCAAAAATGGGTGGACCTGCCTGACAATGATTAAGTAAAGTGCTGGTATAATGGAGTATGATGGAGTATGACCACAGTGAATCACTATGCCTAAATAGGCTTTCATATTACTGATGAGGACAATGTACACTTTGACATGGATGAGAACTGACTGCTTTTGAGGAGAAAAGGAACACATCTCACATGACTCTGTTAAAGTGACTGTGTGGTAGCATAGGAGGACATGGCAACTAGATTTCACTTGATAAAAATAAATACTGTCGGATGGAGCAATTATTTTCTGCTGATACAGATCTTGTTGCTTGAAATTTAATTAAGGTTTCTTTGGAAGCTATACAATTGTGCTTGAACAATGGAATCTTCTCCATATTTCTGATGCAGGTTTTATGAACTCTCAGGTAGCAGTGAGCTGAGGTCATGTTAAGAGAGGTATGCATGTCCCGTTTAATCTTATATGACACTTGTTATTTTATTACTGTTTTATCTACTTTGGCGTAGGCCTGTGATAGAGCACCTTTTTCACGTGTTAAATATGTCCTGCCTTTTGTTAGACTCGACAGGCTGGATGTCATAAAGTCAAAGCTCTTCTTCGTGTTCTAGGAAGTGGAAAAATATAACAAAATTTCTGCAATCCTCAGAAAATTGTTTAAAACTTACTCAGTGGCTGAGAATTGGAAGCTTAATAAGGAAGGTGTTGCCCCAGAGTGAAGCAACCTCTTCTCCCCTGCCTCCATCCATCCTCTTCTGCCCACCAATGAAGAGAAGGTGAATTGGAAGGGACAGAGGGGTCAGATGGTCCTCCGAAGCAGTGCTTGCTGGCCATGGCTACTCCAGGTGAACCTTCTTAATGTGCTCAAACACCTAAGATCTGGAAAGCTGTTTAGAACCGAGACATTTTTCTGTGCCTCTAACAAATATGCTTTTTGACTTCCTAATATGCATTTTCTCTATCTCATAGTAGAAAAAAAAACTACCCAAACCCTGAGTTCTTTTGCTGTCTTTTTCTTCCTGTCAGTTTGTGAGAAAACTACAATGAGAAAAAATTGCCTGCTTCATTGTCTATGATAGACTCAACCTAATTAGAGAGAAACAAAAGTGGCAAAAAAAAAAAAAAAAAACCCTATATGTTCATCTAGTGATCTAAGCACCAACAGGTACATATAGAGGTGCTGAAAATAAAAATACCATGCTACCTAAGCCACAACTTTACTAACTTATACATTTAAAAATAAGTTTAGGGTACAGAGTCTGACAACGGTGTACTTATGGGAAAAGGCTAAGAAAATTAGAAAATTAGAACTGTCCTGGGAAATATCAGTGATTTTGCTTATTCTACATACAAAGATGTAAAGTTCAAAAAATAATGGAGCTTATCTTTTTTTTTTTTTTTTTTTTGGTATTTGAAAGTAGTCAATGAGCATCTTTCCTAAGTTGATTTTTTGACACCTTCTTTTCAAAGATTTTATACTAGAGACCAAGGCATATGCTGTAAATGTGAGGCTACATTTTCCAGATGATATGATACAGATATATTTGGAAATTACTGGAAATGTGAGAATAGAGGACACATTTCACTCCTTTGTAGAAAAAAATTAACCCTCTTTTACACATTATTTATGATCATGTCTCCGAGAGGCAAAGATAGGTCACATGTCTTAAAGAGGCAGGCAATAGGGGAAAAGAATAAGCAAAAATCCATCTAAAGAGAGCCAGAGAGCCACATCTGCTTTGCTTCAGCTGTCAGACTTACTCCAATACATAATGATACTTTGTAGGAGACATCAATCACAACTGACCTTATACGTGGAACCTCATGTAAAAAAGAAAAATCTCACAAATTTTCATGAAGTAAAATGATAGAATATATGGATTGATTATGGAAATATATAAAATATCAGAGTTTGTCATAAAGTCATTGAAATTGCTCAAGAGAACACAAAGTCATTATTATTGAGAAAGATCGACTTGGAGATGTTTAAGATATATCTTAAAAATGAACATACATCATTAGAATAGGATAGTTGATCAATGGAATCCAAAATTGTAATTTTAGGGAAAGGAAATTAGATTAGGAGAAGAGGTGTACAAAAAGTGAGTGTGTCAGAAATTACAGTCAATCTATCAGTATACGAGGATGTGAGGAGTGATTAGAATGGTAACTGCATTACTTGCTTTTATTATTTCCCCATCGCTGCTCTTTTGTAAAAAGAGATATCCTATCGTATCTAGTCTGTTATTAATAAGAAAATTATTTGGGGCACCTGAGTGCTCAATCAATTCAGCGTCTGCCTTTGGCTCAGGTCATGATCCTGGAGTCTGGGATCGAGCCCTGCTTCTCCCTCGCCCTCTGCCTGCCGCTCCCCATGCTTGTGCTCTCTCTCTCTCTCTCTCTCTCTCTCTCTCTCGGTCAAATAGATAAATAAAATCTCTTTAAAAATAGGGAAATTATTTAAGGTGACAAAGCACTTGAAATAGTGGTTTTATTTTCTTGAGTTCTAGAGTAAGACATCAAACATAAAACACTCCAACACTATTACCTAAACTCCTATTTTCATTGAAGTGTTGCTGATTTGTTAAAGTTTTTATTAAACTCCAGTTAGTTAACATACAGTGTAACATTAGCTTCAGGTGTATAATTTAGTGAGTCAAAGCTTACATACAACACTTGTTGCTCATCACAACAAATGGCCTCCTTAATCCCCATCACCAATTTTACACATCCTCCTGCCCCCCACCTTTGGTAACCATCAGTTTGTTCTCTATAGTTAACAGTCTGTTTCTTGGTTTGCCTTTCTCTTTTTTCCCTTTGCTCATTTTGTTTGTTTGTTTCTTAAATTCCACATATGAATGAAATCATGTAGTATGTGTCTTTCTCTGACTTGTTTTGCTTATCATGACACTCTAGCTCTATCCATGTCATTGCAAATGGAAAGATTTCATTCTTTTTGATGGCTAATGTTCCATTGTGTGTGTGTGTGTGTGTGTGTGTATGTATATATACATATATATGTATATGTATATATATATCACATTTTCCTTATTCATTCATTAGCCAATGGAAATTCAGGCTCTTTCCATAATTTGGCTACTGTAGATGATGCTGCTAGAAACATTGGAGTGCATGTATCCCTTCAAAGTAGTATTTTTGTTTTTTGGGGGTAAATATCTAGTAGTACAATTTCTGGATAGCTCTGTTTTTAACTTTTTGAAGAATCTCCATACTGTTTTCCAGAGTGGCTGCACCAGTTGGCATTCCTATGAAGTATTGGTGATTTTAAATGCCTACTCATTTACTGTTTTGCACAAACAGCACTAGTCATAAAATTACTAAGTTTAAAATTACCTTTAAAATAATAAAAACATGTTTTTGAAACTTTACATGCATTTATTCATTTTATTCTCTCAACATCCCATGATTTAGATATTATTGTTATATTTAGTTTACAGATGTAGAATGTGAAACTTAGAAATGTAGAGTTATTTGTCTGAGGCTTCCTAGCAATTCAGATGTGAGATTTTAGAACTTATGTTTTTAATTACCATAATAATTTTTCTCCTGAATATAATGGACACTCAAGAATTCTTCTGTTGTGGGGGCACCTGCATGGCTCAGTTGGGTAAGGAGCTGACTCTTGATTTTAGCTCAAGTGATGATATCACGGTTGTGAGATTAGCCTCTCAATGGACTCCATGCTCACTGAAGCACAGTCTGCTTGAGTTTATCTTTCCCCTCTCCCTCTGCTGCTCACCCTCCAACCCGTGTGCTGTTTCTCAAATTAATTAATTAATTAATTAATTTAAAAAAAGAATTCTGTTGCAGGCTGCCTGGGTGGTTCAGTTGGTTAGGAGTCCAACTCTCAATTTCAGCTCAGGTCATCATCTCAGGGTCGTGAGATTGAGTCCCACCTCCACTGAGTGTGGAGCCTGCTTAAGATCCTCTCTCCCTCCTCTTCCCCAACCCCTCCTTTCTCTCTCTCTCTCAAAAACAAACAAACAAACAAACAAACAAACAAAAACAAAACAAATCTGTTGTTTGAACTTTCCCTTCACTGTAGTTGTATCATGATTGGGAACCAAGTCAATATCTATTTTACAGGAAGGATTCACATCCCAGCTGACACTTTTCCTCTCGCTTTTCCAACAGCAGATGTTGAGGGCTCCAAGAGTCTTTACCCTAAAAGGCTTCTATTTTTACAAACAAATAAATGAAATAGGAAAGTTTATACTCTCACCAAGTATGGCACATGGGAGGAAATCCTTATTCCTCTCTGTGAAAATATGGTAATATTTCCTCCTTAAGACTAATCAGCCTATTAGTTTTGCTCCTAACCTGTGCCGTCACTTCTTCAATGGCTCTCAGAGTCATTGCAGGTGGATGCTGTGGATTTTACTTTTGTCTGGGAGCAAATGTTCTGAAATGTTTTGGTGTGTCTTTGCATTATATCTCATTCCTGGCTATGGCACACAAACCATTACCACAAACAGAAGAAGCCATTCTTTCCATGATTACATTTTTCTTGGCAGCCAGAGCAATACCCATCTCACATATCTTGACAGTATGTCAGTTTCTTAGATTTAGTCCGTGATCATTAGGGATTCTCTGTCATATTTTCATTCAACACTAACTCCTAGAGAGGCTGATTTGGACAGTGGAGGCTTCCAGTGGTTTATGATTTACAGAAACATGTGATGTTTCTTATGAGAGATGAGTTTGACACAACTTAATCTACTAAAACACCACAGTATTATTTTGCCATCGTCCTTATTATTGACCCTCATAATTCAGTACAAATCAGATGCTTAATAATAGTTTACCCTACTTAGGGGAAAGAGTGGATATAGTATTTTTATCATATTATATTTAAATTTATACTCAACAAGGCAATAATACAGAATTAAAATATATCTATGCAACTAACTGAAATTTTCCCTTAGGTTCAGGATTTTGGAGCTTCTGTGAAATACTGTTATTTCTCTTTACATGTGATTTGCTTGTAATGTCTCAGTTGTACTTAAACTAGAATATTTTAAATGCTTAAGCCATAGACTCTACAAAACCAGGAAGAGTCTTTGTGTATCTTTCTATGTACATATAATTTTATAAACACAGACCCATTCATATATGTTCTTTATGTTTGTGTCTGTGTATACACAAATGTATATACAAATATGCAAACACATATACATTTGGTACCATATAAAATTATGTTCCTTCTCTTTGTCTTTTTCTCTCCTGATTTAGGAATAAAATCTCAGTAATGCAGTCTTTAAGCAAATGATCAACTCACTTTTCACTTTTGTTATTCAGTTTTGAGGCTTTTAACAGATACTGTTAGCCAATGCAAAATATACATGAATTGGAATAACTTTATAATTAAATAAATTGCGATGCATGTAATCTATACAATAAGTCATGTTTTTCAGTCTGTGGTGCCCTTTCAATTCTCTGCATGAGATTTCTGTCTAAAAGGCATTAATAGAGACATTCTGATCTTGAAAAGAAAAGTGAGGAAAATCAACATCTAAAACTCAGAAAAGTCCTGGGTAGTAAAAGGTCTTTGTTCTGCGGAGTGTTCTCCCACAGAGGAACAGAATTTTCTTTTAGCTTTTACATTTGACTCCCAGGCTCTGAAATATAATAATCAAAGCTCTTTGCTACCTTATGTTGAATCTCCTGTACATGAAATCTTTTTATTTAACAAGAAATGGAATTCTTGCCCCCAAATAATTTGATGAAAGCTTCTACATTTGCCAGTTAAAAATATCTTTTTTATTATGATGTTACAAGAAACTCCTGGTAGGCCACTGGGATAATTAGAGAAGACCGGAGGATATTTAATGAGTTTTCCAGGGTGCATTTGAGAATGCATCATATGTTACCACGTGTGCCTGATAATTTTATCTCTCTCTCTAGATGTCAAGGTATCCTGGTGTTGGAATGCTTAAATTAGACATCCAAGACAATATCAAAAACTAGAAAAGTCTAACCTTTTTCAGACATTTTTGTAAGGGGTATAAGCCTTCATCCTCTGTCAGCTGCTCTTGGTCTTATATTCTTCCTCATGGACTGATTAATATAAATCAATCAAGAGTTCAACTCAAAGCAACATGTATTTTGCCTGTGAGATATTAAAAATGCCATTGTCTGTGGCTAAATATAAAAGAAGAAACATAAGTAGCCCCTGGAAATTGTTCTGTATTCCTCACTAACCTTGATGGTCTGCCCTAGCTTCTGTGGGCATGGAAGCAGGAATTTCAAGCTAGATTCCTGTCATGTGGTTTCTTGAACAACTCAAAAGAAACTTAAAAAGTGATCTTATCCATCAAAAGCTTTGACACAAAATCTGCTGAATGAGCTCTGGGTGGAGATGCTGAGCTAGCTGCAAGAGCAATAGGAAAGCTGATGGACAAGATTGGTGGTGGTTTCCGATCTACTGCTAATAGGGGAAGGGAAGGAGGAGGGAGGTTTATTTTTTAATTCTTAGAGTGAAAAAAATAGGACAAAAACAAAAGCATACAATCCAAGAAGTGGTCTATCAGAGATCCTGAACTCTAAAGGAGTTTAACTATTTGCTTAGAATTTCAATCTGGGGATAATCAGAACAGAATGGGAAAGGCTAACTGGAAGTAAGATGAAAAATGGATACACACTACTGTAATTGATTCCCTATAGCTCATGTGAGGGCCACCTGCCTCAGAGCAATAACCCAGGCAAAGTGGCATCATCAATGTCCAAAGGTTGTAATAGCATGAGATAAAGCAAGCATTGTTCTCAGGTAGATGACACCTCCACAGCTGGATGCTTCAGATCAAAGTTCAGCAAACTCTGGTCCACAAGACAAATCTGGCACACTATTTGTGTAATTAAGGTTTTATTGGGACACAGCTCCACTCATTCTTTTTGTATTATCTATGGTGACATGCAGAATACTGCCAGTTTTCTCAGTAAGCAATAAGGACAGAGTAGGGTAGTAGCAGCAGAGACTTTTGGGCCTCCAAAACCCAAAATATTCAATATCTGGTGCTTACAGAAAAAAATGTGCAGATATCTGCTTAGCAGCCAAGTTAGACCCCTACACTCTGATGTGCCAGGCAAGTCAGAAGTAACCCCCATGTTTTTAATAGAGGCTACACCATTTTACATTCGCACCAACAGTGTGTAAGAGTTCCATTTCTTCACATCCTTGCCAACACTCATCTTTGGTTTTTTCGTAATAGCCATCTCAACCACATGAGATTATATCTCATTGTATTTTTTGTTTGCATTTTCTTGATAATTAATGTTTAGCCTTTTTTTCCCCCATGTACCTGTTGGCCATTTGTATGCCTTCTTTGGAAAAATGTATATCCAAGTCCTTTGTTTATTTTTAATCATGTTATTTTGTTTTTTTGCTATTGATTTGTAGGAGTTCCAATTTGCCTTTTCATTCTTAGTTGTTTCCTTTGTTGTGCAAAAGCTTCTACTTTTCCATTTGTCATAGTCAAGAAATTCTTTCTGGGATCAATGTTAAAGAGGTTTTCTATGTTTTTTTTTCTAGGAGTTTTATAATTTCAGGCCTTATGTTTGTCTTTAATCCATTTGGGATTGATTTTTGTCCATGGTGTAAGATAAAAGTTCAGTTTCATTTTTTTCCATGAAGATAGCCAGTTGTCCCAACACCATTTGTCTAAGAGACTGTCCTATCACTATTTGCATTGTTAGCATTCTTGTTGAAGACCAGTTGACTGTGGGTTTATCTCTGGCCTCTCTCTATTCCATTGGTTTATGTGTCTGTTTTTATGTCAATACTATATTGTTTTGATTACTAAAAATAGGAAAAATCAGGAAAAATGATGTCTCCAGCTTTGCCTTTCTTTCTGAAGATTGATTTGGCAATTTGGAATCTTTTCTCATTCCATACTAACTTTAGTACTTTTTTTCTATTTCTATAAAAAATATCATTGGGATTTTGATAGATAGCATTGAATCTGTAGATCATTTTGGGTACTGTGGATATTTTAGCAATATTGGGTCTTCTAATCCATGAACATGGGATATCTTTCCATTTATTTGTGTCTTTAATTAATTTCTTCAGTGTTTTGTAGTTTTCAGTGTACAAGTCTTAAAGACTTTCAAAAGTTCATCTCAGCATTATTCACAATAGCTGGGGCATGGAAACACTTTAAATATTCATTAACAGATAATAAATAAAGAAAATGTCACATGCACACATACATACAATGGAACATTATGCTGCCACAAAAAGGAAGGAAATCCTCCCATATGCAGTAGCATTATGACAATATGAAGACAATGAGGATATTATGCTTAATAAAATAAGTCAGTCACAGGACAAATACTGCATGATTGCACTTATATAAATTGTCTAAAATAGTCAAACTCACGGAAGTAGAGAGTAGAATGTTGGTTGAAATACATCTTACTTAGTAGAAGAAACCAATCTGAAAGGCTACATAATTGTCTGACTCTAACTATAACCCTAACTATACGACATTCTGGCAAGGGCAAAACAATTCAGTAGTAAAAAGATTGGTGCTTGCCAGAGGGAAGAGGGGAGGGTCATATGAGTAGAAAGGCACAGCATAAAGATTTTTTAAGCCCATGAGACCTTTATCTATGATATTGTAATGGGGGATGCCATTATAAATGGCATAAATAGCATAAATGATGTAAATATTATTACACATTTATTTAAACCCATAGGATATACATCACCTAGAGTGGATCCTAATGTAGATGATGTACTTTTGATGACAGTAATGTGTCAATGTAGGTTCATCAATTATATCAGATGTTCTTTTCTTTTTTTAAGATTTTATTTATTTATTCATGAGAGACACAGAGAGAGGCAGAGACACAGGCAGAAGGAGAAGCAGGCTCGGCTCCTTGCAGGGAGCCAAACATGGGACTCGAGGATCAGGCCCTGGGCTGAAGGCAGCGCTAAATCACTGAGCCACCCAGGCTGCCCCAAATGTTCTTTTCTAGTGAGGGATTTTGATAGAGGGGAGACTGAGTATGTGGAGACAAGTGCTCTAAAATTGAAGTATATTAAAACTTTTTTTAATTCAAGTATAATTAACATACAGTATTATATTAGCTTCAGGTGTGCAATATAATGATTTGACAATTCTGCACCTTACTTAGTGCTCATCATGATATGCATGCTCTAAATCCCCTTCATTTTTTTTTAGATTTTTAAAAAAAATTATTTATGATAGACAGAGACAGAGAGAGAGAGGCAGAGACACAGGTAGAGGGAGAAGCAGGCTCCATGCCAGTAGCCCAACGTGGGACTCCATCCCGGAACTCTAGTATCGCGCCCCGGGCCAAAGGCAGGCACTAAACCACTCAGCCACACAGGGATACCCCAATCCCCTTCATTTATTTCACTCATTCCCTTCAACCCACATCCCTTCTGGAAACCATCAATTTGTTTTCTATATTTGAGTCTGTTTTTTGTTTGTCTCTTTCTTCTTTGTTCATTTATTTTGTTTCTTAAATTACACATATGAGTGAATTCCTGGAGTAGCTATCTTTCTCTGATTGACTTATCTCTGTTAGCATTATAACCCCTAGATCCATTCATGTTATTATACTGGAAATGGCAAAATTTCATTCTTTTTTATGGCCATGTAATATTCCATTGTATATATTTCTTTATCTCTTTATCTATTCATCTACTGATGGACACTTGGGTTGCTTCCATATCTTGGCCATTGTAAATAATGTTGCAATAAACATAAGGGTATATATATTTTTACAAATTAGCATTTTAATTTTTCTTTGGGTAAATACACAATAGTGGAATTACTGGATCATATGATAAAGCCTATTAAAATTTAAAAAAAGAAGCAAGCTACAGAAGTAAAGGATGTTGATACATGAAAACAGATGGTTTAAAATTTGATTATATATATTATAAATATATATTATAATTATAAATATTAATATAATATTACATATATTTTTAAAAAGTAGAGCACCTTCTTATCATGGAGACCACAGAGCCACAAGCTTCTGGAAAATGCAGAAGCAAATATAAGGTATCAGAAGAGGCAAAATAAGATTTCATTAAGGCCCCTTCTTTAGACCAGGGTTTCCCAACTTCTACAATTGACATTTGGGTCTAGATAATTATTTGTTGTGACAACCAAAAATGTGTCTATACATTGATCAATGTCCACTGGAGGGCAAAAATACTCATAGCTGAAAATTGTTGTATACCTTGCATTGTTAATAGCTTCATTAAGATATAATTTATGTACTATAAAATTAACCCACTTAAAGTGTATAATTCAATGTTTTTTTTTTGTTTGTTTTTTGTTTTTTTTGTATTTCAGAGTTGTGTACCTACACCACAATCTAGTTTTAGGTCATTTTCATCACACGAAAATAGCCCTTGTACCCCCACTGGCAGTCACTTCCCCACTCTTCTCAGCCTTAGATAACTGCTATTCTACTTTCTGTAGATCCACTTTCCACAGACTTGCCTAGTCTGAACCACTTGTAAGAAGGAAGTCCAATTCTGAAAGAAACAACCATGGCCATTAGTGTTGAGTCCTGTTGCATATTTGTGAAGGATGCTCTTTGCAGAAAGAGATCATATTTAAAAAGTCATATCAGAAAGAAAAACCATAATTTGAAATAAGTTAGAAATAGCTTGAAATCCCCCCCCCCAAAAAAAAACAATCCTCCACTTCTATGCTACTCTCTATGCTACTCTCACTCATCAACTTATCCTCCTCTTTCTGGGTTAAGAAACTTTGAGAGTGGAAAAATGGCTTCATATTTTACATCTTTATTATCTTTTTTTTATCCTCTCTTCTTCTCTACTGAGCCAGAAAATGTTTATTTTTCTTCTACTTCCATCTTATCATTACCCCTATCCTCTGTTTGAAGCTAATGATAGGGCTTCTGTGGTACACAAATTTTTTGTTTTTTGTTTTTGTTTTGTTTTGTTTCTATTTTTCAAAGAGAAAAAATTCAATTGTAAGTCTTCCAGGCCTAGTGTTTGATACCTTTAAAGTAAGATAAATATATTAAAAAACCTCTCACTGTATAATAGCCTGGTTTGCAAGGCTATCTTGTTGAGCTTTGTTCTACTTTGAGGGTCAGAAGCTAATTATTAATTGCCTTTTGCTCTTTACAGCAAATCTTAATCCTCTTCTGCATCCTCTCTCCTGCCCACCCCCCACAACTGCTCTAGCAGATGATACTTTGCATTAATTAATCTGACCTTCTGAACTCAGAAATGGTAAAGAAAAAAGTGCATTTGTTTCCCATTTTCTTACCTCATCTTCTAGAAAAGTAATTATACTGTAAGCTCTTTTGTCTCACCTGTGTCCTGCCTGAACAACTGCATCCAGAAATTTCCTATCACTGATGAAACAATTTGGTTCCCACCTATAAGATATTCTCTGTCTATCCTGTGAGAAGAGAAGGCTTTCAGGCATAAGGAACTGGATGCTTGAACTAGGAAGCCATCAGCTTATACAGCATTGCTCACAACTGCAAGTAACTTCCTAGGTGGGTTGAAAAGGTGTAGATTGGGCACCATAGCATTGCTACCCCATATAATACTTTAATTAAACAGTTTGTCATTTTTTCCAAAATAGACAAACAAAACAATAGACTATCCAAAAGAGAAAAAAATCAAAAAAGGAAATAACAAATACTTGGAAATACATAAAACATTTTATAGCACAATCTAGTTGAGATTTATGGCAGTTTTATACCCACTTCTAGTAGGTACCTTGATTAGGAGAACAAAATAGCCCCATCCTACATTGGGGTGCCCATCTTTTCATATTAGGTTTGCATGTCTTGCCTCAATGGCCTACCGAATATTCCAGTTCCGTGAGGACCATAGCTAGATTTTGTCCTGTTTCTCTAGTCTTTTGGGGACTACAACATTGAACCAAAGGCCAGAATTTAATGTCCTGCTTGTTATGTGCTTACTTAAAAGTTTTACCCTTTGTTGGCTCCTATGCAATAACCAACCTTAAACAAAATAGGAGAGAGACCAACAACTTTTCTATAGATTTGGCTTTTAAATGTGACAGTCGGGAGATAGTATCTTTCTCTTTCATCTTTCTTTACATATATTTAGATAGATCTATATACATGTGTATAGTTAAGATGATCAGGAAGTAGGAGGCCTGATATCTGTGAGGAGATAGGGACTTGAGCCTCCATTTCATTGGCCAGATTTTGTTGAATGGACTCTTACACCCCTGAAGAGTAGGGATACAGGGAATTCAAGTATTTAATTTTGTATCTTTCCAGGGAGGAAGGCAAAGGGGAAAGGGACAAAAGACAATTGCAAGTGAACTTACAGTACATGCTAAGGCTGGTATTTTGGAAAAGACAACATTAATAGCAGGACATTTTTATTTGTGAGGCAGTGAGAAAAGTTTTTCTCTTTTAATCTAATCTTATACTAATCAGAGAAAGTTCCCTAGCAGATATTTTGTAGAAGAACACTAATTGTAGCCATTTCATTATTTAAATGATGAATTCAAAGTAAAAAGTAATCGTTCATTGTCAGTAAAAGCTCAGGACTGGCTAGGCTAAATATTAGTATTTAAAAGACTTTTCTACAAAGATCGCAGCCTCTCAGCAGACTACTAAAACTAACAATTTCAAAAAATTTTAATAATTATTGGGCACATACAAATAAAATGAAGAAAAAATTGCAAGTCTTCCTTCCTTATTACAAACTTACTCAGATCTACTTAGAGATAATATAGCGCATTGTCATTATCATCATCATCATTATTATTATCAAACTTCGTCTATGAATGGTGTGGTCCTTTTAAGCTATCAAGTTATACCAGTTACAACAATCAGTTCAAAGAGATGTTGCTATTTTGAATTTGAGATAATTTAAAAATTTATAGAGTTATGTTTGCAATTTTGTATTAAAGATTGATAGTTTTTAGGTGTCTGAACAGAGATCCTTCATTAATGTTAAAACTCTGATTTGCACAAATATTGGCTGAGGCTGGCTATTGACATGTAATGAAAAATATTTGAATTTCCATAAGGGAGCTACTCCCTGTGTTTTGTTTCTTTTGTAGACATGGAGTCCTGAACAATGAAAGGATGATTCTAGGGTAATTCTAGGGAGGCCTGGTGGCTCAGTGGCTGAGCGTCTGCCTTCTGCTCAGGTCTTCGTCCAGGTTCCAGGAGTGAGTCCCCCAACAGGGAGCCTGCTTCTCTATGTTTCTGCCTCTGTGTGTGTGTGTGTGTGTGTGTGTCTGTGTGTCTGTGTGTCTCATGACAATCTCTGTTAGTCAATCCCTCAAATTCTGAATAGGGATAAAAAAAACTGACTTTGGCTAATGTATCTTCTCAATAGTAAAGGAATACTAGACAGTGAGCAGAGATGAAGGAAATAAAAATCATTATAGATAACTCAATTTGTTAGCCACTTAAAAATTATAAATACTTATATAAATGAAAGTAACACATCTTAAACTGTCTACGCTTTCATTAAAAAATACAATAAGGACTAAAAAAGGGAAGTCCTGCAAGCTGTGGTATTTGCTAAAATGTGGCATCTAGTACAATGCCATAATTTCTGAAATAGCTGAAATCAATCAAGGAAGTGAAATGTGAAATTTGACATTTTTAATGAATTACATTGTTTATCTCAATGCAAGTGACATAATTGAGGTAAATTAAATAGAGGAAAGGAACAACTGAGCTGTAGCTAAACTATGCTTTAGTCAGTATTTAAAGTTTTCTTTAAAATGTATTCAGGATTTGTTAACTTCTGGAATGATAGAACTTGGATTCTTTATATAATAAAGGCTGTCACTCATTTCAAGCTAATGAATCATTATATTCTTTCATAAATCTATATTCCCATGAAAATGGCAGAGGTTATGTATTTTCAAATAAATAACATTAACACTCATGAAAATAATTATAGTATGGACAGAATTATCTTGAAAAAAATTTCTATAGACTGAAATCCTTAGAATACAGTGTGTATAGTATACTCTCTCTGACATTAATATTATCCTGAAATTTTATGCAAGGTGTTACTACTGACAGTATTTTAGTCAAGTATATTAAAAGGTAGAGAAGAAAGTAAAATACATCTATCTCAAAATGGTCACTTTTTGTGCAATAGAGTTTTTTTTTTTTTACTTCAGTGTATAATTAAGAGATATCCTTAGGCTCACACAAAGGAAGACTTATAATAAAAAGAAGACATGTTTCTTTTGTTTTAAGAATTACATAATGATTTTTTTTTCTTCTTAGTTTGAGAAGACTTATCAGGTTTTTAGTAAATAATATAAATAACATGAAACAAAAGATAATGCAAAGATATTGGCAGAAAGCAAGCAAACATTTTTTATATTTTTCTTTAAAAATAATTTATTTATTTATTCATGAGAGACAGAGAAAGAGAGGCACAAACATAGGCAGAGGGAGAAGCAGCCTCCCTCTGGGGAACCTGATGCAGGACTTGATCCCCAGACCCCAGAGTCACACCCTGAGCCAAAGGCAGATGCTCAACCACTGAGCAACCCAGGCATCCCTCAAGCAAACATTTATATCAGGGCAATTAACAACATTAACAAATGATGTGAAAGAAGGCTCAATTTCAGTTGTTTTGAAATATTTTTTAAAATTAAAACAACACTTCAAAATTATATAACTGAAAATATTTTGGAAAAACATTTTAAATATACCTATTATTAGAGTAAATGTCATGAAATTGGCATTTTCACACTGATTACATTTTTTATAAATGGTTAATATTTTTTTTAAAAAAGGCTATATAGTGTTGTTGCTGTTTGATTATAACAATTTAACATTAACAATGTACCATAGAAAATTTTTAGAGAATTCAACAAAGACTTTGTGTTCAGTGATATGAACCAAAGCATTCATTCATTCATTATTCATTTATCTAATACATATTAATTATCTAGTAGTGGCTTCACAATGACAGCACTGTTCTAGGCACTTGGGGTTACATTAGCAAACAATAAATGACCCCAATTTTCTTTATGCTCACGTTCTAGTGAATTCGTAGTGATTATAAAAGTATTCCTTCTGGAGTATCTGGCTGGCTCAGTTGATAGAGCATGTGACTCTTGATCTCAGGGTCATTAGCTCAAGCCCTATGTATGAGTTCGTATTTTGAGCAGAGCCTACTTAAAGTGAATTAAAATATGTATGTTTAATTTTTTAATTGACAAAAAATTTAATATATATATGTGTGTGTGTGTGTGTGTTCTTTCTGAATGTTGGAAAATGCATACAAAATTAAGAACCTGATTAAATATTGTAATGCATCCATAATATGGACTATGTTATTAAACATCATTTTGAACACTTATCAACATGAAATAAGATTGTATAGTATTATAAGCTTGATACAAAACCATATATGTGTATATATTATAAATGCATACACGTGTATACACACACTATGTGTATGACATTTGTGTACATATATAAATATTTATATGACTTCTGTATAATATATCCTAAATAACTGATATGATATTTATTTTTTAATTTTTATTTATTTATGATAGTCACACACAGAGAGAGAGAGAGAGAGAGAGAGAGAGGCAGAGACATAGGCAGAGGGAGAAGCAGGCTCCATGCACCGGGAGCCCGATGTGGGACTCGATCCCGGGTCTCCAGGATCGTGCCCTGAACCAAAGGCAGGCGCCAAACTGCTGCGCCACCCAGGGATCCCCCTGATATGATATTTAAAATAAAAATTAGTATAAGAGATTTTTTTTGCTTTAAAATAATTTGAAAATTTATACATTTTTGTTCTATACAATTCTTTAAAAAATGTATAACTTGGAAAAATTATTTAAAAATTAATAATTTATTTAGTTTTTCTGTTTTGATTTTCTGGTGTTAGCTTTTCATTCTAAATTGAAATTCAGATACAATTTGCAGTAGTTATCTTGTATCTTTCTTCACAGATATTTTGTTCTATGTCTCCTTTCAGGTATGTGGTAGGTTTGCTGTTTACCTGTGTTGATTTCAGACATGACTATGTGACTTGTTGCGATTCATAAAGTGGCATAGTGATATGTTACATGACACCAAAGAATGCCAATTATTACATTAGCTGCAAAAGTAATAGGTAAAATAAACACAGTAAGACACATGTTTTACAAAAGCTTCCTATATTGAGAGCAAGACTAACCACAACATGCTGAGAAGAGTCCTTGTATAAGAAGTGTTCTGATGTTTGTTTACATTGAATCATTTATCTCCCCCCCCCCCATAACAATTGTATAGATCTCCTCTCTTCAGGGCTAAAGATTTATAATCCTGTATTACAAGGGTTTTGTATCTCCAAGAAACTGAGTATATGGCACATCCCACTAATTCAGTTTGTCATTTTGCTTCCCCTCTGCCTTTCTTTCTCATCTCTGCAAAGTTCCAATGTTGATCCCTGTGTTTCAGGTGTCAGTCAGTATGAAAAGCAATCCTGGGAGGATCTAGCTTTGAACTTAGAGAAAGGCTCTGTCTCATCAGGCTTAAGTTGTCCCTGCATCAATGACCTTACAGGCTGTGGCTCACTGTGTGCTATAAACCTCTCCTGCATGTCATTCCCAGTTAACAGAGGCATCCTGTCAACTCTATGATAGAATAATGCCTCCTGTAACTCTCCTTGGGGATAATTTATATTCTAGAATCTCCCTCAGCTTTTACCATTATTTACCTCAAAAATAATTTAAGTGTAGTTTTGAAGTTCTTGACGTGAGGCCATTGCAACTGAAAGAGAGAGGCTGTATCATTCCTATGTTAAGTACACAAATATCTTTATAATTTGGGAAGTCACAGACTCCCTAACAGGCACATAAGCATTTAGACACAACAGTTTTTAATTTAAAAAAAAAAAGATCTAATGCTCCCTACCCTTAAGCACATGGGTTTACCCTGGGATAAAAGCCCCCATCCTCAAATTTCACTTTGCAGAAATTAACTATATGTAAAAATGCAGGAATCAGCCATTGACACAATTGCTAAGTTTACAAAAATTTTTGGCTGCTCTTTGTCTCTATTGCATTACTTGGAGTCAATCAACCCTTTCTGCATTTGTCACCTTTACCACCAGATTGGCCTTCTGCTTCTCCAATTTCCCAGTGTCTCCTGGAACTGTCACACAAATTTAACACATTTGTTTAGTATTCACTCTTAATTAATTTTTGAGATCATGTAACAATGAATATATATGTCCCAGGAAACAGAATTTGTGGAAGGGGATTTTGAGGTTGTAGGCAATTGGGTGGGAAAGATATTTCTGACATTACTTTGAATCTTAGCAATCTAATTATGTAAAACTAGTATCTATTAGCAATAATCATTAGTATAATAACTGATAATAGTATACTAATTAAGTAATAAAGAAATAAACCTTAGGAATCATTTTTTCTCTTTATAATTCCCCTATTCTTATTCCAAAAATTTAAAATCCTAAGCCCTTTTATGCCCTTTACATTATAAAACAGAAATGGCTGTCTATGGTCCCAATAATGTAGCCTTGGGTTATATATTTGACTTAATAGTTCAAAAAAATGTTGTAACCTTGTGAGGTCATATATTTCCATGTGCATGCCTGAAATATATATGGATGACTACATCCCAGTGCAATGCCTGACATATTGATGCACTTGACATACAGTTGTTGAATGAAAGAACAAGTGAATGAATGAATGAATGAATGATGTGATGTTAACGTGTAGGTTTGTGGCAGTTCATATAGATAATGTCCTATGGTCAGATTAGCCTTCAACAAACATCCAACTTGGGCTAGCATCCAAGAATTACCTGATATGAGAAATTTTATGTTTGACCAAAGACTAAGAACAAAATCAAGATTTAAGTTTCAAAGATTATGGCCTGTCTCTTTCTTTGAGAATATCAGAATGAAAAGCAGATAGTCACCCTTACTCCTTTCATCAGAGACTCTGACTTTATTTTTTAAGATTTTATTTACTTATTTTTTTATAGCTTTTAAATGTTTTTTTTTTAATTTTTTTATTTATGATAGTCGCAGAGAGAGAGAGAGAGGCAGAGACATAGGCAGAAGGAGAAGCAGGCTCCATGCACCGGGAGCCCGACGTGGGATTCGAACCCGGGTCTCCAGGATCGCGCCCTGGGCCAAAGGCAGGCGCCAAACCGCTGCGCCACCCAGGGATCCCTATTTACTTATTTATTTGATAGAGAGAGCGAGAGAACACAAGCAGGGGAAGTAGTAGCAAAGGGAGAGGGAGAAGCAGGCTCCCTGCTGAGCAGGGATCCCAGTGATATGGGGCCCTATCCCAGAACCCTGGGATTATGACCTGAGCAGAAAGTCATGGCTTAACCAACTGAGCCATCCAGGCTCCTAAGACTCAGACTCTTTTGACTCACTGTTCATTATTCTTCATAATCTTGATATTTACAATCCGATATGGTTGCTAAGACAGCTCTGATGGTCACATCCAAGTTCCAGGCAGCTAGAGAGAGAGGGCAGGAAAGGACATACTCTCTTCTTTCTAAGGCCACACCTTGAAAAAATCATGTATTTCCTTCTCTATTTCATTGACCAGATGTGACCATACCCAGCTGCGAAGGAGGCTGATATGGTCTTTGGGTAAGCAGCAATGTGTTTGAGCTAAGGTTCTCTGAGGCAATTGAATAAAAACTTGGAGAAAATATTCTTTGTCATAATATTTACTCAAGTGTGGACAACTTAACCTTATATATAAAATTATATGTAAATTTTAAAAAGTTAGCAGAGAGAAATAAATATCATTTTTCCTGAATAATTACCCTTAGAAAAGATGCCGTACTATGTTAAGATGTGAATTAAACTTGTTAATTAATTATAGTTGTATAACCAGATAGAAACAAAACATCTGAATTTAGAATGTAAAACTTTATAGTTACAAAGTTTAACTTTGAATTTAAAGCATTCTGGATATGGTCTGCTGGTACTTGAAATCCAAATCCCACTTTCTTCTATATGCTTTGCTGTGATGCTGAGATTAGAAAGCTTAAAAATAGGACTAGATTTATCAAACTGCTTTGTAACTAAAGTTCTGGGTACCAGTTTAATTCTTCAAAGTTAGGTGTAGTTACAGTGAGTTGGACAGTGGAAGTGAAAGAGAAGTATCTTCCTGAAGTTTGTCAGATAGTGAAAATGTCTCTTTTACTTTTTCCATAGTGCTTGTCAAATTCTCTCCCTCCAAGATGTGTGGGTTCACACACACACACACACACACACACACACACACGTACATACACAAACACATACACATGCACACACATTCACAGACACACATACATGTACACACACACACACTGACATCATAGGAGGGTCTTGATACAGCCTCTTCAGTCTTTGACAAAAGAATGAGTTGAGTTGTCCATGAAGAAAGGCACTTAAACAAAAAAGATAATCAGTCAGTCTTTAATCACACAATTGCTATTCCCCATCTTGCTCCAGGTTTTTCAGAACTTATGAATGCTTTCAAAAGGATCTCTAATCTCTAGGTTGCTTTACGATGATTTTAAAAAATTAGGTCCTGTTTTTGCCTTCCTCCTACTCCAACATTTTATTACTTGACTATCTGAAATAAAAATTATCTTTCTATAAGCATAATTGCATACCAAAGTAATTTTGAAAGGCACATTTAAATTTTAGAATAGAAAGCAGAACAAAATATTTCCACACACACACACCCTTTATGGCACAAAGATTAAAAAGTGTCTAAACATTACTTTCAGAAGTGGTTCATTAAGTGATCTACACATTTTCAGTGAATTTCACCTATTCCGTTTTCATTTAGGAGGGGATTAGAAGTACCACCCCTCCCCTCCTCTCTCCACCCTCAGCCCACACATTCCTCACCCCTCATTTGCTGAGTGCATATTATGAGCCACATACTGTGCTAGGTGCTGTAGACACAAAGAAACATAAAATCCCTGCGATGAAGGAGCTCAAATTTAAAAGGGGATGCAGGTGTGTAAGTGGATTAATTTTAGCACTATACCTTAAGAGTTATAATGGCGGTACTGCTAAATTGTTTGAATGCCATAAAAGATAAAGAGTCTAACTCTGCTAGGGCAATCAGAAGAGGCCAAAATGAATGCTTTTCACTGTATTAAAGTGGGAGTAATATAGTGCCTACTAAGTGTCATCCAGTAGGCCAGGTTTTTGATACCTTATTATTGTTCATTCTCACATGATGGTTTCTTGGGTAAGTGCTAAGAAGGATTGGTAGACAGGATCAAGTTAGGAAAACAGAAATCACTCCAGGTGTGAGACAGGAACAAAGAGGGTGAGAAGGACTGGGAGAGGAATAAGAGGGAGAGAAAAAAGAAGAGGAAGAGAAAGTTAAAAGGTGTTAGAAGGGCTTTAGGAACAAAAAGGAGAATATTAAAAACCAGCATCTAAGGCAATATTCCTGCCTCCACATATTTATGTCCTTGAGTGATCTTTTCAGGTCTGTGTGACCAAGTTATTGCAAAACGATGATGTATCATTTTCTGGACTAGAATAGAAAAGATATCACGGCTTCTGCCTCTCTCTCTCTCTCTCTCTCTCTCTCTCTCTTCTATCACTCACTCTAGGGGGGAGTCAGCTGCCATGTTGTGGTGATGCTCAAGCAGGCTTATGGCAAGACTCATATAATGAGGAGCAGAAGTGTTCTCTCAACAGCCTGAAAGGAATTGAGACCCTTGACCATTATAATATAGGGGAGGAAGTCACCATGAAAATAGATTCTCCAATCAAAGTAAAGCTTTCTAGGGGTGATAAAGCCTGAAGTGCCTCCAAGTGCCCATCCCATTAGGAACTCGATAAATCAGTGTGCTGACAGGCATGCTGACTGTGTCATAAAGAACAAGCTGCCGAATCTGCGTTCATTTTAGTTAAGTTTGACTACATTTTTGTAAGAAACACTGAGGCAGAACTATTAAATAGCTAAGCTACTTGCAGATTCCTGATCCAGAACTATTAAATAGCTAAGCTACTTGCAGATTATGAGATAGTAATGCTTTTGCTTCTTTTTATCTGTGAAAACAGTTTTGAAGTACTTCATCACATGGCATAGATACTAATACAAAGAATCTCACAAGTATTTACCTGCTAATTTGCTGTTGGAGCTCCTGTTTCACTTGGCCCTGGATTCTCTAAAAGGCATCTCTTCTTGAAAAAAGGCTATAACCTCAGAGAAGTTACTGTCTTTGTCTGGGTGCTTAGGTTCTAGGATCACCCCAATCTTGCTGCTGTAATAGCAAAAGTCAGAAGCAGGAAACTTCTTTTATTTCTGTCTTCTTATCTCTTGACAATACTGGTAAACCTTAATGGAACCTGGTTGGTTCCCTCATTGAGGGTCTGGGAAACCATGGGCCTTATAGGAATGTGCATAGACTCCTAGCCCCATAAATAGAGCAGAAGATTTTTAAGATGAGTATATCACTGAGAGAAGATAACTAAAGAAGCTATGCAGAATGTATTATTAGCTGTGTTTTATAGATGATGATTCCTATTCCTATTCCATTCCTATTCCTAGTCCTAGTCCTAGTCCTAGTCCTAGTCCTAGTCCTAGTCCTATTGGCTCAGAGTACCAATAACTTGTCCAAGGTCACACAGCTACAGAATAGAAGAATCTTTGGAAAGAATAGAAGAGGGACGCCTGGGTGGCTCAGGGTTGGGCATCTGCCTTCGGCCCAGGGCGTGATCCTGGAGACCTGGGATCGAGTCCCACGTCAGGCTCCCTGCATGAAGTCTGCTTCTCCCTCTGCCTGTGTCTCTGCCTCTTTCTTTCTCTCTGTGTCTCTTATGAATAAATAAATAAAATCTTTAAAAAAAAGAAGAAGGAAAGAATAGAAGAATTTTTCCAGAGCCCCTTTCTATGGGTTTAAGTAGTGAAAAGAAATAAAATGAAGGATTAAATTTATCTTTATTTATTATACAACTTTTTCTCAGACCACTCCTGACTTCCAGAACTATTTAGGGAGGAAGTAGAACCAGAAGGCACCTTCTGTAACATGTCATCTGTGGACTGTTTTCTATTACCTTGAACTCATTTATAGGACTTTTTACTGGCATTACATTCCCCTGCAAGAGGATATATTGTCATTCAGACAAGATCTTCCATCCAAGGAGTGGGCAATTTATTCTCCCTCCACCAGAAATGAACTGTGAAACCACTGAAGCGTGAAGAAGGAATGAGAGGGGGAAAAATGAGGTTTTATTTCTCTTCTCTGCCATATTAAAAAAGGCAAAATCAGGAAAAAAATATATCTTGAGCATTATTTTGATAAAGTTAAAAACAGACTGTTTGTAATCTAGTTGGTCCTATTGATAAAAGTCAGGCTGGCTACTCATCTCTGTTCAGAGAAAGGTGAATGGAGGAAGTTACACTATTTGTACCCTACTGCTATTAAGAGAATGAACAAGACAGTGTTCATTCTAGACAAGTAGAATTACACTAGCATTTCCTCTATAATTTACCCAATACTTAAGCAGCCTTTAAAGTGAAAGGAGCCCAACAAATGATGGAGGCACAGAGGAGGTAATTATGTGCTTTCAATAAATGCCTGAAACTCACAACTTCCTTTGGGAGATATCATCTCTGGAAAAGCTTGCATTGTCACTCCTATCCTATTTATTATTTTAACAAATTGCATATTCTACAGAGGAATTTTATTTCCAAAAAAGATGAATTTACATTAAACCAATTATATAATTCAAAGCCTGTGGAGAGAACGATTTTAATTCCTTAAATAATTTCATTGTCTATTAAGATACAGTATTGAATTAACTTAAGTTTCAAAAAATATTGTCACATTATGATTGTATATGGTCATATAATTCTCAAATTTCTATTGTGTATCCTCTATGACTGAGGTCAACAAACTATAGCCTGTAGGCCAAATCTGGTCTGCCATTTATTTTTAAATAAAATTTTATTGGAATATAGCAATATCTGATTAAAAAATGGGCCAAAGACCTTAACAGACACCTCACCACAGAAGATAAACAGATTTACCCCGTGAGGCCCCAGGAGGAACAACCCCAGTGGCAGCAGCCAGCTCTGGAGCCCTGGATTCAGCCCCCACAGTAACTACAGAGCTCTAGGACTAAAAGACAACCTACAGAATGGTAGAGGATATTTGCAAATGACATATCAGATAAAGGGTTAGTTTCCAAGATCTATAAAGAACTTATTAAACTCAACACCAAAGAAACAAACAATCCAATCATGAAATGGGCAAAAGGCATGAACAGAAATCTCACAGAGGAAGACATAGACATGGCCAACATGCACATGAGAAAATGCTCTGCATCACTTGCCATCAGGGAAATACAAATCAAAACCACAATGAGATACCACCTCACACCAGTGAGAATGGGGAAAATTAACAAGGCAGGAAACCACAAATGTTGGAGAGGATGCGGAGAAAAGGGAACCCTCTTACACTGTTGGTGGGAATGTGAACTGGTGCAGCCACTCTGGAAAACTGTGTGGAGGTTCCTCAAAGAGTTAAAAAAAGATCTGCCCTATGACCCAGCAATTGCACTGTTGGGGGTTTACCCCAAAGATACAGATGCAATGAAACGCCGGGACACCTGCACCCCGATGTTTCTAGCAGCAATGGCCACAATAGCCAAACTGGTGAAGGAGCCTCGGTGTCCATCGAAAGATGAATGGATAAAGAAGATGTGGTTTATGTATACAATGGAATATTACTCAGCCATTAGAAACGACAAATACCCACCATTTGCTTCGACATGAATGGAACTGGAGGGTATTATGCTGAGTGAAATAAGTCAATCAGAGAAGGACAAACATTATATGGTCTCATTCATTTGGGGAATATAAATAATAGTGAAAGGGAATATAAGGGAAGGGAGAAGAAATGTGTGGGAAATATCAGAAAGGGAGACAGAACACGAAGACTCCTAACTCTGGGAAACGAACTAGGGGTGGTAGAAGGGGAGGAGGGTGGGGGGTGGGAGTGAATGGGTGACAGGCACTGGGGGTTATTCTGTATGTTGGTAAATTGAACACCAATAAAAAATAAATTAAAAAAAATAAAAAAAGAAATAAACAGATGCCGAAGAAGTTTTGAAAAGATGCTCCATACCATATGTCATCAGAGAAATGCAAATT
This sequence comes from Vulpes vulpes, assembly GCF_048418805.1. Classification (NCBI taxonomy): domain Eukaryota; kingdom Metazoa; phylum Chordata; class Mammalia; order Carnivora; family Canidae; genus Vulpes; species Vulpes vulpes. Next base: position 89,667,768 of record NC_132786.1, read on the forward strand.
AAAACAATGGCAGTACAGACTTATTTGAATGGCTAAAATCCAGAACACTGACAACACTAAATGCTGGCAAGAAGGTGGATTAGCAGGAACTCTCTCTCTCTCTCTCTCTCTCTCTCTCTCTCTTTTTTTTTTTCTGATATGATGAAAAATGTACAGATGCATTGGAAATCATTTTGACAATTTCTTATAAAAATAAGCATATTCTTACCATATCATTTATCAGTGGAACTCTTTGGTCTTTATCCAATGAAGTTGAAAATTTATGTCTGCATAAAACTTGTACATGAACATTTATTGCAGTTTTATTCATAATTGCTAAAGCTTGGAAGCAACCAAAATGTTTTTCAGTAGGTGAATGGATAAACTGTGGTATATCTGGACAATGACATATTACTTAACACTAAAAAGAAATGAGTTATCAAGCCATGAAAAGATGTGGAAGAGAGGTGCCTGGGTGGCTCATTCAGTTGAGTGCCTGACTCTTGATTTTGGATCAGGTCAAGATCTCATGGTTGTGGGATTGAGCTTTGCATTGGGCTCCATGCTGGGTGTGGATCCTGTGTAATATTTTCTCCCTCCTTTTCCCTGCCACTCTCCCCTCATTAAAAACAAAAACAAAAAACAAAAACAAACCACATGAAGAATCTTAAATGCTTATTATATTACCAAGTGAAAGAAGACCATCCAAAGAGGTCAATGCTGTATGGTCCAACTATACAACATTCTGTCTATGGGGACATTAAGAGATTGGTGGCTACCAGAGATGGGGGAAAAATGACAAATAGGGAGACCACAGAGGATGCTAGCAAAGAAAACTATCCTATACAATTCTATAATTTTAGAAACATGTCATTACTATTATCCAAAGCCACAGAATGTCTAAAATCTAGAGTGAACCCTACAGTAAACTATGGATTTTTAGGGAAATCTCTGTACCTTCTTCTCAACTTTTCTGTGAACATAAAACTTATATTAAAAAATTGTTTTTAAAAAAAACTTGGCAATTACAACCACTTTTTCATACTGTTTTGAGACTACTTTCTCTCTCTGTCTTTCTATCCCTGCCCTTCTATTTTAGAATAACATTTCTATTGGTATTTTCTTAAATATAGCCTTAACTGAAATATCCATTTCCCAGAGACTATGTAGTTTAAAAATGCTGAATAGTTTCTCTTCCTTTTGTCCTGCCAAGATTGGAGCATTGTAAACAATGAGGAAATTTTGCTGTCAGCTCTGGATCTGCAAACAGAAGTATGAACTTGGGCAACTTACTTAACCTCTCTAAGCTATAGTCACGGTATTTCTATGTTAGTATAACAGAAACACAAAATCTTTGTTTGAACAGGGCTTAATTTTTTTTTTTTATCATTCTTTAGCCAGGCTCCTAGAACAATGGCTGACTCAAAATGGAAGCTCAAGAAATACAAGTTGAAGGTTGATTTTTGAAAGTGTGTTAAAAACTTAGCACAGTATTCAGGGGTGACAGGGTGGTTCAGTTGGTTGAGTTTCTGCCTTTAACTCAGGTCATAATCTCAGGGTCCAGGGATTGAGCCCTGCTTCAGACTCCCTGCTCAATGAGGAACCTGCTTCTCCCTCTCTCTGCTGCTCCCCCTGCTTATGTGCCCTCTCTCTCTCTCTGTCAAAACAAAAACACCCATAAAACCTTAGCACAGTACCCAAACACATAATGTGTGCAATATTATTAGATGTTAATCATTTGCCTTACTTTCTTTACTTTATATTTCCTATTTTTTTCTTTAGATATTATATCTTATTTTGTTAAATATATGAAAAAGCTCATTCAAAAGATGCAATATTCAAATCAAAGACACATAAACCAAATGTTGATAGATACATTCTTTGTACAGGATTTTCTTTTTTCCCTTCTTTTTTCTTTTTTTTTCAAGTACTTTATGCACTCTTTCAAGAGATTCCTCCTTTAATGCTATGTCTTTTTTTCTTTTTACAATCTAAGGATGTAGAAAGTGAGATTAGCCTGGTTTGGAAGAAAAAAATCACTTTTGGTTCACATGGAACCAAAAGTAAGCTGGAATCATAGTCTCTAAGAATTTACTTAGCTCCGTGAGTTCTGACAGGTCCCTCCCTCCCTTACCCTGAGGAGTTTGTTTTTTCTACATTGTTAATGGGGTTTATTTTTTTTTAAGATTTTATTTATTTATTCATGAGAGACACAGAGAGACAGAGACATAGGCAGAGGGACTCGATCCCAGGACCCTGAGATCATGACCTGAGCGAAAGGCAGATGCTCAACCATTGAACCACCTAGGTGCCCCTATTGATGTGGTTTAGGAGACCTTCTCAAAAACACTTTATGAAAACATTTGAGAGAGTTTATGTGGAAGTACCGGTTCACTGAACAAAATGAAACCAATATTTATTATAACTCCTTATTAAAATATTATTAATTATTTTAACTATTGTATCTTGAACAGTTGCTCCAATTTTCATTAGTGATAGTTAAAATAATATTACCGGAAGACATATATATATATAATTTTTAAAAAGACCAATATGGAAAAATGATATAGGATAAAAAGAAAACCTTCTTTTATCCTGACTGCACCCTAACAAATTTGTAGAATCTAACCACCTGAAACTGTCTTCTGTGTCTTAGCAAACACTAGTTCAGATTTTCTTAGGCAGGAAGTTTTCAGCAAATGAATGATATACTTGTAAAAGTTTGAAAACTGATTGTCTTGAAAACAGAATACAACAACAAAATATAACAACATTTAATTGGAAGTGTGTGCTTTTACCAAGGTGTAAATAGTTGACATCATTGACTGTGAAGCTTGAAAGAGAGGCACACACACAGATTTTACTTCAGACAGGCCCCACACCCTGCTTTTAGTTCTAATATTCTATAATCCAATCAAGCTAGCTAACTGTTCTTGCATCTCCATTGCTGCCATGAATTAGCAGAGAATCCCAGACTTTGTATACTTTCTCTGGTGACAACTAACAAATCCCATAAATTATAACAAACACTTAAGTTTTGTCTCAAAAGCCAATGCTGATTTATTGTTGGTGTGTATCTCTGATACTGTATTAAGAATAGTTATGAGGTCACATCCCAGTTCATTTGCCATGGCCATGAGAGTACAACCTCTTGATCTGTATTTGAAGCCTTACATAAACAAACCTGTCATGAGATGACTTGAAGGTGTCTTCCTCATATCTTATAAACATTCGACTGGTGGGGACTCCTGGTGCTAATACTCTTATTTTGTTCTGAAACAAACATTGACCAGTTTTGGAAATTTGAGACTGAATAAAAAAACAACACCATGATAGCTAGGTCATCAGCCTCAGGCAACTCCAATTCTATAATAACTAAAGGACTTCCTGTAGCCAGTTCTGTCCTTCAGATATAGCAGCAAACACTATTATGCTGCCTTATGCCATTAAAGATTATGCAATACTATTGGGGAGATAGAGTTAAAACAAAGTTTTCTAACAAACCAGAAAACCTCTCCACAAAAAATATTTTGAATAAGCATTAAACCACAATATGATGCTCCACATGCCATTTGTTAAAGAGATTGCAAGACAGAAGGAAAACTCACTTTTCATAGAGACAAGCCAAGACAGCCCATTACATACATGTTCTCAAGATAAACAATAACTAGTCCTCAAGGAAGAGGATTTGACAGCAAACAGTTCATCCTAAATTCACTTAGTAATGGAGCGAGCATCTGTGCTATAATGATAATTAGGTTTATCCAAAGGAAGAATAAACATCTCAAATATTTATGACAGGAGATAGTTTTGCAACTTGGAGCAAGGAGCCCATTGAAATTAGGTCCCTACCTTCCCTCAGTAACTGGAAGACAGGTGTGCTATCTTCCCTCAGTAACTGCGAGATGGTGGTGCTATCTCCCTGATTCTTACACTTCAGACAGGTGGCTCCCAGGTCTTTGAGAAAGATATTTCTGGGTTTAAATCTGACAAAAAAGAGGCTTATTTACCATTTGAAAAGTTTTCCATATGTTTTGAAGAGACAGAAAAAGGAGTTAAAATTATACGTTTTCTAAATTAAATGCTATAAGAGAGGAAGTAAAATTTTTCCTTGAGAAAGATTGAGTGAGAATTAAGTCTCCAGTATTTTTTTTTAATTTTTATTTATTTATTCACAAGAGACATAGAGAGAGGCAGAGACATAGGCATAAGGAGAAGCAGACTCCATGCAGTGAGCTTTAAGTGGGACTCGATCCCAGGACCCCGGGATCGCGACCTGAGCAGAAGGTGGATGCTCAATCACTGAGCCACTCAGGCATCCCAAGTCTCCAGTATTTTTAATTTGTTTTTCCTGTACAATCTCACAGTGATGATGTATCTTAAATATGCTTAGACACACAAGTAACTTTATCTTTAATAAAAGTATGAGGTTATAAAAAGTAGAAATTACATTTTGCAAACTACTTGCTATAGTTTCAGTTTTCAGGAAACAGGCTCTGAGATTTGCATGCAAGGATTTTATTGGAGAATGCTCTTCAAAACAACATCTGTGAGAAGTGAGGGAAGCAGAATTGAACAGAGAAAAAAGTACATAGCTATGCAGTTGCCACACAGGTTGTGATCAACCCCATAGGGAACTCAGGAACTGGGGTGGCCTTCAGAGGTACTCCAAATGAGGCTAAGGTGCTGGGATTTTGTGTATACCCTCTGCCACCTCCATGGATCAATCATTTGATTCAGGCTGTGTCCAGAGAGAGAACATACCCTTTGGCAAAGCAGCTTCCTTAGGCTGAGGGAAATTTTTGGAGTGAGACTCAGCTCTAAGGTTCTGAACTTCAACACTTCAGGAAGCAGAGGGAATGAGGAGGACTTCTGTCCTGCATGGGGGACTGGACTGTGTATCACAGGGTCCATTCTATCGCCTTACAACTTTTAACACATAGTAATTCACTTACTTATTCATGTATCTGATAAGCACCAGAAATTTCCTTTTGTAAGAATCAAGAGAAAATAAACTCTAAAAAATTAAAGTGATTTTCCAAATACAGTAGGAAATAAGGGGGAAAACGGTACAACTTAGTCCACCTATTCAAGTCTCGTTTGTTAACAAGGAAGGATTTTTTTTTTAAAGTTCACACCTTTTTTTAATATCACCATCAAATATTAGTTCTGGAATTTTGGACTGCATGTTACCCCTATTCCATCCGGTTCTGGGTTTGTGTCCTTTGGCATTTAGCATTAGTGAGCGTAAGATTTAGACTTTTTTTTCCTGGCAAACTGTGTTCATTCCTAATTGCTTTCTTGCACAGGCTTATTTGCTTTTGGAACTTTTAATCAATGCTACAATAATGACTATGAAATGACAATATTGGTGATGAGGATGAGGATTGTGATGATAGATATGAAGGGTTTACTATGTGCCAAGTCTTAGACTAAGCAGTTTATATGTCTATCTCATGATAATCCTATAAAGTACTTATCATAATCCCCATCTTGTAGATGAAGAAAGTGGGACCAAGAAAAATTAAATATAACTAAATATAATATTAATTATAAAGCTGGTAAGTAACAGAAAGAACTTGAATGAAAGTATGTTGACTCACATCTGCAGAGTCTGCTCTCTTGGGCAATTTGTGAATTACCACTTTACCTCCTAACCAGCTCACCACTCCCTACTTTAACATCCCCCATGCCTTATCATCTTCCTATAGCTCTGTATTGTTAACTACCTGGCTAAGAGGATATACCATGCAACAAAGTTAGCATAAGCTTCGGACTCATAAATCTATGTTTGAAACCCAGCTCTGCTGTATGGTAACTGGTTATTTCACTTTTCTGAGCTTCAATTTCTTCCTCTGGAAAAAAAAAATTGGTGACAGTGAACTCTACCTCATAGCAAGTAAGTAGTAAACTTTCTAGTACATAATGTCCCCCTCATAGGAAGTAACTAGCAAATTTTCTAGTACATAATGGGCACTCAATAAATAAATGATAGCTGTTGCTATCAATAAAGATAGTGCCATTTATTTTGCAAATATTTAGTAGCAGCATTGTACCATCAAAGACTGAACTAGTGAGGAAATATACTCACATGGAAGTGATGTCCAGAATGAAGATGAGCAGAAAATTGGCATTAGAATACTTGAAAGAGGTGGCAGCTATGGAGTTCAGAATCTACACAGCTGAACTATTAAAAAAAATCCAGAAAGATAAAACAATTTTTAATGGCAAAAGAATAATAGAATTCTACAAATGGAAATCATAACCTAATAAAGAACCTGAGCCCAGAAGGTAGAGTGCTTCTTTGAGTTTGGTGTTTGGAAAGCAATTTAAGCAAGTATTAAGTTCATTTCTTTTGAATGTATCTCTGGGATATAATCATAAATACAAAATGATTTTTAAATCCTTAGGCATCATTATTTATGATATTAAACAGAGAAACAAATTAAATGATTACTAATAACTGTTTAAATAAATGAAGTTATACCATTTTAGAAAAGCATATGTAGTTATTAAATATTTAAGAAGTATATCTGATGAATGTATATATTATTAAATTTTAATAGTAGGATGCAATATTATTTGTAAGTATGTATAAACACATACAGCAGACACATATATTTCTTCCCCTAAACATATGTGGAAGGAAATAAATGAAAATATCAGTGATTCTCTTCTCATGGTCAAACCACGGATAATTTTTTATTTCTGTTTGTGTGTGCATGCATGTGTGTTGGTGTGTGTGTGTGTGAAGTTCCAAATTTCCATAAAAAGCAAACACTTTATAAAGAAAAATAATCTTTATGTAGAAAGAATCTGCCCTACGTTGATGTGCACTTGCCTCCTATGCTCCTAGTTTCCCTCCAAAGATCAGCTAATGTTTGCCACTGTGGCACAAAAGGATGCAAATATTTACTTCCTAAACAGTAGGAAGGCCTTTCAAGACATTAATGCTTGTAGGCACTCTTACGGATAGCTGATTAAGATTTGTGCACCCATAAAAAGTGTAGAGATTAAAGGAGAGGTCTGAAAATGTATTCATAATTAGAGAAGGGACCAGGATTGTGTTTGGGACATGATTTACTGGTAATCAGCAAAGAACAAACTGATTATTAGCTGTTCAATTCTTGTTGGTCTTAGGGGATTCTACTCAGTGGCCTAATTAAACTGAGCTTGAAGTCTTCACATCTCCATTCAGTGGCAATTTCATTATAATATTCAGTTCTTTGCATGAGATTTGCCTTCCCTCTCTTTAATCATATGTTTTGCATTTGTGTAACACCTTCCTTGATTACTTTCTCTACAGGATTAGCTCTTGATAACTGAGTGGTTTATGAAAGCAAATGTCATATATAAGACAATCTGGATATTAAGGTTTATTGTCAGTCTTGGAATTTTTCAAAAGGGAAAACAAACAAAAGACCTGCACTTGTTTTAATTAAAATGACTTTCTTTGCTTTCTGAACTGTTTGTTTGGCTCTGAATATTTTGTAGAGATAAGATTTCAGAAAGAATGTATCTTAAGGATTCCAGACAAATAGAAAAATATTTTATAATTTCAAGGCAAACTAAGGAAATTTTTATTAGTTGTGTTAAATCCCAGCATGTAGGTGACCCTCTAGGATTGCAGTAAATATTCCTGACTATAGGGTACCACTTAGATGAGAAATGATCTCAGTGCTTTGAAATATGCAGCAGAGGGGCTCTAAATGTGTGTCTTTGTAGCTCAAAACAGAGTAGTGATTTAGCAATTACCCAATTAATTTGATCAGTGTTGATGGCTAAACTGGGACTGATTTGAATAATGCAGACTTTCACATGAATTTTTGGTAACAAAGCATTTGGGTTGGCTATGTAATTCATTGATAACCTGATTCAGTTACCAAATATCAATTTCATAGTGTCCAACAGAAACTTGGCTAAAGTTGGGCTGACTCTAACATGGGGAAAGAGCAATTTCAAGATAGCATGGCTTATAATAAGAGAGATAAATATACTGTTAAAAACAAAATAATCCCATAATATTTTTCTGTGCCAGATCCTTAGATTAAAATGATAAATTTATACTGACATCAGAATTTCACTTTCAAAAAGTAATATATCTCAGTAATACTCTCTATAAGCTGATAAGTAGGCCATTACAGACAAAACTCAGAAGCACTTTCAAAGCCTCTTTCATTTTTAAAAATTCCAGTACATTTGTAGAGTTGCACCATTAACAATAGCTGATATTTATTCAATGCCTACTGTATGAACAGCACATTTTAAAATTGTTTCATTTGACTAAATTAGGGGTTTGTCCATGGATATTTTGTTAATATATGAATTCTCATTTACTGGGAGTAAACTATTGTGAAAAATTGAAGGCATATAGCTGAAATTTATGCAAAAGATTATATTTCAATATAATCCATTTGTACAAAAGTGATGACAACATAAGTAAGTGGTTGTTTGATGATTCAGAAGTGACTTCACCCTGCAGAATATGTGCTATTACTGAAGAAAAACGTGAAAACAATTTGTTATAGAGGGTTTTGTTTTTCAGATTCTGGATCAATTAAAGTTTATAGTCTAGCCATAGGGCAAAATTATTTAATAAATAATTTAATCTAATTCTAAATTTAAAAATAATCTGAGTACTACAATGTAAACATGAACAAAACCATCAATTTCATGAAGACAGGGACTTTCCTAATCTTGATCATGTCTGTATTTCTAGTACCTGGTAGCATGATTGCACATAGGAGGCACTTGTGTAGTGATTGTTGAATGAATGAATCAATGAATTGATATCATGGAGGATAGACAGAAATTTTGAAGTATATACAAATGACTCTGAAAATTTTTCTATTTTCTATTTTTTTAAGATTTTATTTACTTATTTGAGGGAGAGAGAGAGAGTGCTAGCAGGGAGAAGAGCAGAGAGAGATGGTTAAGCAGACTCCTCAATGAGTGTGGAACATGACTTGGGACTCAATCCAATGACCCTGAGATCATGACCTGAGCTGAAATCAAGATCAGGTACTTAACCAACTGAGCCAACCAGGCACCTCTCTTCCTACTTTAAGTCAAACATTGGTTCTTTGCTGGAGGAACAAACCTAATGAGTCCTGCCTTTGTCCAGTCTTATAGGAGTATTTTTATTTCCTGGGCCACTTCTCTAAGTTGTCCCTTTATAGGCATTAGCCTTCATCTTTGAAGCCAGCACCAATTCTTCCAACAGAGAATAGGGATTCAAAAAGAAGAACTATAGTTTAAATTAAAAAAGGGAACCATATTTTATTTTTTTTTTAAAGATTTGTTTATTTATTTATTCGTGATAGACATAGAGAGAGAGAGAGAGAGGCAGAGACACAGGAGGAGAGAGAAGCAGGCTCCATGCCGGAGCCCGACATGGGACTCAATCCCAGGACTCCAGGATCGCGCCCTGGGCCAAAGGCGGTGCTAAACCGCCGAGCCACCCAGGGATCCCTGGGAACCATATTTTAAAGATGATGCCACTTACCATCCATTTGTATATAGACAATCTACTTAACTAATTTATCTGAGTTATAGCAAAACCATTAAGGTAATATTAGGTAACTTCTGGGTGCTAAATAAGTAAATTTTACTGAATAAAATTAGCAATTTACTGATGATACTTTGTCATCATCTTCATAATCCTAGTACTCATCATCATTATAATTGCTGTTATCATTGTTTTTCCTAGATCTGGAATGCCTCGTTCCCATTTTCCATTGTTTCATTAAATTTTAGGTTTTTCAAAGACACATTCACCAGATACCCTCCCCAGACACATACACAAATATTCTCAGGATTTTTTTTCTAGTAATTTCTTTCTATTTCCAATTATATAACATGAATACAGTTCCAATAATTTTAGTTCTTTCTATTTCCAATTATATAACATGAATACAGTTCCAATAATTTTAGTAGTAGTTACACAATTCCTTGAACAATATTTTAATTATGTCTCCAATGTAATGGCAGTAGGGAATATTTATGTTGATAAACTGTAAACTTTTATAAGTACTCACTAAGTGTTTAATTCTTCTAAATTTCTCCCAATTATCTAATTATTCAATATTGGTATATTTGAGATCTTTCAAATACTGAATTGTTAAATAGTTGAAACTTTTTTTTTTAAGATTCTATTTATTTGAAAGAGAGAGAGTGAACAAGAGCAATAGACGGAGCATGAGTGGAGGAAGGGGCAGAGAAGCCAGCTTGTTGTTGAGCAGGGAGCCAAAGGCAGGGCTGGATCCCAGGATTCTGGGATCATGACCTGAGCCAAAAGCAGATATTTAACCCAAAGGCAGACACTGAACTGACTGAGCTACCCAGGTGCCCCAATAATTGAAACTTTAAAAATACTATTTTAGCTGAAAATTTCTGTGGTAATGTGTATTTACATAAATATGTGCATAGGTAATACCCAGTGCAACTTCTAGATATGTTTAGAATTGAGATGACACATTTTGAGAGCATTTATCAAATACAACTGGGAATAAAAATGTAGCTTAGTAAGAACCTGAAATGCCTATTTGGTATATTTTTAAGTTTAATTTTGAATCTTGGCATCTCAATTGAACCCAAGAAGCTACTCCAGGATTACCATATGTTTGATTTATTTACCACAATCTACTTTGAAATATTATATCATTTAACATATAATGTAAGAACTTCACAATATTCTACTTGTATTTAGCTTCTACCCCCTCATTGTTTGTGCCAGCATTTCAGTGTTTTTCTATATATACTATATTGTGATAATTCATTGTTTATACATTGCTATTACCTACACTTTTCTCTGTTTAATTTTTATTGACATGTATATGAGTTTATCATTTTTTTATTTCATGTCCAATCTTCTGTTAAGCATATCTTAATAACTTTTTTAAAAAATTTGGATATTGTATCTTTCAGTTCTATAATTCCTATTTGATTCTTTAGTTTCCATTTCACAACCTGTATATCTCTTTACCTCTATATCTATCTTTCTCCATAAAATACTTAACATAGTTTTATTTCTTTTCAAGTTCTTATGTGCTAATTCCAAAAACTGAATCATCTGTAGGTGTCTTTCTATTGATTGTTTTTCTTATTGTTTATGGGTCACAGATACCTGCTAACTTCATAGTTTATATATATTTTTATCATGTTCCAGACATTGTACATAAAATAACAATGGAGATCTAAATAAAATTTCATATTGTTTTATTTTCCAGGGAGTGATTAGAGTAAGGAGTTTATCATCCAGATTTGTCCTTGAGTTAGGTTCAGCTGAAACTGGACCAAAGCTTATATTATATTGAAGTCACCTGTGATTTGTCCAACCAAGAATCCCAACATTTCTGCCATCTAATTTTGTCTTTTTGATCTGGGAATAAGTTGGACACACTGTTTCAGATTTTTTGGTTCACCTATTGATTCAGTTCTGGCAGGACTCGCAAACTCAAGTGTTGCAATGATATGCAAGGATATCTTTCTCTGTGCTTTCCCCATTTGCCATTTTTCTCTCTGGCATAATTAGGATAATGGTAGAGGAAGAACTGTTGGTCTGAGAAATTTATTGTAGTATTTGGGGTTCTTTCTCTTTCCAGTATATTTCACAGCTCATACTGTTACCAGAAGATCAATTGATTAGTTCTTATCCCTGAGAAATCTCTCTTTCCCTCTCTCTGTCTCTGTCTCTGTCAGGATTTTCTGTTCATCCATCTATACCAAGACTGGGTAATTGACCTGGGTTTGAAAACTGCCATAGCTCTGAGCTCATTTTTAAACACTGGTTTCTCAATGGAATTAATTTTGCATTTTTGTTTGTTTGTTTGGTTTTGATTGTCTCATTGAATCTGTGGTTTTCATTGTATCTAGTATTTTTAGGAGTGAAGGTATTCCATGGCCTCCTACATACTGATCTAAAGCAGAGATCTCATGGAACTTAATTTTAATATAATTTAGAATATGAAGGTAACCTTTGAATTTTACAGAGGAGGAAGGGCCAACTTTGACTAAAAAAGCCAGAGGCCAAGTTCTCATGCTCCTTAAACTCTGACAGCAGGGCTGAGGACACATGACATAAAGTTAGCCAATTATTCTCTCCTTGACCCTCTGAATCTGGGGACAGCCTGAGGTAGAGAAACAGAAATAATTTCGGTATTTGTGGTGACATCAGTTTCTAGTGCCAGTGATCTCAAATAGACTCTGTAATTTGACACCCCTAGGATATCTAGTTTAGTTTCCCCAACCTAGTTTTACCACCTACATTGTATATTACCAATGTTTTTCTATTTGATTTAGGCTGAGATTTTTCTCTGTTGTATGCATGCCTATTTGTTTTGATTTGAATAACTTAAAATACCTTTGCTGTTTCAATAAGAACTAGTTATTGTTTAAAGTTAAATACAATTGTATATTTAAATTGCATAGCAAGAGCTGGCATAGAATCAATGCTCTATAATCCTTGTTTCTCTTACTTCCTTTCTGGATCTCAGTGAATTTGACTTCTTTTGTATCTACCTCAGAACTAGTCGCAGTGTTGAATATCATAACTCTCTCATATATGCTTACTAAATGGATTCCTGTGAATAATATACTTAACTCATCTCACTTTTAGCTAATAGATTTTGTCCTGCCCCTTGATTTTGAATGATATCATATAGGTAAAATCTAGGACTGTTAAGAGTACAAAATATTAAAAACATGATAATATCTTCCTTGATATTATCTGATTAGTTAGTAAATTATGTAATCATACTAAAATGACTTTAGTTGATTTATTTCATTTGTTTTTACCCATTTGACATAACTTGAAATGGATTTGTGAATCAGGGAACATTTCTTGGTCGCTCATTTAAATAGGGAAAACAAAGTTCCATGAGTAGGAATTCTGTAGATATATTTAAATTTATTGCTTTTATAAAACCAGTTAAATTATTCATAATTTAAATTTTTACCTGATCCTTTGAAGGCAGTATTTTAAAACATGACTTAGAGTCTTAACCTTCATTGTGAAGAGAAAATTCATTCTCATATCATCCAGACTTTCAAATAATTTGTAGACTAGTAAGTAAAATGATTATTTCAAATTCAGTACAGTCTAATCTACTGTAATTTCACATCATATGGAATACTGTCTCACTTAGTTTTCTAAGAACATTGGTGTCTACAGGTTCTCCTGCATTAAAAAACAAAACAAAACAAACCCCTACATCTGAAAGGTTTTGGCTTCAGAGTTTTAATGATTTATTACATATAAGTAAAATAGAAATTAAAGCTATTTTTCAGATGGATATGACAGTAAAAGAATATACCTAGCTTTGCTTTATAGTTTCTCAAGTTCCTAAATTTATCTGTGTTTGAATAGGTTTAGTTACTGCTCCTGGACCAAAAAATAAAAATGCAGAATATGTACAGCTATTGGTCTTGATAGAAGAGTCATAGTCCATCATCACAATGGTCCCTGAGAAACCATTTAAACAGCTTTATTGATTTTTCCCTGGTTGGTGCAGTTAGTTCAAACAGTTCCCAAGAAACATCTGTGTACTTGAACTAGGATTCTTTTTTTAAAAATTGAAGTATAGTTGACACACAAGATTACATTAATTTCATGTGTAGCATAGTCTACAGCATAGTCTATACCTTATACTATGTTCACCACAAGTGTAGCTACCACCTGTCACCATGCAATGGTATTATAGTGCCATTGACTCTTATGTTATATCTTTCTCCCCGATTATTTATTCATTCCATAGCTGGAAGCCTATACCTACATTGTCCTTCACCCCTTTTTTCCCATTTCCTACATTCATCTTTCCTTTGGCAATCATCCGTTTGTTCCCTGCATTTATGTGTCTGTTTTTTTTGTTTATTTTTTATTTTGCTTTTTTTAGAACCCACATATAAGTGAAATCATTTGGCATTTGTCTTTCTCTGACTTATTTCACTTAGAATAGTGCTTTAGCACCCTCCATGTTGTTGCAAATAACAATATTTCATTATTTTTGTTTTTATTCTAATCACTTGATGCTCACCACAACAAGTACACTACTTAATCTGCATCACCTATTTCACTCATATTTCATTTTTTGTTTATGGCTGTATAATATTCTATGATATATATATATATATACCACATCTTCTTTATCCATTCATTTCAGTGGACACTTTGGTTATTTCATTATTGTAAATAATGTTACAGTAAACATAGGAGGGCACACCTATGTTTAGAATTAGTTTTTTCTTTTCCTTCGGAAAATACTGAGTAGTGGGATGAGCTGGGATTCTTGAACACTAGTGAAGAAACTACCAACACATAAGTTGCTTTCTTTTTTTTTCCTGATTATTTACTTCCAACTTCATATTGAGGTTGCAGTATAGGGTTAAAGTACAGGAAATTTGAAGAAAAAATTTGAGACCTTATTTTTTAGAGCAGTTTTAGGTTCACAGCAAAGTTGAGTGGAAAGTACATTTCTTATCATAGACGAGCCTATATTGACACACCATTATCACCCAAAGTCCATAGTTCACATTAAGGTTTACTCTTGGTGTTGTATATATGGGCTTGATAATGGCATGTATCCACCATTTTAATATTATACAGAATAATTAATTTCACTGTCTTAAAAGTCTCTATGCTCTACTTATCATTCCCACTTAATCCCTAGGAACTACTGATCTTTTTACTGTTTCTATGGTTTTGTCTTTTCTAGAATGCCATATAGTTGGAATCATACAGTGGCTTCTTTTACTTATTAATGTGCATTTAAGGTTTCTCCATTCTTTTTCATGGCTCAATAATTCATTTCTTTTCAATGTTAATTAATATTCCACTGTCTGAATGTATCATAATTTCTCTAACCATTCACCTACTAAAGAACATTTGGTTGCTTCCAAGTTTTGGCAAATATAAATAAGACTACTACAAACATCTGTGTACAGGTTTTTTTGTGAGCAAATTTTTAAAATCCTTTGGGTAAACACCAAAGAGTGTGATTGTTGGATCGTATGGTAAGGGTTTGTTTAGTGTTAAAAGAAGCTGCCAATCTTTTTGAAAGTGGCTGTACCATTTTGCATTCCCATTAGTAGTAAATGAGTTTCTGTTGCTCCACATCTTTGCCAACATATGATATTGTTATTCCAAATTTTGGTCATTTTAATAGGTGTGTAGTGGTATCTCATTGTTAGAGTTTGCATTTCAAGAAAAAAAAAGAATTTGCATTTCCCTGATGACATATAAAGTGGAACACATTTTCCTATGCTTATTTGCCATATGTATATCTTCTTTGTGGAAGTGTCTGTTAAAGTCTTTGGCCCACTTTTAATCAGGTTGTTTGTTTTCTTGTTGTTCAACTTTAAGAATTCTTTGAATATTTTTGTAATAGTCCTTTATTAGACATATCTTTTGCAAATATATTCTTTCAGTTGTTTATATCATTTTGTTATCTTGAAATTTGAAACAATTGCTTTTTGAGAGAGAGAGAGAGAAGGGTGGGAAAGGGGCAGAATGAGAGGGAGAGAGAATTTTAAGCAGGCTCCACACCCAGCACAGAGCTGGGTGCAAGGCTTGATATCATGACCCTGAGATCATGACCAAAACCCAAATCAAGAGTCAGCCACCTAACCAACTGAGCTAACCAGGCACTCTGAAATTTGAAACAATTTTTATTTTAGTTTAATTATGAAAAATTTCAAACACAAAAGTAGAGAGTTTGGGCATCCATGTACAACTACTGTCAATTCATGTTTCACCTGTATGCTTTCACATTCTGCCCTCCTCCCCACTCTACCGGATATTTGGAAAATTCCAGATTTAGTATTATTCATCTGTAAAGGTTTGAGTACTCATCTCTAAGGTATAACCCTAACTTTAGAAACCATAATAATAATATTTGATAATTAGCTATTCTTTTTAGATCCATTAGAGAATGAGGTCACAAGACAATCTTTTTGCCCCAAAAACTAGAGACATAGGTGAGTACAGAGAATCAGAGGTTAGCAGAAACAGAAGTTTCAGCTGGAACCTGATAGGGACAATCAAAAGGTAATTAGCTAATTGCTAGAGACTAAGTAGGGACCAACTTGAGAGAAAAAAAAAAAAAAACAAAACTCCTGGAGGTCTGGCTTAGGAAACTCCCATTCTTATGGGAGTTATAAGCTTATATAAAAGTTATAAGCTTTTACCTTCAGGAGGCCCATAAGGCTATCCCAGTAAGGATTAGAGGAGAATCCCTTCATGCATCTGGCAAAGGAGGGGAAAATAATCATTTTGGCATAAAGAGTGTTATATTCTCACTAACAAAATACTTACCTCAAGTGAATTTATGTCACCAGATATTAGCCGATGTAGGATTTATCAGAACCTACCCAATGTGCTAGAATTAAAATACTCTGATTAAGCCTCTCTAGGCTTTGTGTCTCATCTAAGGGAAGAGTAGAATCTGAGAAGAATTGTGGATACCTCAGTCTAGACCCATAGACCCACAAAAAGACTAAGACTATTTATACAAATGTAGAATGTTTCCCCTCCCCCCACACCTCCCCGTGATATCAAATAGGTCCCTGTATAATAATAGGAGAATACAGTTGAAAAGAGCTTCAAGACTCATGCTCTATTTAAGAATCTCTAGAGAAATACAAAGATAACAAAGATGAAAATAAGGACACTAGAGAAAATTTTATACTCTGATACCTACAGTTTTAGCAGAGTAAACATAGTCCCATTTCTAGCCAGATAAACATAAAACCTGACACTAAATATTCAATTACCTCAGTTTCTTTTACTTGGTTCATCGTGGCCAACATTCATTCAATTTAAGAAAAAGGCATACTAAAAGGCAAAACAAAAAGAAAAAATAGTTGGAAGAGAAACAGCAGGCTTTAGACTCAAACTTAAGTATAGTAGAGATGTTGGAATTATCAGACAAGAAATTTATAATAACTATAATTAATACACTAAGCTTTCATTTAAAAAAGTGGGGGAGAGGGATGCCTGGGTGGCTCAGCCATTGAGAGCCTGCCTTCAGCCCAGAGCGTGATCCTGGAGTCCCAGGATTGAGTCCCACGTTGGGCTCCCTGCATGGAGCCTGCTTTTCTCTCTGCCTGTGTCTCTGCCTCTCTCTCTGTGTCTCTCATGAATAAATAAATAAAATTCTTTGAAAAGGGTGGGGAGGATAGCATGAAAGAACAGATAGGTAACATAAGCCAAGGGATAGAAACTCCAAGAAAGAATCAAGAAATATTTTTAGAAGTCAAATTAAATGTAACAGAAAAAAAGAATGACTTTGACAGACTCATAAATAGACTGGACATGGCTGAGGAAAGAATTAATGAGCTTAAAGTCATGTCAGGAGAAATTGCCAAAACTAAAAATAACACAATTCAGTCCATATCACAGAATACCAAGAAAAAGGTGGAGAAGTTACAAATTAGTATATCAGAAATGAAATAGGGGTTATCACAATTGTTCCCATAAGAGGATTGTAAGAGAATCTAGGAATAGCTCTATGACTTCAAATTTGATAATTTAAATGAAATGGACCAGTTCCTGGAAAGATGCAAATTACCAAAACTTATACAAGGAGAACTAGATAATTTGCATAGGCTAATATATGTTAAATAAATTTAATCACTTAATAATATCCCTCTAAGACAGAAAGAACTAGGCCCAGATGGTTTCATAGTGAATTTACAAAACATTAAGAAAGATATGAAACCAACTCACTACAATGACTTTCAGGAAAATAAAAGAAGAGGGAACATTTCTAACACATTCTTTGAGGCCAGAGTTACCCTAATACCAAAATAAACCAATAAATTACAAGAAATCAATATTACAGACTGATATCTCCATGAACATAGATATAAAAATCCTAAACAAAAAATTATCACATCAAAACCAACAAATACATCAAGGAAATCATACCTTACAACCAAGTGCTATTTATTCTGGGTTTTATAACGATCGTTTAACATTCAAAGAATTAGAAGGAGAAAAGCAAACTGATTGGACAGGAAGACGAAAATGGGAGATAAAAATACTTCAATGTAAAACTGTTAAACATGCCAAATGGTAGATTCTGTAGATTTGGCCAGTGTTTGGAGTGGGGGAAGAGGGGTCTCAGGAAGAGATTTTTGGAGCATATATCTTTAATATAAGAATGTAAAGTGAACACATGATTTTCTAAAAATAATATCCTGAAAGGGCTTTGAGAATCAAAGTGGGCAAAACAAATTCAAATGCAGTTAAAAAAAGGTCCAAAGATATTGATCAGAGTGTGCTGCAAAATAAAGAATTCCAAATAGCTAGGAAATCTAAATAAGAAGGACAATTGGGCCAGGGAATTTGGATATCATCAGTATTTATTCCAGAGGCAGAGTGCTAATATTTTTATATTCCTGGTACATAAACCAGCTCATTTAAAAAGAATGGTGATAGGAAATTGTATAGATATTTTAGCTATAGCCTTTTTTCTTTTTTCTTCTTTTATACATACCTATTAATACTAGCAAAAGTTTGGGATCCCTGGGTGGTTCAGCGGTTTGACGCCTGCCTTTGGCCCAGGGTGCGATCCTGGAGTCCCAGGATCGAGTCCTGCATCGGGCTCCCGCTGTGGAGCCTGCTTGCTTCTCCCTCCTCTTGTTTCTCTGCCTCTCTCTCTCTCTCTCTCTCTCTCTCTCTCTATGTCTATCATGGATAAATAAGTAAATAAATCTTTAAAAAAAGAAGAATACTTCAAAAAATACTAGCAAATGTCTAAATTATTGGAATAATTTTACAGCAAGAAAATTGAATTTATCAGTGGGAATATTTTCAAACGTGGTTAAGAAATCCTAATCCAGTATTTGGATCATTTGCAATGACATAACACATTTCAACTAGTTACATAACTAATAGCAACATTGACTCTTCAGGATAAAAGAAAATCCAGGTCATTGGTAATGGTCAATAGAATATTAACATTGTATGAAATGAAGAAAATGGCTTCTTTACTATAGAGAGACACAATTTTATTATGCTGAAATATTAGCTTGATTTTGAAATAATAAATCAAATTTTCCCTATTTTTTTTAAATTGTTTTTTAAATTTTTATTTATTTATGATAGTCACAGAGAGAGAGAGAGAGAGAGGCAGAGACATAGGCAGAGGGAGAAGCAGGCTCCATGCACCGGGAGCCTGATGTGGGATTCGATCCCGGGTCTCCAGAATCACGCCCTGGGCCAAAGGCAAGCGCCAAACCACTGGCCACCCAGGGATCCCCTTCCCTAATTTATTTATACACTTATATTTTAAAATATAGTAATATAAATATTTTTAAATAGCATGGGCATATATTAAACTTTGAATAACGGTTTTATATAGGAATTCCATTAGCAACCATGGTCCCATCCACAAATTTTAAATGATCGGTAATTGTGTGCAGAGAGATCAAACTACATGTACGCAAGGACTGAATTGGTGAGTGGCAAGGTCAGTGTCATCACTATGGCCTTCAGCTCTTTAAAACATGATACTACTTGGTCTATCACTATGATCTGTAAAATGTCAA
Organism: Vulpes vulpes; assembly: GCF_048418805.1. NCBI lineage: Eukaryota > Metazoa > Chordata > Mammalia > Carnivora > Canidae > Vulpes > Vulpes vulpes. Next base: position 89,687,295 of record NC_132786.1, read on the forward strand.
GGTTAAATAGTCTTCTCACTCCACCACTGTGCAAGTCACAGGAAACTAGAAAGAAACTAAGTTTTTAAATATTTACCTCTCATCCAGAATATGATAGAACGTGGAGCTTGGAGGAGTTCAAATGTCAATGTCACTGATGTTTCTGAACCTACTACTATAATTCGCATATATGTAAATAGTTAAAAGATTGTGCTTTTATTTTTACTTAAATTTAATCTGCTGCTTAAATTATTCATAAATATTCTATTTATTAATATATATTTTATTCTATTAATTTCCAGGAAGTATGCCTTATTATTTGCTCTTTGTAGTGAACTTAGAAGTTATAGTAAAAATATTTAAAAATACTTTAAAATCATCTGTAATTCTTTCTTCAGAGATAATGACCTTAGTTACCATACTATTTTTTTAAATAAACATTTTATTTATTTGTTTGTTTGTTTGTTTATTTATTTGCTTGAGAGAGGGACTGAGCACAGAGGAGCAGTGGAGGAGGGAGAGGGACAAGGAGACTATGAGTTGAGCACGGAGCCTCAGTCAGGGCTTCAATATCAGGACCCTCAGATCACAACCTGAGCTGAAACCAAGAGTTGGATGCTCAAGTAACTGAGCCATCCAGACAGCCCTACCTTACTTCTGTAGTTTCCCTTACTCAAATAGTTTCTCAATTTTTCCATGACTTTGATGATTTTAAAAATACATATCAGATGTTTTACTGTGTGTTTCTTAATTTGGGTATATTTGATGTGTTCTCATGATCAGATTCAGTATGTACATATTTGCAACAAATATCACAGAGGTAACCTCGTATCTTTCTAAATGCAACTTTTCATTGTTTCACCTCGTCCCATTCCTGATGATCTTCACTTTGATTATTTGACTGCGGTGGTACCTGTGAGACTTCTTCAGGGTAAAGTTATTCTTATTGCTCTTATAATTAATAATCATTCTGTTGGGAAGTAGATCGAAAATATATGAATATCTTAATTCTCATTGAACTTTTCAGTTTTTATATTTGAATGGATTCATGGTTTCCAATTTTTGTCAATGGATTAATATCTATTACTGTCATCGTTAGTTTTGATCCTTAAAATGTTGCAGGGTACCTGGGTGACTCAGTTGATTAAAGGGTCCAACTCTTGATTTTGGCTTATGTCATGATAAGAATCAAACCCCACATCAGGCTCCATGCTCAGAGCAGAATCTGCTTGTCCCTCTACTCCTCCTCCTGCTCTCTCTCTCAAATAAATAAATAGATGGATAGATAAATAAAATCTTTAAAGGAAAATATTCTGATTTGGTCATGGGGAAGCTCTTTAACTGATCATAGTGTCTTTTTAATGTACCTGCATTACTTGAAGACTCCTTTGCTTTCTGGCCCAAGAGGCCAGACTCTTCTTATAGTTTTCTTGCCCAGCCTTTAAATCAGCATTTCTCTGAGGATTCCTGGTTTCTTTCAATGGAGAATGATATGTAGAAGCCACACTCTGCAGTAGGCATGCTCATTGCTCTTAAGGTTTTGTTACTGTCCAGCACCCTCAGTGGACACAGCACACATATAACCGGTTATCAGATAGGCCAACCATACAGATGCTCTCCTCACCTTGCTCAGTCTCTGATACCTCTTACTCTATGGTGTCTCTAATGAATAACTCCTTTGCCTTCCCCTCAGGCTCTGACAACCTGAGCGGGATACCTTTCTCTAATGCATTTCCTTGTTTCTCTACTTGGGGTTTTATACACCTCCCTGGAATATCTCTTCACGTGTATACTCTCCACAACTCACCTGGGCTCTGACATACCATGTTGGGCCACCTCTGTCCTCACCCTAATCTGGCTTTCAGATCCCGTGCCAGAGCTACATCTTCACTGAGGCCCTGACATCACAAGCTGGAAAATAAAAGGTCTGCAGGCACTGAGGGCAGCATCCCCTTAAAGCCTGCTCTAATATCTGGGGGGAAAAATGGTAAATCTCTGCTCTTTTCTCTGGCTTTAGGGATGTTTGAGGATTCTTCTCTTTATAATGTAAACTACAGACTTGTTGAAAACTTACTACACCAAATACAAGGCCAATGAGGACAGCCCAGGTGGCTCAGTGGTTTAGTGCCGCCTTCAGCTCAAGGCCTGATCCTGGAGACCTGGGATTGAGTCCCACTCAGGCTTTCTGCATGGAGCCTGCTTCTCCCTCTGCCTCTCTCTCTCTGTGTGTGTCTCTCATGAATAAATAAATAAAATCTTTTTTAAAAAAAGAGAGAGAATCTGTGCAATGATCTACTGAACCAAATTTACTGTCAACGTTGTTTATTGAATAAGGAACAACCAGTTTTGATGATATGCAACTGCATTTGGGGATGAAAGCTAGTCTTATACATCTGAAGAAGCTATGTAACTAGTAGGAAAGGCTGATGGGACTCTACAGCCTCCTGCATTCCTTGAGCTGAGGTTATCTGCATATATATATATATATATATATATATATATATATATATATATGGCTTGATTTCTTGTGACTAAACCAAATTTTGAGTATGAAATCACTAGGACATCAGAAGCTGAGCCTAGGTATCACATACTCCTACTATGTTGCTGCTGTGCCCAGCCCTTTATCCTTTTTTAAAGCTAACTAAACTTGGTGCTTTTTAAAAAAACAAATTATTGACTTATTCATGAGAGACACACTGAGAGAGGCAGAGACATAGGCAGAGGGAGAAGCAGGCTCCTCACAGGGAGCCCGGTGTGGAACTCGATCCCTGGACTGGGATCACACCCTGAACCAAAGGCAGATGCTCAACCGCTGAGCCTCCCGGGTGTCCCTAAACTTGATGCTTCTTAAAGCTTATTACATTTCATAAATTTAGCAATCAAAACACATCTATGTCCAGCAGAGCAGAGTGGAAGTTGGACTACTCTTGGCCCCTTAAAAGAATATATCACCAAACCATTCTGAATTTCAATTGAAGGCTGTATGATCTCTGGGTCCCTATATTCTGAAGGAAGAAAACAGGATTGTGCTTTTGTGAGTTGGCCAATGTCTGCAGAAATCTTGATCTAGCCTCTGAAGGCCTTGGGAAAAGGTTGATTATAGGAACAAAAGAGTCAGTCTTGGGAATCTGCCCAACTTCAGCATTATGGTGGGGAACCAGATCCCTGAGTCAGCAACAAAGAAGAGACATGTATTTTATGTCAGGGTAAGGGACGGGATTTGGACTAATTATATATATATATATATATATATATATATATATATATATATATATATACTCTCCTTGCCTGGTTATGAAAATAGGATTCCTCCTTTGGATTAACTACATCTTTAAGTTTCAAATAAAACAAGAAAGGGCAGGGCTTACAAAGTAGATGTCAGGCAAGATAAGAAAATATCTAAATTAATTTAAATTAATGTAAGTATTTTCCATTTAATGTCCATAATCCATAATCCATAACAGCAAAAACAGATATCTACACAAAACTAACTAAACTATTATTTTTAATTATAATCTTTTAATTTTGAGATAATTACTGATTCCCATGCAGTTGCAAGAAGTAATCAAGAAAGATTCCATGTATCCTTTACTCAAGTTTCTCCAGTGGTAACTTCTTGTAAAAGCATAGTACTGTATCATTCATTACTAGGATGTTGTCATTGATCCTGGCAAGAAATAGAACATCTCTATTGCCACAAACAGCCCTATGATTCCAATTTGTAACCACACCTACTTTGTTCTTAACCCTACTCCCTCCTTAGCCATCGCAACTGCTAATTTGATCTCCAATTCTATAATTTTGTCTTTTCAAGAATATTATGTAGACGGTTTCATACAGGTTTTTTAAATTAATAGATTTTATTTTTAGAAATATTCTAAAATTACTGAAAAAGTGAGCAGATAATATAGAGAGCCCCAGTATATGCTTCCCTCAACAGTTTCCCCAATTATTAATACCTTACATTAATAAACTACATTTGTTACAATCAGTGTGAATCAATAGTGAGGCATAGTTATTAAAGTATTAAAGTATATAGTATATAGATTTCCTTAGTTTTAATGTAATGTTGGTTTTCTGTTCTGGGATCCCACTCAGGAAACTGCATTGCATTTAGTTTTTATACCTCATTAAGCTCCCCTTGGTTGTGACATTTTCTCAGATTTTCCTTTGTTTTTGATGACCATGGGAATTTTGAGGATGATTGTCAGGTATCTTGTAGAATGCCTTTATATAGAATTTTTTCAGATATTTTTCTCATGATTAGACTGAGGAAGAAAACAGAGGTAAAATGCTATCTTCATCTCATTCTATCAAGGGTACATTTTATCAATATGATTTATGACTTGATGTTTACTTTGATTACTTGGCTGAAGTAGTTTGTCAGGTTTCTCCCTATAAAGTTACTCTTTCTTTTTTTTTTTTCCTTTTCCACCTTCTCCTCTTGAGAATGAAGTCACTAAGCACAATCCACACTTAAAAAGTGGGGAGGGGAGTTATGCTCCCCTTTCTTCAGGGTAGAGTATCTACATAATTTAATTGCAATTCTTCTGCATGGAAAATCTGTCTCTTCCCCTATTTATTAATTTAGTCAATCATTCATTTATATAAGTGTGGAATTTTGGATATTTATTTACTAAGTTACTAATATTATTGTTCAAATGTTTCCAGCTTTGCCATTGGGAAACTTATCAGTCAGCTGAAATCAGCCTCTTCTCCAAGGAGCCCTGGTTACTTTTATTTAGGGAGTGGCACTAGAGACGAAAGATTTGGGACAGTTGTGCTTGTTACTTTTAGAGTGTCATTGCTTTTAGACTCTCTCAACTACCAAAGCATGGAAATATGTGTGTATACTAATACATGTATGTGCATATATCTATTAATATTTCTATATGCAACCTTCTGTATCTTAGTCAAATGTGTAGTCTTACTGATTTCTCCGTCTCAAACCCATTGCCACATGGATCATTATAACTTTCTCTCTTTGCTTATATAAATGTCCAGTCCAAGAGTGAGAAACCTAGCTCCCACCTTTTACCATCTATTTACATAATTGTTCAATTGCAATATACATGTGTAAGAGTGTATATTTTACTGTACAAGCACTATAGGTTCTATCAGTTTGAGAAACGCATAATGTGATGTATCCACTATTACAATATCAAACAGAATAGTTTTACCATTCTAAAAGTCTCTCATGCTTCCCCTGTTCATCTCTCTCTTATTCCCTAAATCCTCCATAACCAGTGAACTTTTTTAGTGTCTCTGTAGTTTTGTCTAACCCAGAATGTCATGTAATTGGAATCATGTAGCATACAGCCTTCAGTCTGGCTTCCTTTACTTAGTAATACACATTTGAAGTTCCTTCATGTCTTTTTCAGTTTAATTTCTCATTTGTTTTTTATTATGGATAATGTGCCATTATAGGGACTTACCTACCTGTGCATCCATTTACCTATGGAAGGACATCTTGGTTGCTTTCAATTTTTTATGATTATGAATAAAATGACCATAAGAATTCAAGTGCAAGAGGTGCCTGGGTTGCTCAGTCAGTTAAGAGTCCAATTCTTGATTTTGGCTCAGGTCATAATCTCAGGGTCATGAGATTGAACTTTGCGTCAGGCTTCATGCTCAGTGTGGAGCCAGCCTAAGATTCTCTCTCTCCCTTTGCCCCTGACCCCCACTAATGCATTCTCTCTCTTAAAATGCTGTTTTGATCACTGTAGCTTCATAATAGGTATTGAAGCTGAGTAACGTCTGTTCTCTAACTTTGTTCTTCAGCATCACATTAGTTATTCTTGGTTTTTGCCTTTCCATAAAACTTTAGAATCAGTTTGTTGATATCCATGAAATACTATCCTGGGATGTTGATTAAAATTACATTGATTCTATATATCAATTTGGGAAGAACTTACATCTTATCAATACTGAGTCTCCAAACCCATCAATATGAAATATTTATCCATTTATTTAGATATTCTATGATTTCTTTCATCAAAGTTTATAGTTTTCCACATACAGATCCTGTGCATATTTTGTTAGATTTATACTTAAGTATTTCATATTGGTCTTGATATAAATGACATTATATTTTTAATTTCAAATTCTAATTGTTCATTGCTGATATAAAGGATGGTATTTGTCTTTTGTATATTAATGTTGTATTCTTTTGAGATAATCTCTGATTAGTTCCAGGAACTTTGTTACTGTTGTTGTTTATTCTTTGGAATTTTCTACATCGGCAAGCATGTTATCTGTGAACAAGGGCAGTATTATTTCTTTCTCCACAATATGTATACCTTTTGTTTACTTTTATTGTACTATTACAAAGCTATGGTATCCAGTAAAATATTAAATAAGAGTGATGACTGTGGAGTTCTTTTTCCTCTGGATTGCAGAGAAAAGCATGCCATTTCTCATCACTAAGGAATTGGACATGGTATATAATCCTTTTAACTTGTTGATGAATTCAATTTAGTAGTTTTGGTTGAGAATTATATCTATATATGTAATGGACATTGGTTTGTAGTTTTCTTTTCTAGTAATATCTTAGTTTGATTTTGTATCAAGATAATGCTGACCTCATTGAATGATTTGAAAACTATTTCTTTCTCTTTTATATATATTCTTTAAGATTTATTTATTTATTTATTTATTTATTTATTTATGATAGACATAGAGAGAGAGAGAGGCATAGACACGAGGAGGGAGAAGCCTGACGCGGGACTCGATCCCGGGACTGCAGGATTGCGCCCTGGGCCAAAGGCAGGCGCCAAACCGCTGAGCCACCCAGGGATCCCCAAAAGATTTTATTTATTCATGATAGATATAGAGAAAGGGGAGTGGGCAGAGACCCAGGCAGAGGGAGAAGCAGGCTCCATGCAGGAAGCCTGACGTGTGACTCGATCCCGGGACCCCAGGATCGCGCCCTGGGCCAAAGGCAGGTGCTAAACCGCTGAGCCACCCAGGGATCCCCTCTTTTATATTTGTAGGAGTTTTGAAGGATTGGTGTTAATTCTTCCTTAAACGTTTGATAAATTTACCAGTGAAGCAATCTACTTATGGGTTATTCTTGTGGAAAAAAATTGATTGTTATTTCAATCTTTTTGTTATATATCTATTCTGATTCTCTGCTGTTCCTTTTTTCAGCTTTATTGAGATATAATTGACAAATAAAATACAAAGATGTTTAAAGTGTACAATGTGTTGATTTAATGTACATATGTACAACAAAAGAATTTCCCTGTCAAGTTAATTAACACACCCACCATCTCACATATTTACCTGTTTTGTGTGTATGTGAAAACTTTTATAAGATGAGTAATGTCTGAGGTTCTAATGTATAATAAGGTGGCTACAGTTTTCATTCTTCTTCAGTCAATTTTGGTACTTTGTATTTTTCTAGAAATTTGTCCCTTTCATCTAAGTTTTATATTTCATTGATATACAGTTGTTCAAAGCATTTCTTATAATGCCTTTAGTTTCTGAGATAACAGTATTAATGTCTTCTCTTTTATTCCTGATTTTAGTAAATTGATTGTTCTGTCTTTTTTTTGTTGTTGTTCTGTCTTTATCTTCTTCAGCGTAGCTTGTCAATTTTTTTAAAGATTTTATTTATTAATTTATTTATTCATGTGAGAGAGAGAGAGAGAGAGAGAGAGAGAAGTAGAGACATAGGCTGTAGGAGAGGTAGGCTCCATGCAGGAAGCCTGATGTGGGACTCAATCCCAGGATTCCGGGATCATGCCCTGAGCCAAAGGCAGATGCTTAACCGCTGAGCCACCCAGGGATCCCAAAGCTGTCAATTTTGGTGGTCTTTTCTTTAAAAAAAAAAAAAAGATTTATTTTTATTTATTTATGAGAGAGAGAGAGAGAGAGAGAGAGAGAGAGAGAGACAGGCAGAGGGAGAAGCAGGCTCCATGCAGGGAGCCCAAAGCGGAACTCGATCCGGGGACTCCAGGATCGCGCCCTGGGCCAAAGGCAGGTGCGAAACCACTGAGCCACCCAGGGATCCCCTTGATGGTCTTTTCAAAACCACTTTTGCTTTGTTCAAAATGCATATGTTATATATGTTTTCTATCTATATTGTTTTAAATTATTTAAAATGATGAATAACATACAAACAACATACATTTATACTGTCTAGTATATTCAAGTTTAAAATTACCATTACCAGCATTTTTAATAATTTTTGTGTGTATTTGAGTTATTGTCTAGTGTCCTTTCCTTGCAAGATGAAAGACTCCAAAACTAACACCATTTTAAACAATACTATCTGTCCCCTCCTGAATTGTCTTGCATCTTTGTCAAAAATCAATTCTCCATATATGTGTATGTCTCTTACCAGACCCTTAATCAGCTCTGTTGATCTATTTGCATATCTTTGAGCCAATACCATCCATATTGATGGCTATAGTTTTACATAAACCCATGATATCTTGATTTCATTCTAAATGTAGAACTCATGTACTCCAACATTGCTCCTCTTTTGAAAAATTATTTTCATTATCCTAAGACCTAAGCATTCTCATGTGGATTTTAGAATATCTTTGTGAATTGCTTTAAAACAAAACAAAACAAAACAAAACAAAATAAAACAAGCTATCCCGAATTTGGATTGAGTTTGTGTTGAATACATACATCAATTTCGGGAAAATTGGTATCTTAAATTAATAACCCAGTAACAGAGTATTTCTCTCTCTTTACTGGGTAAGTCTTCACTGTTTTACAGTTTTTTTTTTATAGTTTTTCATTTGTAAATCTTGTACATCTTTTTGTATTCAATATTTATTGCTATTGTAAAGGATGTTTTTAAATTTTGATTTATGGTTAGGCATTAACCTAACCATTTATATTTATAAAATATATAAATACATTTTTTTCTTTTTCAGACTAGCTATTAATATTTCTCAGAACCCCAGTGTTTCTGAGAGTATAACTTAGGAAATCTTGCGTGTCTTAAAGGGCCATACATTATGGTTCAGAGAACGCTGAATTTAGTTCTAACAAAAACTCATTTGAAAAACTTTGGTGAAGTATTTAATCCCTCTAGACTTTAGTTTCTTCATTTGTGCAATAAAATCATTACACTGGGTGATTCCTAAAATACTCAGACATCGTTTTCTCAGCCACAACATGAAGTACTCTATCAGAACATTTGTAAATTTACAACTCCTTATTTTTTTCAAATGAGAATTTGCATGATTTTAGTTATGGTTGAGATAGAAGTCTCAGAAGGTGAAACTCAACCTTTACCTCAAATGAATGAGTGAATGAATGAATGAGTGAATCTATCTAGTCCCCTCCCCCAAGAGAGCATTTCATTATATATAAAGCCTTACACAATTGAAATTAAATTTGCACTAAACCAAATGGGTAAACATTAGTTGGAATATGTATACAAGTTGTCGTTAACTAATTTTTATGCTTTTATTAATTTTTATGTTCAAGCTTAGTGATGAAATTCATATTAAAATTTTAGAAATCTACAAAACACATGCATAATACATATACACATAGATACATGCATATATACATATTTGGTATATGCATACATGCATACCTAACACCTAATTGAGCATGGATAATCAAAAATCAATTACACTTGGTTAATCTTTGCTCAATTGTGTTGTATATGTGTGGGTAAGTTATTGATATCAGTTAATAATAGTTCTTGGATGTTTAATTTAACTGATTAAATGCTTTCCTATGTCTTTCACTTGAGATTATTTATGAGATGATTTGTTGTCTTTGGGATTATTGTTTAACATAAGTAGAACATTAAAATGATTGGAGTCCTCTTACATTGCTTGTAGTTAAATATGTCTAGCTTCCTTAAAGCTCTGAGTGGTTATATATCACTTGTTTTCTCAAGGTCTTAAAGTCAAAATATGTTAGAATTATTAAACCAGAGACAAGGAAGTTGGTAGTAAAGTGGATAATTATAGAAGAACTATGTAGTAAAAGGACTGTGATAAAATCACAGAATCTTTACCAATGCTTGCTATAACTGACAAATTGCTTTTCAATTATTATTTAAATTATGCTATTCTTAAATATAGTCACGTATATTGATTAAACACCATCTGGAAGTTTGGTGGGGAAGTAACTACCAATCTTCTTTATATTTTTTAATTAGAATTTAGTCTGAATTATACTTATAACTTCATTTGTATTAAATATTTATAGATCACGGCTATTGTTGAATATTTACAGCATTGGACATCATAAATTGGATTTCCATGGAAAGGACAAAATTGCCTGTCCTTTCTTTAACACTAATGCAACTTTGGGATTGCTTTATGGGGAGGGATATTAACTATTTTTCTTGCCTCAATAACTAATCCCAAAGTCATATTTGATCTTTTTGTATTTTTCTATTTCCTTAGTTTGCTAAGTTCTCCTATACACATCTTTTTTTTTTAGTTTTTTTGAGTTTTTTTAAAATAATAAATTTATTTTTTATTGGTGTCCAATTTGCCAACATACAGAATAACACACAGTGCTCATCCCGTCAAGTGCCCCCCTCAGTGCCCGTCACCCATTCACCCCCACCCCCCACCCTCCTCCCCTTCCACCACCCCTAGTTCGTTTCCCAGAGTTAGGAGTCTTCATGTTCTGTCTCCCTTTCTGATATTTCCTACCCATTTCTTCTCCCTTCCCTTCTATTCCCTTTCACTATTGTTTATATTCCCCAAATGAATGAGACCATATAATGATTGCCCTTCTCCGATTGACTTATTTCACTCAGCATAATACCCTCCAGTTCCATCCACATGGAAGCAAATGGCGGGTACTTGTCGTTTCTAATGGCTGAGTAATATTCCATTGTATACATAAACCACATCTTTATCCATTCATCTTTCGATGGACATCTTTAATAGTATTACTCAAAGGGCAATGCTTTATAGCACATAAGATCACAACTAAGGAATCAGCTTCCTGTGTTTGCACCCAACTCTGCAAAAAGATGAATAGTTAGCAAATATCTCTATACTTCAATCTCCTTATGTAAAGTGGAAATAATAGGACTGCTATTAGGGATACATACACAAACACCCACATACATACACAAATAAGCCTGTCCCATGGCCTGACATGTGGTAAGTACTACATAGGTATTTGCTACCAATAATTCCTCCCTTTTTCATGGACTCATTCTTTTTTCCTTGATTCTGACTTCTTACGAATTTATTTACTTTCATTTCAATACTTTATTCACAGATGTTTTACTCCATATTTGATCCAGATTTCTATTAGAAAAATCATTTTTCATTCTATTAGCTATGAATTCTTATATTCTATAATATAAATTTTCCCTTTCAGACTAAAATACAAAACATTCTATGGAATCTAATATGTCTAAAATGCCAAATGCTAAATATTATTAGCTATCATTTATTTATATACTACATTGATTTATCCTTATTCTGTACAATAAAAATATCAAGGCTTTGGCAAATAATCAAGTAGTGCACGTATCTGTGAATGTAAATGGCTCAGCAGTCATCATTTTCTTGATTTTGTCCTAGTGTTTTTTAAATTTTTTTCTTAACATGAGAAGAGTTTTATAAGCAAACTTTCCTGATGAATAGTACTGATTTTATTGTAGTACACAAGATATTCAAGAAAGTATCCAGAAAACCACTGAGAACCTGTGCTCAAGGTAGTCTCACTCCACACATTTCTTGGCACTTGGATATTGCTCTTCATATTTTGAGCAGAATGTTGACACTAGTGGTAAGATAAGGGAAATTCGTTTGTGGAATGTAAGGACATATGTTTGTTTGTTTCTTTCTTTTTACACTTACCAGAACCTTACTCTTTTAGTATATGAATGCATAATATTTTTTTTTTCTCTACAAATTATGCCATTAAATGGGTTTTAAAAAATTTCCAACCCACAGCAACAAACTTATGCAGTGATATGGTATGAATGCTGTGAGTATCAATAACCTGAGGAAATAATCTTCGGATTGTCAGGATATCATCTTTTGGTGTTGTGTCCTTACTCTGAGATACTGTACCAATGAAATTAATATAATATTCAAAGACACTTAGATTATCTTGGTGACATTCTTCACAACTCTTGAATCTACCAAAACAATGTCTTTTTTTCCTGTTAAAAAATTATGTTTGCATGTTTTTAGCAGGATCTTATTTTTCTGGATGGTAAAGCCTCCTTTCAGGAAGGTGTATTTATATTGCTACTCTTTTGTATTTTGTTCAGATCATCCTGTCTCTGCCCTAATTGCTCAGTAATTCAATTAATCTTAATCGTTCTTGTCTTTATTATCAACTCCTCCCATGGGAAGCTTCCTATTGTAGTAACATATTGGATGATGCAAATTTTTCATTGACTCTATAGTTGGACCAATTTAAAGTATTTTATTGAGATGCAAATTTTATATATTTAAAATTTTATGTACTTCAATATATATGTTTAATTCAAAGGTGTAGGTAAGAGGAGGAAGGGACATCAGGACAATTATACTATCTTTTTCTGAAACCATTTTTAGGAGATAGGACCTTCTACATGAACAAATACATTCTAATTATATTGATAAAACAAAAACAAAAACAAAAACAAAAAAAAAAACCCACAAAGAACAAAACAAGATAAACAAAACTAGAAAGCCAACACTCCTTACCAGAGTTGTTCAAAGGAAAAATTAGAATTCATTTTATTTTTTAAGCCTTCCCTCTTTATTATTTTGCATATCCACAACCAAGAATTCAGACACCATATTTACATAGAATTCACAAGGTTACTTCAGTTAGCTCAATTTCATTTCTAAGGATTTACAAATCATTTAAATAGTAAAGCATTACTTGCACTTCTCTCTACCAATGATGCAGTAATTTGAGAGAAGATGAGATACTTCATGCAGATTCTGGATAGTGAACATAATTCAGAGCCTTTTCTAAAACTCTGTAGAATATTCCCTCTAAACTGTAAACAATATTAACACATCAGTCACCTTAAAGACTCAGAGAGAATGAAAGATTGGCCAAGTATTTTTTGGTGCTGTCATGGAAATATAATAAAGGGAAGTGAAAGATGAAAAAGGAGATAAGGTAAGGAGATAAAGATACTGTTTTTTGTTTTTTGTTTTTTTCCTCGAGACCAGCTTTGAGGGCTTTTTTCTTACTGGTAACACTGACTTCTAAAGATGGTGATGCATTTACAGACCAATAGTTGGCCTATATTCACACAAATGGGTAACTCCGTTTTAAATGTAAGAAAGTAGAAAACTTACCATAATGTTTAATTTGTAAATTCTCATGTGTCTCTTTTCATTTTCATTTTATGCCTAGTCTAGTGAATTATTGTTGAGTAAAAAGCACATTTGCTTAAAAAATACACAAAAATGGTTTCAGATGATGATCATGTTTTTCCCTCATTGGAAATAAGAAAACAGATGCACACTTTAACTGTTACACGAAAATTACAGGTTCCCAAACCAAAAATAGTTCCCTTAATATGTATGTGTTATATCTTCATTGCCATTTTTCTCTAAAATGTTGAGACTGACAGCTGTTATTAATAGGTAGGTTGGTCGTAGGTATCTTTTTAAAATTCAGTTGAAAGATCTCCTGCTGGTTTTGAAAGAATGAGATAATTCTCCATATTGGGAACCCATATCCTTTATAATTCACACTTGAGCTTTCAGTATATTTTCTTTTACTTATTCACATTATTTTTTAATTGTTTCTATGTCTTGGTGCTTCTTGAATGTAAGAGCATTTGCCCTTATGGCAAAGTGAAATGAAGAAACAACATATGCAAGTAGTTCTAGTCTCCTCCCAAAATATAAATTTCTTAAGTGAAAAGGAAAAATTATTATATTAATTTACATAGAATAAATCAGTTTACAAAGAGCAGTCACGTTAGCCTTGAAATAAACATTTCTGCCTATATCATAATTTTTTTCTGATGGGTTCAGTTTAAAAATAAAAATAACTAGGGGTGCCTGGCTAGCTCAGTGAGCCGAGTGACTCACTCTTGATCTCAGCTCAGGTCTTGATCTCAGAGTTGTGAGTTTGGACATGGAGCCTACTTAAAAATAAAATATAGTAAAATAAAATAAAGTAAAATAATTAAATAAAATGACTAAAAGTGCTTTCTCTTTTTTTCACCTGAACAAAATTTGTATTACAATTTGCTTTTAAGGTGAATACTAATTCCAACTAAATAAAACACTGTGTGTCTAGGAAGAATAATGAAAACATTGATGTTAAAGATGCTTTTTTAACATAAAAAGCAAGTAGAAATTAATAGTGGAGCTCTGACTATAGATTTTATGAAAGAGAGAAATTATTTTCAATCACTGCTGAATTCCTAGTTGTCTAGAATAGTGTCTAGCTGAGAAGTTGACAATTATTAATAAACCGATATGCTATTAGCACTTAAAATTATTTTGTATCAGTTCTTTATCATATTAAGCTTATTTTGTGGGAGGAATAGGAGACACTTCCAGAAATAGATAAAATATATACTTGAAGAGATAAAAATTTGTTGTTCCATTTAGTTGTTAAAATCATATCCATATTATGGCACCATTGGTTCAACTGTGATTTAATACCCAAATAAGTGAGTTGGAAGTATTCTACATGCAGCTTAAAATGTTGATTTTATCTGTCCTTCCATGTCTTTCACTGAAGTGATATGTTTAAAATCACCTTATTAAAATATGTCTCAAAATTATGTTTATGCATTTAAAATATCTTATAAAAAGAGGCTTGGAGTGGATCTTGTTTCTGAAACCCATAAAACCTATTTTTAAAACTTAAAAATAACATTAAGAGTTTGTTATAAATCCCATACATTCTTTTTCATATTGACATTATAAAAGTAACTAATGTAGTTTTTTATACCATAAATATGAAGAGAAAATCTTCTTTTCCAGTTGTTCTTATGTTTGTTTCCAAAAGTTATCAATCTCTTCCAAATTATTCTACAAAATACGCGTGTCATTATTGAGTATAAAGTAATCATTGACGAGCATACTGAATAAAAAGCATCTCTCTTTATGCTTCTTTAGGTACATTAAGATTTTTGCACCTTAATAAAGCACAGTATCGTTCCCCCCATTTGGTTTATTTTTTATATGCAAATGTTAAATTCATTTAACATTGAAATTCATTAATCATTGAAGTTAATATTGAAAGCCTTTCACATTTTTATTCATGTCCTATTTCTTGCAAAGTAAACAATTTTTCAGTCTGATACAATTATATTAAATTCAAAAGTATACATTTATATTAAAAGAAATAGGGATTGTGTTTCTTTAAGGTACATTTTCATGATTATCACCTATATTTTTGTTTTTCAGAATGCTGCTCAAACTCCAGAATTTTTTTAATGCAAATAAGTGATTTTCTTTCATGAGCTATGTAGAAATTTCTGCTCACCCATCTGGTTTAGAAGCCGCAGCTTGAATTTTAATGAGACAATATTATTTACTGTACTTTTTCCTGCAAATGTTCCAATGTTTACTCTGTCTTGGTGATTCTGTCTGTGAATGGGTCAAATTTCCTCTGCCTGTCTGAAAAACGTGGAAATAAGTATAAGCATTCAATCAGTGAGGCTCAGGGTTGTGAAAACTTAATGTTTACAAATCCAAAGTGACACACTCTAGATTTTATTTTATTTTTTATTTGTTTTTTATTTATTTATTTTTCACACTCTAGATTTTAAACAAGGAACTCAATTTATTTAGTCAATCAGAATACCATTAGAATATAGTATAGATGAGCTTTTTCTAGAGTTCTATTTATTTCAGGCTCATAGAGATTGTTACATTAAAAGAAGCAGAAATAAATTAAATAGCACTCTTATGGTCTTTAAAGAGTTAATCCAAATTCATAGTGAGAGAATAACAATTATATTCAACAATAACAATGTTACTGTGCACTATGTTTCCTTGGTACACATAAGCTGACCTCAGGTGTTTTACATCTGTCCTCTTTGGTTATAACAGGTCACATTAGGAGAAAATTATAGTCTGGATATTTAAGATTAATCATTTTCCCTAAAATATAGGAGTCAATATAGAATATTTTCTAATATGTTCTAAAATATAGAATATTTTCTAACCTATAAGAATAATGGCACTGTTTTTGGTTAAATGTTTGTTGAGAGGCAGAAAGGTTAGAAACTGACTGGAGTCTATCATAAAATGAGTGTTTCAGATGGGTGGCCACCATGTTCTCTGTTGCCCTTAGAGACTTCCTTTCATAATCACATAAAGTTCAAGTTATTAAGTGAAAAGAATAAGTTCACAGAATGATATAGATTTTCAGAAGTCTTAATTAAAGCTCACAGAACTTTAGAAAATTGAGAAATGCCCTCTTTTGACTCTTCATCTTCTATGTTATTTGATTATCTGATTTAAATATATCTTTAATTAATAAGTATTAGTATCAAATAACCTAGATAGAATTGGAGTGACTGCCCTCTGGTTGTGAGGCAATTTTGCAGTTTTAGAGCAAGGGAAATAAAAGGTCATTGGGTAAAGTACTCTGGACTTTTTTAAAGCTTCTTATCCCCCATGATACCTCCCAGGACTTCACCATTCCCTGGAACCACTAAGATCGGAGAAGCAGAAATCATATATTGCTTTCATAAGAGTTAGCAGCTCTCCAATATACCAGAAATATTTTGTCCAGCTTCCTGTAAGTAACACATCTAGTTATTTTCTTTTTAAAGATTTTATTTATTTATTCATGAGAGACTCAGAGAGAGAGAGAGAGGCAGAGACATACACAGAGGGAGAAGCAGGCTCCAGGCAGGGAGCCAGATGTGGGACTCGATCCCAGGACTACAGGATCATGCCCTGAGCCAAAGGCAGACGCTCAACCACTGAGCCACCCAGGCATCCCAACACATTTAGTTCCTAAGACAATTTCCTAAAGCAAGGATGAACATAAAGTTGCCACTAAGGAGTTGAGTATAGAAGCTAGTGAGTAAATCAGTAGAGAAATCAGAATTCTATCTTTAGGTCAAGTCTCTGATAGCCCTTTTTTACTTATAAAGGTGATGCTTCTTCAAGCATCACATCTTCTACACCAAGATGAAACCCAGGTCTTTTTTTTCTATTTAAGAAACTGTTACTAGTTCGTTAAGGTATTGGGATAAAATGAACCATGTATCAGTAGAACTACTTTGTTAAGGAGTATGAACAAACAAATACTGATGGGGTAGCTTAATGAGCCCCTTGGCTCCAAACACAAAAATAAAAAACTCTGTATATTTCAATTATATAGGGTTAAGAATTTAGAAACATTTTTATAGAGTCTTGTACTACTCTTGAAATTAAGGCTGTTCTCTAAAGTATGCACTGTAATACTGCCATTGGAATCAATAATATACCATCTCAAAGAAAAGGGCTCATATGATCTGCTCCTATGGGGAAAGATTACTCTGGGGTTTAAATTTGCTGTTTGATTTTCTTTCCTTTTCTTTCTTTCTTCCCCCCCCCCCCCCCCCCCCCCCCATTCAGTAGAACTTCCTTAAATTGTGACTCAGGATTTCCCGGCTAGTGTTTTAAAAATCTGACAATTAAAGTTCTGGTTCATAAGCTCAGCAGGTTTTTACAAGTTATAGGTCAATGGATACACACAGAGACACACATAATGAGAACTCACCCTCATATACAGTAGTGGTACAATCCCTTTCTCCTTTCTTTGCCAAAGTTGCAGAAAACAAGATTCTATTCTCTAAATACTTTGAGTCAAATTGTGCTTTTGGGTGGTCAGAATAATTAGGACACAAATAGAAGCATAAAAGCCTAACAACTTTTTGCCAAAATCAAACCATGCTGAGCTCAATCTCAGTTTCAAACTTATAAGAAAAAAAATCTATTAATAATGTTTTTTTTCTACTAGGAATATATATTAAATACACATTGTAAGGAAAGGAGCTTTATTTTCAATCTCTAGTCATGATGACTGAAGAGGATCTATCAAAAACCTTTCTCTGTCTTATTAGGCATATAGAGTTCAGTTTCCTGAGCACATTTTCTGGGAAAGATAACTAATTGTGCAAATACAAGTCACTTCATTTAGGAAGAATATTTAAAATGGATCCTAAATTGTCTGTGAAATGTACTTTCTCAGTAAGCCAAACAGCCAATCAAGGAAAGCTTTTAATGATTGTTAATGAAAATATGTATTAGGAAACATTAATAATTCATTTTTTTTATTAAGAGGAAGAAACTTTAACCTCTCTTGTGACTATAAACATTTACATTTGTGAACACCTGAGGTTTTGTTTGAGAATTTGCTTTTTTACTATTGCTCAAGTTTTAGGCAGACAGACATAAATTACTGTCCTTTTTCATTCCAGCTTATACATTATTGGGCAAATCAGAGAGGCATGGCTGAAGATGAGGCACAACAGTGAATAGATCGTGTGTTAGAAGGTGTCTAATATTTATTAGATATTTACTTCATAAGCATATACAGATAACCTGTACCATCTAAAAGTCTCTTTTATTTTCAGAAGCCCCTCAGCTTGACCATAATTCTGATAACTCACGCTCAAATTTTATTATTTTTAATATAAATAAAATTAACTCCATTCTTCTTCTCTGGTTACAACATCTAGAACATCAGGCACAAAACAGATATTTAATAACTTTCCTTGTTGGTTCAATAGAGTCCAGTTTTAGTAATCTTGTTGATATCTACCTCATACTAAATTCTAATTAAGGAGATATCTATAGTTAATATAAAACCTTGTAAGAAGAAATAATTTTAAAAAGAGCTCTTTGTTCCAGTGTTAAGTAAGTTAAACATCTTTATTGGCCTCAGTTTTTTTTATATTAAAAATAATCTCTCTGCTGCAATTATTTTCTGGAGAATGTGAAAGTTCTTGATGGTTTCCATCTTTTCAGTCAATAATAAAATACTTTTTTCCCTCAGGTTAAAGGTAAGAAAAAGATGGGGAAGAATCATTTGGAAAAATATTAGTAATTATGTTAGGAATGGTGCATGAATTATTACATGCCTTAAATAATTAGACAACAATTAAGTCTTCAGGTTATAATTCTGATTTTTGAAAAATTAAACCAAAATGATCAGTAGTAGTCTCAAATGGAATGCTGATGTATTTTTTTTAACGATGGGAAACAAATTTGTACCATTTCTATTCATTTCACTGTTATGTAAATTAACTAAAATTTGCAGTATTATTTTTAAGTGGAGAGTCCCTCACTGAATCACATTCTTATTTTACAAAAGACAGTGTCCCAAATGCACTAAGCACATGGTTTGATTACAAAACTCCCTGTCGATTGAATGTACCCTAATAATGCTTTTGTGAAAAACTAGTTTAAAATAGGTAGGTGACTAACCCATAGGTAAGGTGGTTTTCAAAGACATTGCATCAAGGATGGTTGGGTACATAGATGACATTTTAATTTTTTATTTTAGAATCCATAAAATAATTCCTGAAGAATTACAGCTAGAACTATTTCATTAACTTCTTGTGAGAACAAAGAGATTTCTCTTTTAGACACCTCACAACATCATTGATATAAAATGTCGCTACCACTAATTGGAATGAATTCTTACCTTCTCAATTGTAAGTCAGTGCTGTTCAAGATTTCTTTCTGATAATGTGGCAAGAGTAGCCTCACTTTCATCTATTAATGTCATCTCTTGTGTGCCTGCAAAATTTGCCAGAACTGATTAGAGCAGATATTAAATGATAATTGGACATTTAGTGCTCGTCAAACAGAAAGTGACAGATGGGGCACTAATTAAATTATAGTTCTGACATTATTCACAATGGTTTATGACTCTTCAGTGATGACCTTCATGCATCTCTTCTCCATGTTTTTTCCCTTTGGTGGGGAAAGAAGGATAGAAAGCTGATTGATAGAAAGGAAAACTATCTCTAAAAACACTGAGCAAAACCCAAAGATATTTAAAATGCCTAATTTTTAAAGCTATCTATCAAGATAAAACATTTTTCTGTAGTGAATAGTCATAAAACAAAAAGGAAATTTACTATGAAGCTAATGAACTGCGAAAAAAAATATCTAGGTAATCCTAAGGCATATACAAAGACAGATTATAATGACTCTTTCTGGAAAGGGTAAAGACCTTTGTTCTTATTTGAATAAAGAAAAAATATAATTCTGATACCAGAAATGAGGATGCAGTGCTTTTTTATTAATGCCTTTTTTGTTTGTTAACTCAAGCTTGCCTTACTAGTTATCTCCACCAGCTAAATGAAGAACCTTGTTGAAAAGAAAGGGGTAGGAGAGGAATTAAAAGAAATTCTAAGCCACAGTTGCTGAACCAGAACTGCATTTTCCTTTTCAATTAAAAGAGAAAACACAGTGTTGATTACTTTCTAACTTTAGTTTTTAATTTTACTCCAGTGTTTGGTAGTCTTAAAAAAAAAAGAGAGAGAACTGAGAGTAAAACCTCAAAGACTTTGTTTTGATAAGTAGTGAATAATCCTCTGAAACCTGTTTAGTGATTAACCACAATTAAAATTTAAAATTAAATCATTTTATGTCATGTCTCTTTCCAAAAAAATTTTTGACTTTTCTTTCTGCTATTTCTATGTACAACTTTAGTTACCATTAGTGATGCAGGTAATGACTAATTAGAACATTTACCACCCCCCCCACATACAGTATAAAATGAGTAGAATAGGAGGGAAGATTATTTAGTTTTACTGATGTAATCTCTTTAACATATAAAGGTATAAAGAGCGCAAATGAATGTAGAATTTGTTTTTATTCTTTTACCTAAGCACGTTCTGTAGTTTAGATATAACAAACTAGCAAATTCAATATAAAGGATTAAACAGAATAGACATAGAGATGGTGTTCCAGTTGACCTGGCTATCCATGGGAGTTAAGAGAATTTTCTTTATCCTATACAGCCTTACTTTCTTCTTTGGTACAAAAATGCGGTGTTACCAAATGTTTTATGTCTTTTTATACCTTCAAAAGTCTTATGTTTATTATGGATGACTTTTATGCTTTAAGTCGGTAGAATCAATGTATGTCAGTAGCAGCTTATTTTTAAAGGAATTTTGATATATTACCAATAGTATACTAGTTTCTGTATTACAGAAATGCACATTTATTCACAAATATAGTAAAAGAGCAGTGTTTAAAAACTTTTCTGGTTAATAACAGGTTACTCAGCTAATCAAAACCTTTACAATGTTTCTTGTTTTCATGTTTGTTGTTGAATGTGCAGGCTGCAGTTGTGGATGTTGGAGATTTTGTGTATATTTTTATAGGACTTTTAATTAAGCATTTTTTTGTTAAGATATTTCTCCATCTTTGTCTGGATATAAGTAACATAATATCCTTTCCTCTTCTGTTCTGATAACTTCATTGAAATACAACATGAGGTTATTTGGCCATGACATGTTCTTTGCAAATTTAGAGATTATCAAGTTTTTTTTATCCTTTCCTAAGTGTACATAGAAATACCAAGTACAGGGTCGCCTGGATGGCTGCATTAGTTAAGTGTCCAACTTTTGATTTTGGCTCGAGTCATGATCTCAAGGTTGTGGGATCAAGCCCCGCATTGGGCTCTGCACTTAGTGTGGAGTCTACTTGAGATTTTCTCCTTCTGCTTGTCTTTCCACTTGAGCACATGCTCAAAGAGAGATCTCTTTCTCAAAAAATAAGTAAAGAAAATATTTTTAAAAAAGAAATACAGGATACAAATATAGAGTTTTCTCTGTTATTCATTCATTCATCCATTTTGCATCTTGACAGGGAGAAACAAGTAACTATCTGATTGACAACTTCTAGAATTTTCTTATTTTCTTCTTGCGAATCAGAACATTTAAACTTCTCCCATATTCTGTCTCCTTTCAATTTTCTGTGCTGTGGGAGAAATCACCATTGCCAACGGTGTTCCTTGATTCCTTAGATGGTTCTTCCTGAAACTTACCTCAGTATCTTAAATATCAATATCTGGACTCGAGTTAAAGTGCTAGGTACTTTCTCTCCATTGTTCCATTTATTGGTTGATTTTATCTTCCCTAAAAACATTCCATTCTTGGTTTAAATGTTATTCTCCTTTGCAGAAAACATGAAAATAAAATCATACCTACAGAGTTTCCAGTTTTCTTTTATAAATTTTTTTTTAATTTTTTATTTATTTTTGATAGTCACAGAGAGAGAGAAAGAGAGGCAGAGACACAGGCAGAGGGAGAAGCAGGCTCCATGCACCGGGAGCCTGATGTGGGATTCGATCCCGGGTCTCCAGGATCGCGCCCTGGGCCAAAGGCAGGCGCCAAACCGCTGCGCCACCCAGGGATCCCCAGTTTCCAGTTTTCTATTTCTCTTAACATTTCTAACAATGACCTGCTTCAGGTGGTATCAATGTTCTTTTCTTATGCTTGTCTTCTATTCTAAATATGACTGAGAAGGCCTTTTGTTATCACGTTTCATAAGACCCACTTATTTTGCCTATTAACTTATCAAATACTATTTAGCTTGAACAGATCCAGAAGTAGGGTGATAATCTGAAGTAATACTCAACATTAGAGATGCCAAATCTTTGTTTTCACCTACAACAGTATTTAAGTAAGGAGCTGAACTGCTTAAAAGCATAGGAATACAGCTGTGATTAGCATGTTTTTTAAATTAAGCTAAATACAGAATATTAGAGCTTTAACATAATATATTTAGCTCATTTATAAACTTATAAACTTTATATTATAAACTTCAATGAATAATTTAAATGTCAATAGTTTGCATTATGAAAATTTTATTTATGAATACATTCTTCAATCTCCAAAAGACTTGAGGAGCAAAGAATTAAGACACTGTCAGTGAAGTCGAAAGTACTAGTGATCTCCACCAGAGAACTAAATGTTTTAGTGAATATATTTTCATGTTAGAAGGGACAGTATAAATTATTTAATCCAATATATGTAATTTGAGGAGCCTGAAGACCAAAATGTGATAACACTTCTCAATTATCACTATCAATTAATAGTATACCTGGCTCAGGAGTCTGTCTTTTGACTATCAATCTTTGGATTTTCTTAAGTGACAGAAATAACTTACTTACTTAAGACTAAGGATGGGCAAGTTTTGTTTGTTTGTTTGTTTGTTTTTAATAAAGAGCTAGATATTAAATATTTTTGGTTTCCAGCCTATATGGCCTCTGTTGCAAACTTTTGACTCTGTAGCCATATAAATATGTATAAAAATAAACATGACTATATTTCAATGAAGATATATTTTCAAAAACAGATGACTGGCTGGATTCGGTTAATGAGCTATAGTTGGCCAACTCCTGATCTAGACAATTTCAAAGCAATTTAGCATTTTTTAAAACCTGAAGCTGTACATTTAAAAATGGTTAAAAGTATAAATTTTGTTATATATGTTATACACACAATAAACAAAAAACAAAAGTCTTAAGTAGATTGCCTTATAATTCACATATGTATATTGTAATGGAGGGTTGAGTTATCCAGCACTTTTAAAAAGATAGTGAACAATAGCTAGCATGGAGTTTACATTAATGAAATTGCATGTCAAATAATTAGAATATGATAATGAGAAGTCAAGAGAAACCAAAGGACTATAGTAGATATTTTTGGGGAGTATCACTTAGAAGCCTGAACTCTGTGCCTGAAGAACCCTATAATGAGGCATATATCTATTTTAACAAGATAGAGCTTAATAGGGAAACAAAATTACCAAAGAGCTTTATATTAATATGTGGTCTAGTTTATACAGTTCAAAATAAAATACCTATAATATTTAGCATAGAGATATTTTTGGTGGAAAGAAATAAGATCCTGAAAGAAATCCAGTTTTTTCCCTTTTCTCATTCTTCATGATAAGCCCCCAAAATATTTTTTCTATGTGATCCTATCCAGATGGTTTCTTAAGAAATTGATCATGCTTACTTTTTTCTTATTCTTTCTCTTCCAACATCCTTTGAAATTTGGGGAGAGCTGGTTAGATGTAAATTCCCTTCTCTATATTCCCTTTTTTTGCCATATAAAATCATAATCTGCCACAAGTCAAATTATAGGATAGCAATTCCAGGATGATAAAAAGACTCTACTGAGAGCACTCAGGCCACTCTGATACCATCTTAGATGATCAGTCTAGAAAAAGGTAGATTGAAATAAAGAGGTAAATTTCAATAAATTTTGTTTTTTCCCCAATATATATTTTTGCATATTTACTGAGGCACAAGTGACATATGATAAAGTACACATATTTAAAATATATAGTAATTTTGGGGTGCCTGGGCAGCTCAGTGGTTAAAGGTCTTCATCTGGCTCAGGGTGTGATTCTGGAGTCCTGGGATCGAGTCCCACATCCGGCTCCCCGCATGGAGCCTGCTTCTCCCTCTGCTTATATCTCTGCCTCTCTCTCCCAAGAATAAATAAATAAAATCTTTAAAATAAATACATATAATAATTTTAACATAATTATACACCCATGAAACTATCACCACAATTAAAATAATGAATATCTATTATCTCCAAATTTTCCCTGTGCCACTGTGAAATTCCTCCCTCCTGCTCCTTCCTGTCTTTCTTATCCCATCCACAGTGAACCACTGATCTAGTTTATATCATTATAGGTTAATTTGCATTTTCTAGACCTTTATATAAATGGATTCACACTGTATGCACCGTTTTGACCTGCTCTTTTTTTTTTCTTTTTTAAACTTTTTTTTAAATTTATTTATTTATGATAGTCACACAGAGAGAGAGAGAGAGGCAGAGACACAGGCAGAGGGAGAAGCAGGCTCCATGCACCGGGAGCCCGACGTGGGATTCGATCCCGGGTCTCCAGGATCGCGCCCTGGGCCAAAGGCAGGCGCCAAACTGCTGCGCCACCCAGGGATCCCTTGACCTGCTCTTTTAACAAAGATAACTATTTTGAGATTAATTCACATTCTTGGGTGTAGCAATAGGTGCAGGTCTGTATGTGAACATATGCTTCATTTCTCGTGGGTAAATGCCTATGAATGAACTGAGTAGGTTATATGCTATGACCCATAGTAGGTAAACTTTGTCTTCTCCTAATTTTTGACTCAAGTTATTCAATAAAATTATTATTGTTACCCTTGTTACTCCCCCCCCCCTTTTTTTTTTTTTTAGAAATCTCAATGTATAAGAAAATAAACTGTAAACATACACTCAGGCACCTGTGGGCTTTTCTTTTTTATTATAAAGTTTCTTTTCCAAACAAAAGCCTCAAAAGCTGAAAAAAAAAAAAGAGTAAAACACCTTATGAAATTGAAAGTGTGAGTCTCCATAGAACACCTGTGAAATTGAAGTGCTAAAAGTCATTTCCACAAAGTAGAAGCCCAACAATACAACTGCATTCAATTAATTTATAAATTTAGTGCAATTTACATCATCATAGATAAGAAAAAAAGGTAGGCATATGGTTTAAGATTTTGAACCTCAACAATGTGAAAACCTTTATTCTCACAAACAAAAGGCAAAAACAAAACAAGAAAAAATACTAGAAGCTTAAGACACAAAGCTTATAACTTTATTTAAATTCCGATTATAAGGACACCTGGGTGGCTCAGTGATTGAGCGTCTGCCTTTGGCTCAGGGCATGTTCCTGGAGTCCTGGGATCTAGTCCCATATCGGGCTCTCTGCATGGAGCCTGCTTCTCCTCCCTCTATTTGTGTCTCTGCCTCTCTCAATCTCTTTGTGTTTCTCAGAATAAATAAATAAAATCTTAAAAAATTATGATTATAAAGATTTATTGTTTATTAACTCCATATATACATAATAGAGTCAATTAAGAAAGAAAATTGCTGATAGTATATGTAAATCAATCATAAAGAAAAGTGATGGTTAAGCTAATCATTTCTACTATATTAACAACTTTCACTATTTATTGTAGCTGAATTAACCTGGTTTTAGTAATTAAAATGACCAAGCAAATAAGACTATTGTTTGGTCATTTCATACCCAGTTGTAGATTGTCTTTGCAAATTCCAAATCACAGCTCTTGTGGAGTCTAGAATAATAAACATGACAAAAATATGAAAGGCATTTCTTAATGCAAATGCTGTATAAAGTATTTAAAATAATGAGTTTGTATTTTTAAAAAGTAAACTACATTTTATTAATAAAACATCTTTTGATTTATTTGAGAACATGCCTATGTTGATTACTGAATGTGTATAATTAGGGAAAAAAAAGGCATCCTAAAGTTTACTGGGGGCCAATGACTAGCCTATATGCTTTATAAATCAATTAACATTCATAAGAACTCTGACGTTAGTACTTTTATTAGCCCTATTTTATTGAGAATGTCCCTGCGGCAGAGATTGGTTAAGCATCTTTCATAAGGGCATGCAGCCATCAAGTGGCGGAAACAGCCTTGGAACCCAGGCTCTAATTACCGAGTGGAGCTCTTAAGAACTATACTATATAAATTACCTCCCTAGCTTAATTCTTATACATAAATGCAAAAATAAATACTAGCTTTTTTTTCTATTTTTAATGAAGGTGAGAGTACTTACGGTTTAACTAAAGTCACTATGGAATTTTAAAAAATCTGTACTGAAAGCAACAGCGTGGCAAAGTCATTCCTTCCTCAGTAACAGGGATATGAGCTAAACTTCTAGTTAGTTAGCTTTTCACTTAACACTTTAAAAATCTAATCACCACAGCAGGATAACAACAAACATATCATTGCATGTGAACTAGAATGAGGTATATGCATACACTCATTGTAAAATGATTCTTGATACGTCAAAAAGTCATCAGTTTGTTCAGCAATGGGTTGTATCCCATTAAAGTATACCATTCACAGTACAGTAGCTACCCTCTACCCCCCATCCATGGTTGTACTTTCCATGGTTTCAATTACCTGAAACATCGGTGGTCCAAAAGCAAATGATCCTCCTTCTGAAGTTTCATCAGAAAGATGATGGTAGCCTAATGCCACAACACAATGCCTACCTCATTCACCTTATTTCACCTCATCATGTAGCCATTCTCTCTCTCACAGTATCAAAGAAGGGTGAGTATAATGCAATAAGATTTTTGAAAAGAGAGACCACATTTACGTAACTTTTATTACAGTATATTGTTAAATTGTTCTATTATTAGTTATTATTAATCTCTTACTATGCATAATTTATAAATTCATATCATAGGTATGTATGTATTCATAGGAAGAAACAAAGTATATATACATAAATATACATATATAGTTTGTTATATAGAGTTATATATGTGTGTATATATGTATATATATATATATCTAGATAGCTATATGTGTGTGTGTGTGTGTGTATATATATATATATATATAGTGTGTGTGTATGACTACTGTACCTCCTAAATTAGATTGAATTGAGCCATTGAACCCCAAAAGGAAAATTTTAGCAGTCATGGATTCTCTCCATAAATTTTTATCTCTCCTTCAGACCTCAATCTCTATTTTGAAATCCAAATATTTATTTATGTTTTAACTTTCAGCATTATCTAGAGCCTTCATGGCATAGATGTCATATATTTTTAAAAGATTTTATTTATTCATTCATGAGAGAGAGAGAGAAAGAGAGAGAGAGAGAGAGAGAGAGGCAGAGACACAGGCAGAAGGAGAAGCAGGCTCCATGCAGAGAGCCTGATGTGGAACTCGATCCTGGGTCTCCAGGATCAGGCCCTGGGCTGAAGGTGGTGCCAAACTGCCTAGCCACCTGGGCTGCCCCTAGATGTCATATTTTAATAATCTTTGGTTCAGTTGGTTTCCTTAATGAGGAAGGGCAAGTGGTTAACCTATGTAACATTGTGAAATAGATTAAAAACTTTAAAAAAGCATCTGATCCTTTCCCTTCAAGTATGAAAATGAAAAGATGACTTAAAAATACCTAAAATAGCAATAATGCATTTATTTAAAAATAAGTAGCATCAAACATAGCAACAATGAAGATTTTGTAACTTACCCCTGTGATGTTTTCTTACTGGATGAAAAGATGTTCTCTAGTAGCTGGTAAGGGAGAGATATCATCAGATATGAAGTCATTTATGACAATTAATGTCTCTTTCTAGGGCAGAGTAACATTGCAAACATGTGAGAAATACAACTGATTTCCAATGACCAATTAGTCTATGAAAATAGTCTATGAAAATTATAAGTAAGTTTTACTAAAACTTCAATAGGATTAGACCATTGACAACTGCAGATACTATAATACTCTAAGTCCCTGATACACATTGTTCCATATAATCTTCACAACACTTCTGGAGGCCAAATGCAATTATTCCCATTTTGTAGGAGATACTAGGGTTTTAGAAAGGCTAGTTAAAATTGCCTATTGGGATTCCTGGGTTGCTCAGCTCAGCGGTCAGGCATCTACCTTTGGCTCAGGGCATAATCCTGGAGTCCCAGGATTAAGTCCCACATCAGGCTTCCTGCATGGAGCCTGCTTCTCCCTCTGCCTATGTCTCTGCCTCTCTCTCTCTCTCTGTATCTTTCATGAATAAATAAATAAAATCTTTAAAAAAAATTGCCTGATATCACAGAGCTCATAAAAGGCAGACCTCATATCTGGTTCAGTGGATTGGGACAGAAAGGAAAAGAAGGTAATTTGCCATGTGCCTATACATGGT
Source organism: Vulpes vulpes (assembly GCF_048418805.1). Lineage (NCBI taxonomy): Eukaryota > Metazoa > Chordata > Mammalia > Carnivora > Canidae > Vulpes > Vulpes vulpes. The sequence continues at coordinate 89,715,890 of NC_132786.1, forward strand.
TAATTTGTGTATATATATTTTAAAGACTATTCCCTTGATAGGATGCATCTGCAGACCAATCCATTCATCTCTTAATCTTCATATCCTTTGCAATATTTTTTTCTCTTCCTCTTTCCCTAAGGATCATATACACAGGCCACATTAAAAACAAACAAAGTTGGGGGGGGGGGAATAATACGTGGTTTTGTACAAAAAAAAATAAAAATAAAAAATAAAAATAAAAACAAACAAAGAAACAAACAAACATTCTTCAGCCTACCATAGAAATAAATGTATGCAGTTATTTATTTAAAACTCTGATAATAATGACAACAAAGTCAGGGATAAGAGATACCACTAGCTTTTGAATCCGTAAACTGAAGTTTGACTTGGAGAGTGTTTTTTATAGGAGAAAGATATAATCCTTTTCACAATATCTTGGCAAGGCTGATTACCCTATGATTTTCTATTTTAAAGACTCTTTGGAAGTTGCAGCTGGAAGAAAGTTTCAAGTTAATCATGTCCTACCAAAGTTCATATACTGAAACCTTAACCACTAATGTGACTGTATGTGGAGATAAGATATTTTAGAAGGTAATTAAGGTTAAAAGAGATCATAATGGCATGTGCTAACCCAGTGTGACTTGGTTCTTTTAAGAAAGAGAGAGAGAGAGAGAGAGAGAGAGAGAGAGAAATACCAAGGATGTGTGTCCCCAAAGAAAAGACTTTATAAGAACATCGAGAGAGGGCAGCCATCTGTAAACCAAAGAGAGAAACCAACACAACTGGCAACTTGATCCTCGACTCCAGCCTCCAGAACTGTAAAACAATGAATTTCTTTATTTAAGTCACTCAGTCTGCAGTATTTTGAAATTAAGACAGTTTCTGCACATTTTACTAAAGTTAGAATTGTGACCTAAATAGAAATAACTTGTTCAAAGAATTTAATTAAAAAATAAAAATAATGTAAATTGGGTATACTATATATCAGGCATCATGCTGGGGCATTTACATGTATTTTCTTATTTTAGCCTCTACAAGAACCTCATTGAAGTAAGTTGATGAAATCCATTCGTCTTAGAACAAAGTTCAAATACATTTATTCATTATTTTCTTCAGCAATATATGGTATATACCAGGAATGACATGTGAGCAAAGTGAACATGGCATATGTCCTTATATATCTATAGCAAAATTTAAAAAAAAATTAAAAAGTTTTATAATTTAACACTTGTTCACTTTTTTAATCATATTTCCAGGCACTCTCTAATCTGTAATTGTATAATGGATAGAAACAGATACAACCTGGTTTTGTCTATTCATTTGTTCTGGGTAGAATTCATCTTGGATTTGCTTTTCTTGGAAGTCAAGTGTTGAAAAACAAAGAATGGTTGTGCTGGAAGAGAATTAGAGATATTTGAAGTCATTTGTAGTAAGTCATTTCCCATTGGGTATAAAGAATAAAGCTGAAATATTTTGAGCATTTTTTCCCTACACTATCTTTCAATTTTAATATTTTAATTATGATATGTAAGAAAATTATGATATGATATGTAAGAAAAAAGGAAAGCACAGAAAAAAAGATATATAACTCACTTTATCTTAAAATGTATACCAATATAACTTTCAGTTTGTAAAGAAATAAGATATTACATTTTTTTCAATAAATAGACAGTTTCTCCCTTACAAAATAACCACTATCCTTATTCTATGGTAGTTATTTTTGTGCCTTAGATTTTATTTCAAGTTTACATATTATTTGTTATTGTAACTTTCAGTACTATCTTTTTTAAGTTTTGCATAAAGAAAACCATGCTGTTTGTTTTCTTTTTTCTAGTTTTATTCATTCAACATTATGTTTTTGAGATTTAATCAGATTTATTTATGTAGATATGTATTATTTATTTATTTGGTTGGTTGTTATATAATATTCCATTTTATGAATATTCCATAGTTCATTATTATTGGACAATGGGTTGCTTAGCTTTTGGAAACTATGACATTCTTAACACAGGAACAAATATGCATAAATTTAGTTAGGAGTGCAATGAATACATCATAAGAAATTTATTGACTAATGAATTAATGCCAAAATACTTTCTAAGGTGTTGTACCATTATGCACTATGACTAGCAGTATACAAGAGTTCTAACCTCCACAATCTTGGTATGGTCAGTCTTTCTCTCTCTCTTTCTCTCTCTCTCTCTCTTTCTCTGTCTCTCTCTATATATACATTTTCATATATTTTATCCATCCTGATGAACATGTATTTTATCTCATTGTGGTTCTAATTTTTATTTTCCTGATTATTAATGAGGTCAAACAATTTTTCATAAGCTAGTAGTCACTTGATAATCCTCTTTTTTAAAGCATGTGTTCAAAGCTAATGCTCATTTTATTTTCAGATTGGCTTTCTTTTTCATGTAAATTTGAGTGATTTTCTAAATATGAACAATTTTTAGCTAAGCATATCATAAAACATATCTTCTGTGTATGTGACTTGCCTTTAACCTTCATAATTGTCTTTTCACAAACATGATTTCTTTATTTGAGTGTATTGAAATTTATCAAGCTTTGCCTTTGTGATAAGTATTTCCTGTATCATGTTTAAGGAATCTCTCCTTAACATGGAAAACATGAAAATATTGTCTTTTATTATATTTTAGAAAGTATATTGCTTTGCCTTTTCCATTCTGACCTATAATCCACCTGGAATTGGTTATGTCTGATTATATGTAAGAGTCAAGTTCTAAACTTTTCCATATGGATATTCAAATGAGCCACCACCATTTAATAAAATAACTACCCTTTCTCTCTTACATATAGTATCAATGTTATCATAAATTATGAACACAGGTCATATACCTGTGTGTAGCTACTCCATTCCCTCCCATTGATATATTTGTGTATCCTTGTGCCAATATTATACTCTCCTAGTAAGAGATTCAGAAGTATTAAAATCTGGTAAAAGAAGTCCTCCCACTTTTGTTTTCTTTTTCAGGGGGCGAGTGTAATCTTGATTGTTACATTTACATATAAATGTTATAATCACAAAAAAAATGTTATAATCACAATGCCAAGCTAAGAGTTTAATGAAATATTATTAAAGTATCAGTTTGTAGAGAATTTACATGCATATGATATTAAGTTTTCTGAATGATAAACATGTGCCTCGATTTATATAGGCTTTTAAAAATTTTAATGACATTTTATAAGTTTTCTACATAGAAATTCTAGACACTTTTTGTTAGGTTTATTCATGGATGGTAATTTTCTATTGTGATTTTAAACAGAAATTTTAGTTTTTAAGCCACTATCTTCTTGTTTCTAGCGTAGAAGAATGCATTTATTTATTTGTGCTCATTGAGCATACATCCAACAACTCTACTAAAATTACCCATTCATTTTAATACCTTATGTGTAGATATTTTTGATATTTTCCTATAAATAAGAATATTATTTAAAGCTAATATAAATATTATTTTTTCCCAATCTTTTTTGTTTTTAACTTTTTCATATTTTTCTGCTTTACTACATTGCTAGGTCACATAATAATAATGTTTAATAGAAATGGTGACATCAGGCATCCTTTCTCACTTTTCCTAAACTTTTTTTTTTAAGATTTATTTATTCATTCATGAGAGACAGAGAGAGAGAGAGAGGCAGAAACATAGGCAGAGGGAGAAGCAGGCTCTTCGCAGGGAGCCTGACGTGGAACTCGATTCCAGATTCTGGGATCATGACCTGAGCTGAAGGCAGCTGCCCTACTGCTGAGCCACCCAGGCATCCCACTTTTCTTAAACTTAAAATGAGCAATCAATTGTGTTTTTAATTATGGCTATTCATATTCAGTTTTAAACTTTTTTTCCTTACATATATCACTTTGTTTTTTGCTGAAATTCTCAATATTAACTTTCTTCCTGTTTAAATATTTTAAGTACTGCCTTTTAAAAGTTAGCTAATGGCAAGAGTTTGAGCTTCTGTGTATCCCTTTTTGTTGTCTATTGTGTCTCTTTAATTTTTCCATGTTATCCTTTTTCTTTGTGTACTAGTTATTTCTTAATTATGTTCTACACATATTTTTGAAAGTAATTTGATACTTAGGATGATATTACCTTTCTCAAGGAAAGTTTTGCATATGATTCTGGAAGGGAATTAAGGCAGTAGCAGTCTGATATCACCTTGACCTAATTGAGGGAATGAGATGATTTGAAGCTGAGCTGCAGTTGACTGTTTGCTTTCAGTTTGCCCTTATTCTTACCATACAGTCCTTTAAGGCTCTGACCCAAAGTGAGGATTTGAGCAGAACCACTCTCCCTTACTAAGCTCTAGATTCCAGTCTCTGTTATACTTGTCCCATAAGATAGTTGAGAGTGTTGCTCAAACCAATAATCTTCAAAACCTGGCTGATTCCAAGGCTGAAACAAACACAGAATAAGCCTGGAAATATTTTGTTGTGCAGAAAAATTAGGAATTGCTCAAAAAATGATGGGGACATGTAAGATAGATAAAGAAGGCACCTCAAAGAGGCTCCCACTGTCCAAATATTGAGCAGTTTGAGCACCTAAGTAATGAAATACAAAAAGAATTATAAAACATTAAAAGTATAAGGATTCATGAATCTATATCAACAATAAATACATATAAAAAACAATTAATGAGGGACACCTGGGTGGCTTAATGGTTAGCCTGCCTTCACCTCTAATCATGATCCTGGGATCTGGGATCGAGTTCTGCATCAGGCTCCCTATGGAGAGCCTGCTTCTCCCTCTGCCTATGTCTCTGCCTCTCTCTCTCTCAGTCTGTGTCTCTCATGAATAAATAATTAAATAAAAAAATAATTAATGCACAAGGTTAACAGGCATAAAATTGGGCTATTTCTTATAGTTGAATGCTAAATGCTGGTTGCTAAATACAGACAGGGTACTGAAGTTGAAAAATCATTACTTTTCAAGTTTCAGATAAAGATTGGATTAGGCAAGGATCGCCTACAGATTTTAAGTTTAGGAGGAAAATTTGATAAGGAACAGGATATTTGTCTGGCCTTAAAAATGTCACGTTGCTTATTAGTTGCAAAGGAATATAATCATTATACGGTGGAGGAATCACACAACACTTAGAGTAGCAAAATTGGTGTTACCAATAAAGGGTGCATTATATCATCATATCCAGCTGTGATACTTTATGGAGCTCACTAAGATGCTCATGTTATATTTTGACTGAGAATGTAATGAGGAACTATCAGGAAAAAAATGAGGATTGTACCATTTTAAAATGGAGGGGGGCCAGCCTACTGTACTATCCAAAGATGTTGATATCAAATAGATAAAGACTGTGAAAATGTTCCATATTAAGGGATGCTATAGAGATTTGGCAAATAATTTAAATAACATGCAATACTGTATCAGATGAGGGAATGTTATAAATGATATTAGTCAATGGATAAAATTGATCAAAATACTGTGTGACTGTTAAATGTACTGAAATTGTTAACCATCTGCCATTATCTAAAAGAATGTCCATATCCCTAAAGTATTTAGGGATAAAGAACCATAATAGATTGACATATATATAGATGTTTCAAAAAATTAAAATTAGCAGGTATGTATGCAAATAGTGTAAATTATTAACAATAACTGAATTTATATAAAGTGTATAGGAGTATGTAGTGAACATATTTATTCTTGAAATTTCTATCCTAGTTTGAAATTATATCTATATAAAAATGTTTAAAGGATCAAAAAGTTCAGCCCCTCAGCTACTTTGTCCATATCCACCATATCAATATCCACCCTATATATATATCTCCAGGGGAAAAAGCAAACTTCACTTCTGCTTTCCCCTGGATTTTGGCCAGCAGTGTATACCCCCCTTTCTTTTTCTTTGTGTTGTAGTTCTCAAATGCCTTCAAAGATATTCAAGAGTTGGTCCAAATTACTCAATCTCTCATTACTGGAATGGAAGTCAATTTCACCCTCTATTTATATGAATTTTTAATGAAAAAATTCAAGTACCAAGACAAATTATATACACATAGTATAGTTAATTCCTGTGCACCCACAACTCAAATTTTCAACTCTTTACAACTTAACATATTTTCCTTCTTTTTAATTACTTTAAAAAAATACCACAGATTATTTTTCTCCTATTTCTCGCTCTCTCTTTCTTTTTTTTTTTTTTAACATTTTCTTTATTTACTCATGAGAGACACAGAGAGAGAGCAGCAGAGACACAGGCAGAGGGAGAAGCAGGCTCAAATGCAGGCAGCCTAATGTGGGACTCAATCCCAGGACTCTAGGATCATGCCCTGGGATGAAGGCAGGTGCTAAACTGCTGAGCCACCCAGGGTGCCCCCGTATGTGTGAAAATAAAAAACATACTGAGTTTTCCTTTATAAAAGACATTCATGGGGTATAAGGAATGTACACATTCATCTTAATGTGGTATTTCCAAATTACTCTTTAAACTCCTTCTACTTAAAGAGTAATCCTTCCTCGAGCATGTGTGAGATTTACTGTTGCTTTACAGCAAGCCAAGACTTGGTACTATTGGACTTTTAAATTTTGCCTATCTGATCGCTATTAAATGGTACCTATTGTTTAATTTACATTTCCGCAAAAACTAGTTTAGTTTTAAAGGTGTATTTTCCATTTAAGTTCTGTGATTTGTTTTTAACTTTGCCCATTGTTCTATTTTATTGCTTCTCTTGTATTGATTAGTAATAATCCTTAATATATTATGGAGATTACTCTGTGGTTATATACATTACAAATATTGACTTCTGATCTGTGGCATGAATTTTTGGTTTATAGCACTATTTTTAAATGAGAAACTTAAAATTTATAGAAGCCAAGTTGAACTTTGTAAGACATGCCTTTTGTGTCTTGCTAAGAAATTTATGGCATAAACTTTACTGTATTTTCTTCTAAACATTTTAATGTTTTGATTTTCTTTTTTTTTTTTTATATAATTTATTTTTTATGATAGTCAGAGAGAGAGAGAGAGAGAGAGGCAGAGACAGAAGCAGGCTCCACGCACCGGGAGCCCGACGTGGGATTCGATCCCGGGTCTCCAGGATCGCGCCCTGGGCCAAAGGCAGGCGCCAAACCGCTGCGCCACCCAGGGATCCCTGTTTTGATTTTCATATTTAAACTTTTACTTCATTTGGGATGTTTTGTATGGTATATGCTCTAATACCTTTTTTCATACATGGATGAATAATTATATCCAAAACATATACTGCGGTCAAAATTTGTGCCAATGATTTGTTATATGACTGTGTTTTGTTTTGAATTTTAGTTTCTTATAGATAGTTTGTTGCATTTCTGGACATTTTGCAATCTTCCAATAGCATATTAATTGAATATAAATATATACCATTTTTTAAAAAAATAAACACATTTTGTAATATGTCAAGCTCACTATCTTAAATAAAATGTCTATTTCTCACTTATGTTATATATGTATAGTGCTAAGCATCCATGGACCCAGGATGATGAGCAGTTATTACATGACTGTAATGCTGATGAGCATTACATCATCATTTTTTTCTATCAGGAGTCAATTATATCTTTCAAAGACTTTTAGATATTTAAACATTAAAATAATATTAATAGGTTTAAATGCATATTTGTTGCTATGAAATATTCCTCTGTATCTTACCTTTCTTATGCTCTCTATTCCTTTCTTCAGAGGCTTTTATCTCAAACCATTTTACTTCGGCCTAAAGTTCCTATTAAGTATATCTTGCAATGCAGGTCTGTTGGAGAAAAATAACCCTCAGTGTTTGTCTATCTGAAATTTTTTGTTTTGCATTTATGAAATAATTTTGAGAAATGATAAAGTATAACTGAGTTGTTAAAAGAACATCTTTCATGTTTAAATCTGGATGGGAATTTCATTGAAATTTTTATTAGTTTAATAGAAATTAACATTGTTAGACATTGAGCTATCTAGAAGGATGGTTGGAAACCTGTTCTCCATTTAAAAGCTAATATTTTTAAATTCTCACTAAAATTTTTCAATAAGTACTGTTTCATCATTAATATACTATATTATTTACAAAAGACAATAAGATAAACTAAATCATTTCTGTTAACTATTAACAGTATTAATAATATGTAAATAATATTTTTGAAACGCCAATTTATAACTATGTATTCTTAAATGTCAACTAAGAAGGAATTGCTCTCAAGTGTACCAGTGAGCAGAATAGCCTTGAATTAAACTAAGTCTTCAGTCTTCTAAATGCTATATGTTATGAAATTTGATCTATGGCAATAATGATTATTCTAGAGATAGCATAAAGAAAAAAATCTCTTGACAATTTGAGGCAAGTAATCATTAACTCATTATTCTATGAAAACTCAATTGCTGTAGAGTGGAACTATAAAAACTAGAAAATGTTAGGCAATTTTCTTAAGTTGGCTATCTGAAGGCAGGTACGAGGATTTGTATACTTACACTTATACAAATCCTCTTATACTTATACTGTTACTAAAGTTACAAGAATAATCTTATACACATTTCTTAAACGTGCAGTACTCAAATTTGCATCTCACTTGATTTTCTCCCCTTGAACTTACTTTGAATCCTTTATTTACCCATTGGGATGGTTAAAAAGAAAATCGTAGGCCCCAAATGGCATCACTTAGGCCAAAATTCCCAAATTGTGACTTAATACCTAATCTAAATACAGTTTCAACCTCTCCCAGAAAAGTAGTCTTAACCTTTCAGTCAAGCATTTTCTGATTAGCACCAATGAGTTGACTATGTGGAGCTCTCTGGAGCCCCAAAGGAAGATGAGGTAATCTGCATAATAAGACACCCTGCTCTTTCCCTTAAGGCAAAGCAACCTTGGCTGAAACAATCCTTTTTTCTTGCTAATAATTTTCATGCCCTATCCTCCTTTCTATAAAAGCCTGCACATGTGCAACTCTTTAGAGCTCCCCTCTACTTACTAGATGGGATGTTGCAGGATTCATTTAATAAAGCCTATTAGATCTTCAAATTTAGTTAGTTGAATTGTTATTTCTTTTTAAAAAAAAAATTAAAATCTGTGTCTGTGAGAGACACTGAGAGAGACAGAGGCATAGGCAGAGGAGAAGCAGGTTCTATGCAGGAAGCCTGATGTGGGACTCAAGGATCATGCCCTGAGCCAAAGGCAGATGCTCACCTGCTGTGCCATCCAGGCATTCAGGTTGAATTGTATTCTTAATAGATTGTATTCTCTTGATTGCTAATCTAGAGGCTTCTATATCATTGTTGTACCCCAAACATTGGGGATGGAGATCCTTTTTTCCCTCCCTAGCTTTGATAAATATCTTACTTTCTATTTACTTCCCTAATAACTTGATTTATTTTTCTTTTTAGTGATATATTCACTGATTATTTTGTTTCCCTTCTGTCATCTTTCTTTCTCAAATTGCTCTTGCTCATGACATTGAATTTTATTTTGGCCTTAACAACAGCTCATTAAAAAAATGGTGTATAATCATTTTTTTTAATATTCTATTTCCTGATCTTTTCAGATCTGTATAACATTACCGTTTTAAATACACCAAATTCCTTTTTGTATATTTAGAACTCCTTTTGTGTGTTTGTAATGTCAAGGAGTAAGAATTCCTGTCCCTTTGAGGCCATTCTAGCCAGACTAAGAAACATATTGACATGAAATTAATTAACAGGAGGAAATAAAATTTAATAGCACACATAGGGAGAATCCACACAAATATGAAAATTCCAAAGACAGTCAAGAAAATGAGGTATATATGCCATCCTGAACTAAGCAAAAGGGGATCAGGGAATGGGACTCCAGAGGAAAGGAATGAAATTTACAGGAAGACAAAAAATAATAAATGTTTGGTAAACAAATGTTTGCTGGGCCATTCAGAAACAATGGGACAGAGAGGACTTTGATCACAGTGGTCTTGCTGGATTCCTCCCTAGTTATGAACATATCTAGTTCATATCTTAATGGTATCATCTATGGTGATAGCTCACCTCCTGGAGCTATCCTCTATCTAAATTCTTTTAGGCAGTTGCGGGCGAGGCCAATAACTTTTCATAAATCTTCTGGGTTTTCACTACTTTTAACTCAAAATAATATTCGTACCAAAGTGGCCCCCAACAGGATGCTCACACATGCAGTATTTTCCTGATTCTCATTTTTTGCTTTTGGGATCTAACATTTATTCCTCCTCCCCATGTCTTTATGATATAATCCATTTCCATGTGAAAACAAAACAAAGTGCTTATCTTCAACAAATACTTTTCTACAAGTCAGTGAACATGCATTCATTTCCTCCAGACAATGGCTATTTTTGGTTGACTTCAGTTGAAATACATATTAAAAAATCAAGAAGATAGTTAGTTAATATTAGTATAGTTTACCCTCCTTTTTATGGGTCAGATACTTAAATTGCCATAAAAAATTTCCTGTGGTTTCTAGGGTGGAGAATAATGTCTCAACAGAACCATAAATCTTACAAGTATGAATAAAGTATAAGGAGCTGGCACGAGAAGTTATATGTCAGTCTTAACTTACTTCCACTCCCATTTTCTGTATTTACTCAATTTGACAAAGGATAGTTAGAAGACAGGCAGGCAGGGACAAGGGGCCCCGGCCTAAGAGGAAATCACCCTTAAAGGGATTTTACACTACCCTTCAACCTTTCCCAAGTGATTGATAGGTGACAAAAACTAGATTGGATGACAGGTATAGGGAGGCTTATCAGATTAAAACAGCCCACTAACAAGCACATGAAAACCCCTAGACTTGGAAACTCCAGGGGGCAACCCGCTTAGGTCCCCTCCCTTCTTGGGAGCTTTGTGCCATTACTTTGCTATCTATTGGTTAATAAACCTTGCTTTGTTGCCCACCACTTTGTCTGGTCTGCCTCTTCATTCCTGGAAGTGATGTGACCAAGAACCAAGGGCACTGAAAGAGAAAAAATCCTGTAACAAATTTATGTCTGAACTTTTTTCACCATTGTGTTTCCTTTAATTTTTCATCATTACTGATATATACTTACTGACTTTTTATTTGTGCCTATTTGAGGTGTCCTGTATACATTATAACTCTGGTCAGATTGATGCTATTTCAAAAAGCTGTAACTTGATTCCTCTTGACCATTTACATCATTTACCTTGTGTCATTCAATATAATGTGCAATATTTTATTAGCCTATGTTTAAATATAATTTTTTTAAAAAGATATATAGGGTATCCCTGGTGGCTTAGCAGTTGGGTGTCTGCCTTTGGCCCAGGGTGCGATCCTGGAGTCCCGGGATAGAGTCCCAAGTTGGGCTCCAGCATGGAGCCTGCTTCTCCCTCCTCCTGTGTCTCTGCCTCTCTTTCTCTCTATGTCTATCATGAAAAAGTAAATAAATAAATCTTTAACAAAAAAATTTTTAAAAATTAAAAAGTTATATAAAAGTCTTCATTGAACACTGGAGAGAGCTAAGCACATTGGATATAATCTCTTCACATATTTTGGTAATATATATAAAAATACATATTTGTGATAATCACTCTCTAATAAATCAAAAGTTTTTTTTTAATTCAAATATCCTATTCTACTCAACTTCTTTATCTATTGTCTAGTCTTTTCTTTTAGTTTTAATGTTTCCTGACTAGTTCGTGGACAGGAGTGTGCCTTGTTTACCATATCACAAAGGTTCTTTTCAAATTTTACATTAGTGACATGGGGGAAAAACATTATCATTTTTAGTGCTTGATAGTGGTGATCATTTGGTTTCTTTTGAGTACCTGTCTTCTACTCTGTGTCTTTAATTCATTTGGGTGGTAATTTACTTTCTAGTACAGTGTCACTAAAATAGATTTTAAATTTTATTTAACCAGGTCAGAAACAACATGCAAGACACAATGATGTCAGAACATCCATTATGCACGAACTATTTAGTTTTTAAAATTTAAATGACTTCCACTAAATCAACATCTGTACCATCTGACTGATGTATTTTTTTTATTCTCAGATGTGTTTTTAATTTTTATTTATTTTTAAAATTTGATGGAAGGCTTTAAAGAATATTGTTTCTCTACATTTTTTAAGAGTCTAGTAATATGTTTATTTTGAATTCAGTGTTACCTGGCTTTAAATTTAAATTGCACCCATGATGAAGTAATAAGTAGCAGACAATGGAGTTTTCTTTCCACTTAAACAATTATGTGACTGGACAAAATATTTGAGACAAGTACTTTCAAGCACTGGATGACAAGTAATAAAAACTGTGATTCTTGAGTGAAAGAAATGCATGAGGTGAACCTTACATTCACTGTAGTTTGTTTGGGGGAGCAATTTTGAAGTCCACGGTATATAGAGATAGAGCACAAACAAAGCTTCATGATGGTGAGAATAAAGACAGGTTTCAGAGTTGGAGGCTGCTGAAATGACTAGAATTTGTGGTACAGGATATTGGAGAAGATAGAGCTTTGTATGGAAGGTTCAATACTTGATGTTAGCATACTTGCAGGTCCTTAACTGAGGGAGGGATTATACAAATACAGCACATGCCTCTGTGAGGTAAAATAAAGAACAGATGATGTAAGAGTGAGCATTGAAGGACAGTGGTTGTTTGTGTGACTAAGAGATCTTGGAGTTTGGGCCCCATCATAGTACATAGACTTTGCAACAACGTCAGACATTTAGCAGAGACCCCAGAAAGACCATATCATAGAGATAAGGCACAATTCCTAAAGTATAGGTAAGACTGAGATTTAAACAAACATAAACTAACCCTATGTGAAAATAAATGAAGCCTGACAGGATAAAGAAGATAATACTTTAGCTGCTCATAATAACAAAAATCAGATTCATAAAATGAAGTCCAAGTAGTCCAGATCCAAAATAATATAACGTTGTGAAGTCCATAATACAATAAAAACTTTAGTTAAGATTAGAATAAAGACCATAAATTTGGTGATAAGATGTCACAGATTTTAGAATTAATAAACAAGATCTTAAAATAGCTATACAAACATATTCATGGATTCAACATAAACGTGGTCATGATGAGTAAATAAATGGAAATGTTATCAGAAAAAATAAAGTCCATAAAAATATACAAATAGAAATATTATAATTACAATGTTCAAAAATCAAAAAAAATTATTGAGTATACTTATAACAGCTTGGACATTATAGAAATAAAGTAAATAAAATTCAATAAAATTATTCCATCTAAAAAACAGAGACAAAAAATTAAGATTGGAGAAAATTTGACCAGTTTCAGCTACCTGTGGAATAATATTAAGTAGTCTAATATACCTATTAATGGAGTTATAAAAAGATGAAAGAATGGGACAGAAAAAAATTGTTTGAATAAGTAATGGACAAATATTTCCAACATTTTTTGAAAAATATCAATGTGTTACCAAAACCCAAGTTTGGTGCCTATCTCATCAAGAGATGAATTTTGATTTCGAAGGAATATGAGCTTTATTCAGGAAGCCAACCATCTGGGGAGAACATGAACTCTTATCCAAAGGCCAACTCCAGGGTTTCTGCCTGGCCCAAAGGTTTTTAAAGGAGTTTAGGGCAATTAATCAGTAAAGGATGCACAGTGGTCCTAACATTTCTTAATTATGTGTAGACTCGTTGGTGCCAACTACATACATTATCGCAGCACTTAGAGGTTGAACAATTGCATCTGGTTTCCTAGGGCCCTGGGTGTTGTGTAAGAGGGTATGGTTTCAGTTAGATGACCTGCAGAAGTGCTCTGTTCTTTCTAGGAAAGAATGCATGTTCTATAGACAAACAAAGAAATATTAACCAACCACATGGGCTAAGGATGCTTGCTAAAGCTTAAAGACTACTAGGTTAGCCGGAGGGGCCGAGGTAGCTTCAAATGTATAGATACAACCTGTAGTCCTTAAACAAGGTAAGAAAAAAAAAATACCCAAACATATAGTGCTGAAAAGCAAAGACAAAGCAACACAACACAAAAAAATCTTAAAAGTAGCCATAGGAAAAAAGATGCATTATCTACAGGGAAATATCTAACAATATTAAGAGTGGCTAATATCAGAAACAATAGATTCAGGGGAATGACTGAAAAAAATCTTTAAAATGAAAGATTACAAAAGAAAACCTAGTCATCTAGTTTTATACCAAATTAAAAAAAAAATCTTCAGATATGAAGGTGAACTAAAAAAATAGAGAGAGATAATGATAGCTGAGAGAATTTCTATCAGACCAGCAGTAAAAGAAATGTTGAAGTTCTTTAGCATGAAGAAAATTAATACTAAGAAGAAAACTTAATTTACATAAAGGAATGAAGAGCATTGGAAATGGTAAATATGTAGGTAAATATAAAAGGCTATATTATATTTCCTATCTTAATTTCTTTAATAAGGAACTAGCAAAAAAAAGAATTCTTCTGTAGTTTATAACACTTAGAGAAGTAAAATAACTGACAACAAGAATGAGAGGTTTAAGAAATTATACTGTTATAAATTGCTTACCATTTACTTAAAGTATTAAAATATAAATTATATAGACTATGACATTGTAAGAATGCATATTGTAATCCTTAAAACTAGTACTCAAAAAACATAAAAATTATACCTAAACAGCTAATAGAGGCATGAAATGGAATATGAAAAAATATTTGATTAACCTGAAGGAAAATAAAAGCAGAAGAACAGAAGGAAGGTATAAAAAGAAATATGGAAATCAGACAAGATAGTAAAATTTTCCAATTAAAAGGGAGAATTATCACATTGGTGGGGGCAGTGTCATGAATATGCTGTCAATTAGAGATGTACTTTGGATAAAAGTACAGAAGCAGATTGTAGAAGTTGGAAGAATGTATTCTGTAAAAATATATAAATAAGAAATATGATAGAGCTATGAAAATGTAAGTAATAGTGGGTCTCAGAACAAGAAATATAGAGATAAGGTGGAAAATTTCATAATGACAAGAGAGTCAATTCATGGGGAAGAAATAAAAATCATACATGTTCAGACAACTCATAGTGGAACAAAATGCATGAGGGAAAAAGTAACAGAACAAAGGGAAGATTAGACAAACCCATAATTATAGTGGGGGATTTTTCATACCCATCTCTGAGATGTGCCTCTGAATATAGGTTAGTACTCTGTCCTCTAAGTAGCATGGATCTACTTCACCTGTACATTCTGCAATTCAAACAACCTGTCAGCTATTTCTACTGAAACAGACATTCCATTAGCCTTTAAAGCAGATAGCTCTCTTCCTGTATCTTTCACTACTGAAAAGCCTCACTGAGGCTTTAGCTCTGGCCCAGTGAGCAGAATCATCTCTATTTGGTTGACGCTCTGAGAATCAAATACTGCTACATGGACTGAATATTATGGAGATTTAAGATATTGAATATTTGGGATCCCTGGGTGGCACAGCAGTTTAGCGCTTGTCTTTGGCCCAGGGCACGATCCTGGAGACCCGGGATCGAATCCCACATCGGGCTCCTGGGGCATGGAGCCTGCTTCTCCCTCTGCCTATGTCTCTGCCTCTCTCTCTCTCTGTGTGACTATCATAAATACATAAAAACTTAAAAAAAAAGATATTGAACATTTATATCCTTTTTCTAGAGTACTGAAAAAAATACCCTAAGATATGTTTGTGTGTGCATAGATTTTGACAAGATATTAGGGAGAAATTTTAACCTGGTGTCAAAGTTTTTCCACTCAAGCCCAGTAGTATTCAGAATTTTGTTTCATCAGCAGAGGTGAAAATTACAATCTCACAAGGAAAGTAAATCCTTGTATTTGATAGAACACATAAAATGTAAAAACAATTGGTAATACCTTCCCTGACAGATACAGTAACAATCATGAAGACCGTATAACACTGCTAAAGTATTTGTTTGACATTTATTAAACAGAGTTTAATGGTAGTGACATTTTAATCTAATTCATCAATTTAATAGCTTTCACGAAAATGCTCCATTTATTTAGATGCTCTATGCATCTTTCCTATTCTCACTAATCATTTTTGTTCATTTGCTATTGAAGTAGATTGTATTGAAAATAGTGTATCAGAATGAGAAGAATATAGCTTCATAAGGCATTATCATTAAAAATCTATCTAGATTAAGAAGTAGTAAGTAATTATAATTTTACAAGATTATTTTTTCATTTGTCTCAATGACGGTAAATCATTAGACCTGAGAAATCATCCGTATGGATCTATAGATAAACGCCAGAGGTCATCTTTGGAAACATAATCATACATTATTATGAAGCTCCAATTTATAATGGGTTTTCTTCTAAAAAAAATCTTTAGTAGTAATCTCTTCTAATGAACATGATAAATCTGATAGTTATCAAGGGAGTTTTAGCTTCAAATTTCTTTACCAAATCAGTAGAACCCCTAGGATAAAATATTAAGTAGACAAATGATGTTGTTCTGCTGCTTTGGGGAAATATTTTGTACCTAAGATATTTCTAGTGCTGATCTTGTAAATTCAAATATCTAGATTTATAAGGAATCAGTAAGATTCAGACACTTTGAAGATTTGAGCTTGTATGGATTTTGATTTCTGCTGTTTTTACTGGCAGGGGGTAGAGTGATTGAAGGCCTATACCTTTGTTCTTTTTGCCTGCAAGAACCTCAAGAATACCCATAAAGAGAGGAGATGATTGAGGCACCTGGGTGGCTCAGTCAGTTAAGTGTCTGCGTTTGGCTCAGGTCATGATCTTGAGGTCATGGGATGCAACCCTGTATTGAACCTCTCATTAAGCCCTGCATTGGGCTAGCTGCTCAGTGGGGAGTCCTGCTTCTCCTGCTATCCCCTACCCCCTCATCTCCTGTGTGCCCTTTGGCACTCTTTCTCTCAAATAAATAAATAAAATATTTTTTTAAAAAAGAGGATATGACTTTTAAATATGAACTTAACTTTGAGAATATTACATGGTGAGAGAAAAAAATATGACATTATTAAGTTCTAGCAACTTTTCATAAAGTTGGCCTGGTACAGTTGGTCTAGTCTGAGGAAGTATTGCTGTCTCTAATCATCCTAGGTGGATTGCTTCTGAAGGAAGTTATATGTTGAGGATATCGTGTCTTCAGAAAAGGCCAGCTGGTAATGGAATACCATTATATGACAGTCTTGACCACTGTAGTCACTCTGAAGAAACTTAATATTATCAGTATCCAGGATTTCTTGGATTTAAATTAATAATAATGATTATTAAATTCTGACTATAGTATAAATTAGAAAAGGAGCTTACTTCTTTACACTGAGGAATACTGCCATCAGATAGAACAGATTTCAGGTGGCCCAACATAACTCTCTTTTAGTGAAGCTGGATTATCAGAATTTGAAAACAGAGGAAGAAGAATTATTTTAGGATACAAATATGGAAGATTTTCACACTTTTATATATATATTTTATCTGTCTCAACAGCAAGAATAGATGTGTTAGGTAGATATAATTTTTCTTTCCTGCCTGTTGGAGATATTTCTTTCCTCTATCATATTTGGTAGGTTTTCTTGGGATCTACTACACTGATAAATGTTTTTTTTTTTTTTTAGATTTTATTTATTTATTCATGAGAGACTCGGAGAGAGAGAGAGGCAGAGACATAGGCAGAGAGAGAATCAGGCTCCATGCAGGAAGCCTGATGTGGGACTCGATCCTGGGACTGCAGGCTCACACCTTGGGCCAAAGGCAGGCACTTAACTGCTGAGCCACCCAAGTGTCCCTATGCTGATATATATTTAACAAATCAGCTCTAAAGGAAAAAGCATCTAAATTTGTAGTGTTTGCTAATATGTGTGGTGTATGTATTATCACCATGGCCAAGTTTAAGCTACCAGTATTAATTATTAAGTGCCCAGGTGGGAAGAGATGCACACAACCCACTCTCACAAGCTAAAACCATCTGGTTCTGTCACACTAATGCACTGTAGACCCTCAAAATACTGCTTTATAAGCATTCACTCCTGAAAAGCTATTATTCTTCTGAAGGTTATTTTCTTTAAATATATCAGATTATAATCATACTTAATCTTTTGAAACTTGAAATGAATTTTATTTTCATCCTTATCTATGATATCCTGATTTTATGGTTTATTTTCCAGAAGTACTTCTTATTTTCTTGTTCTTGGGAAGGTCTTGTTCGTTGTCTCCTTGTGTTTGTTTTCTACTACAGACTTTTTGTTTGTTTGTTTGTTTTCTCAACTTTATTGAGGTGGTGGGGGGAGTCAGGGAAGGAAGAGGTGTAGACTTGAAGGTTTTTGTTTTTTTAATGCAAAATAATTTATTTTGTGTTTGATACCACATGAGACTATAAGGGTGATGGTGCTCATGCCCATACGCTGTCTCCAGGTGAAGTGCTCTAGGCTTCATCCAGAGATATTCGAGAGGCTCTTCACGAACTTTTATGCTGTACTAATGTTTCGACTAAAGAAGGGATTCATCTTGCACTGGTGGAGCTGCTGAAAAATTTAACCAAGTACCCTACTGATAGGGACTCTATATGGAAGTGCTTGTAGTTTCTGGGAAGTTGGCATCCATCCCTGGTGCTTCCCTTGGTGCCAGAGCTCCTGAGCACCCATCCATTTTTTGACACAGCTGAACCAAGCATGGATGATCCAGCTTACACTGCAGTTTTGGTTCTTATTTTTAATGCTGCTAAAACCTGTCCAACAATGCCAGCACTATTCTCAGATCATACCTTCAGGCACTATGCCTACCTCTGAGACAGTCTTTCTCATCTTGTTCCTGCCTTAAGGTTACCAGTAGAAAACTAGTGTCATCAGCTGTTTCTCCCAGTATCGCGCCCCATGAGGACCCGTCCCATCAGTTCCTGCAGCAGAACCTTGAAAGGGTGTACAGTCTTCAGCACCTGGACCCTCAAGGAACCCAGGAGCTGCTGGAGTTCACCATCCGGGATCTGCAAAGACTTGGAGAACTTCAGTCTGAACTAGCAGGAGTTGCTGACTTCTCGGCTACTTATCTTCGGTGTCAGCTTTTTCTCATCATGGCCTTGCAAGAAAAGCTGTGGAATGTGGCTGCCCCTTTATATTTGAAGCAGAATGACTTGGCCTCCGCAGCAGCAAAACAGATCATGGAAGAAACCTGCAAAATGGAGTTCATGTACAGTGGTGTGGAGAATAAACAGGT